>NC_134269.1:69118674-69459474 GCF_031893055.1 Leptodactylus fuscus
GTCAATGACGATGTATAGAAATAGGACTCTCACTGCCACTCCTAAGAGTCCTGTCAGGTTTTTACTCATTCTGCTCCAAAACATATAGACCTATGTATCACATGGCTCAACTTCATATTCTACTCTCAGATAGGGGAGCAGAAGTCACCTGACAGGTTTGCTTTATGGGAAAGTGTATCCCAAAACCAGGGCTCAATAAATGCTGTTCTAAGTAGCCAGTGACTGTATGAATGCTTCTGTCTCTCTTTTGGGAGCGCACGTTCCAGTTTTAGCTGGAATTTAGCATCTGGAATTCCTGACCTCTTTAAAAGATTAGCAGAGAACATGGTCTAGTCTGTACAGGTAAAGCAGCAGTCCAGTCTCATTCTGTGGCCCATAACTACAACCCCTGAGGCCTATTCATCTCCTGCCTGTCCTTGACGTCAGCGCTGTACAGTAAGGATGTGACTTCATCTGCTTTGAGGCCATGCTTTGAAAATATTTTAGAAATCTAACACAGAGGCATCAGACCTAAAACACACACATATATTTTTAGACTTCTCAGAAGTAGTAAAGCAGGTGAATGTCTACCACAGACTTGTTACCTTAAACACCACTGTGCAAAGATTATATGCAGCTGTTTTGTGTTGTATTGAAGTGTATACTAGGGAAACTCAACCACATCAACACACTAATAGTCCCCACTTTAAAAATGAAATGATTAAAACTTAACTTTTAATAATAAGCGTTAAAAGCGATCCTAGTCAATCCCCATAGATTATAAATAACATCCTCTGTATAGTACCTAGAAGGACATGATAAAACCTACCAGTGTGGCTATTCAATCGAGAGGGTAAGTATTTAGCAGCACTGTTTCAGAATCTCATGACTCATGCTGCAGTTTTACCTCTCCTATTTGCGTCACTTACACCACCACTCATTTTGTCTACAGTTGCTGGTTTATTGCTATGTATAAATACATTTATGTGGAGGTCACTGTTATAATCGCAGTATGGAGACACAGGTGTCTGGTCCCGGTCAGCTGTTTAGGCGGTCCCCGGTCAGTCAATCTGCCCACCGGCCCACACCTAGTCTTTCGTATCCCCGATAGCAGATATAAGGTCCCAACTCCATATATTTAATATATGGCATATATAATATATGGCAAAAAACCGCACAGAAAAAAACCCTAGCATTTTTTTTCAAGGCCCATGCATTGTGCTGAAGGAAAAAATAAAATAAAAAATGCTCCAAAAACCTCTTCAAAAAACCATTTCTTAATTCCCGAAGCGGAATTTTTTTCCATGGTGCTGTACATTTGAGGATTTACATTCAATACATTAAAGGGGTTTTCCGGGCAAAAATTGTTTTACAGCACAGTAATCAGAGCTCTGTCTTGAAATGCGCTGTGCTCCTGTGTGTCCATCTCATGACCATGGACTGATTTTTATCCACAGGAGACATGAGAAGCATCAGCATAGGAGCTGTACAGGAATCTTATCTAGTTATACAGTGAATCTTACTTAGGTCTCGTTCACCTCTGCGCCCAGGTGTCCGTTCTACAGGTTTCCGTTTCCTGCATAAAACAGAGCAGGAGTCGGAAACCTGCAGGAGTTTTTCTCACCCATTCATTTGAATGGGTGAGAAAGCTGTCCGGCCGTGAGCGGCGTTGAGCGTTTTATGCTCTCCGCCGCGAAATCGTTTTTTTTAAAAATCCGGACACAGAGTCGGACATGCAGTACTCTGTGTCCGGATTAAAAAAAACGGTTTCGCGGCGGAGAGCATAAAACACTCACCGCCACTCCCGGCCAGACCTGGTCTGTGGTTTCTGTCTTCTTGCATGCAGAAGACGGAAACCACAGAACGGAGACCAGAACGCAGGTGTGAACCTAGCGTTAGTGATATAGTGACATATTCTCTCAATACTACTATACACCCAAATAGACTTCCTTATCAGTATCATGTGGATGCTGGGTGACAACTTTTATATTGTGTAAGGAATATTTTGGGTCAGAGATCTATGTGCATGATATGGAGTAATTAATGGCACATTCATAGATACTGCACAGGAATGAGGGAGTGGTTGGTGTGAATGTAAAGAATGACAAAGTGCTTGGAACAAAATGTGTTTCATTTCATCTTCTTGTGAAATGGTCTTACCTAAGAAGTTTTGGGTTTCTGGCTGATACTTGGAACAGTTTCCTTCCTTCTTTTATACCTTATGAGCTGTGTATAGGTGGTGTATATAGCATTTTGTGTACAGTATACAGGGATAAAGAAATAGTAGAACTTTTGAGGTTTTCAGTGTAATGTGCTTATCTCCAAAAAACTTGACAGAACAGTTTGCAGAACAAAACTGTAGAAACATGAGGTTAGATTTACTACTTATTTTCAAGGTTCTACTTGCAATTTTTATCCAAACTCGTCTGAATCAGAACTGCTATTGTACACTACACTCCGGGTGGAGGCCCATGGGAGCTGATTCAATCTAAAAAAAAAAAAAAAAAAAAAAAAAAAAAAAAAAAGCCCAAAAAACTGTTACTCACCTCTCCTTGGCTCCGGTGTGACTCCCTACTGTCTTTGGTGCTCTTGACTGGCATCAGGCACAGTTGAGGCCTATGATTGCGCCTCAGCTGGTCACGTAATGTTGTGACACAGATGCAACTGTCACAAGGCTGCATGGCCCATGTGACTGTGATTAGGATTCGGCGATCCCTGATGTTAAGCAGAAGCACCAAAGACAGCAGGGAGTGGTGTTGGAGCCCAGGAGAGGTGAGTAACACTTTTTTATGCTTGATCCCCTCCCCTGAGCCTCTACTAATTATACTCTGGGGTCCCCTAGACCCTAGAATATAATAGGATTTTTATTCTGGTTCAACCACTTAGCACATGATATCTACTGTATTGTATTTGTAGAGTTTCCCTTTTTAATCAGGTTTGGAACTACTTTGCTAGCAAATAAAAACCTCATCATTGAGCTCCAGATTAAAGGTATAGTGCAGTCATATGTCATATTTTTGCCTTGATTTAGCAAGGACTGTCAGTAACATGCAATGTGACTGTACAGTGGTGTGAATTTATTTTATTGTTTAGAATTGTTATATTTTTCTTTTCTGCACAGTCTTTCTTACAAGCTCCCACATTATGTACCATTTTGTTCTGTTCTTCATTTAAGGGGTTAAGCTGTTCCGGAACTGGCAGCATGTGAGGAAATGGAGATTGCTAAAGGTTGTTATTATTGTGTGCCGAGTCCGTCTTTATATGCTGTTACTTTTTCACATAGAATACAGTGAAGTTGAGACTAGGACAGGGCATTGTTACTTATAGGCCTGTCTGTTCTTGTGTATGAGGTGGTAAAATACACGGCTGCCTGATAATGACTGCGGCTTACATCTGTATGGTCATGTTGTAATGGGACACACACCTTTAGTAATCCTTATTTTTGTGCAAGTCCTGTACGTAGATACATTGAAGAGGTGCAAACAACCACAACATCTATCAAAATGTCTCTTGGAGCTTAATTCTGAATTAATTTTTGCAAAAATAGGGTTATAGATGCCTCCAAAAGGAAGGAGACTTGAAAAAAACATTTTGGCTTGAAAAGCACCAGGGTGCACAAAAACGCCATAAATAAAGCTAAACAAGAAGTGTCATAAGGCCTGGTTCACATCTGCGTTCGGTATTCCATTTGGGGAGTCCGCATGGGGACCCCCTCCAAACAGAATACCGAACGCATTGACAGGCGGTGAGCTTATGAAAGCACACAGATCACATAGACTATAATGGGGTCAATGTGTTTTCTGTGCGGTGTCCACACGAGCCATGTGGAGAGGAAAGTAGTTCATGAAGTACTTTTCTCTCCGCATGATTAGTGCGGACACCTCGCGAAATCACATGGATCCCATTATAGTCTATGGGGTCCGTGTGCTTTCATAAGCTCACTGCTTGTCAATGCGTTCGGTATTCCCTTCAGGGGGGTCCCCATGCGGACTCTCCAAACGGAATACCGGATGCAGATGCCAACCAGGCCTAAGACTCCGTTCACACAAACTTGTTTTTCATGGATAGCACATTGACCCATTATTTTCCAGGACCCCATACACACGCCCATGTATTATCACAAGTCTATGACCCTGGGGAAAAACTCAAGGCAGGTCTTACTCCTGTCGGTTTTGCAGCTTAGGGTCACTTAAGGAAATGAATGGGTCTGTGAAGGCTTATTTATGTGCGTGTAGCCTATGGAAGATAAATGTGACCAACATGTCTAGCAAGGTGTACTATATTTACCATACTGTGTAAGCCCATGTGATAAATTCTGGAGCCTTACAACTAGACCGAACAATATATCTACCGCTATACTCTTCCTCTCTTTATGAACTGCTTCTGGGTTTGGGATCCCAGAGCTTCAGAGGGATTCCTATGAGGCACCATGTAGTAAGTGTAAGCTGTGGGCATTGTACAATGGTGTTTTGTTAATCAAATAAGTAGACATTGGGGAACTTGTGGGGTTTAGACACCCAAAAAAGGGGCTTTTCATTTTGTTTTCTGCCACTCATTCATTAGTGAGGGTGGGCATAGCAGAAATACCGCAACCTAACACATTTATTACATTTTGTGCCAGAAAACTGGTGTAAATTATAACCGAAATCTGTGCTGGCTCCTAGCTGGCCTAGACTTCAGTCCAGACCATCCATGTGTGCCTCATAATAATATTGTTGCTTCTGATGCCAGCAGTAAATAGATTTACACCAGCATGCGTATGCTTTTAATAATAATCCCCTCCCCCGTGAGTATATTGAGTCCCTATAGTCCTTTCTTTCATATGTACTGAGAACTACCATTCATTTCTCCGGAGTGTTGCAGGATTAGTCTCATGATCCTTGAGGGTGAAGAGAGACAATGCGGTGCCTGCTGTGTCCCATGTACATTACATGTATTGCTTACTTTACCTGCAAAACTGTGCGGACGGTAACAAGGAATCAAGTCATGTAATAAATATCATTGATACATTCAAACAATGGTGGTGCTGATCGGCATGCTCATCATGTGTCTTCACCCTTAAAAAAAACCCTGATGAATTATAATATATACATTATAAGAAACCTCTCAGTATCCCTGGCTTGACATTGATTTCAGTTGGCCACGTTCTTGTAACCTTCCTTTCTGATTTGTAACCATTGACTTCTATATCATCTTGTTGAGTAGTGGAAGGACAAATTGCAGCTCCACCTTTCCTCCTGACGGGTGGTAAGAATCTGTCAAATAAAGCCCACTAGATAAGTCATTGGCGTATGACTGGTATGATATGAGTGTCTGTATTGCTGTTATCTGGACATATCATTTTATCTACTTCCTGTTGGGATCCCATGAGGATGTCCACGTCATGACCCAGGTTTCCTCATAAAGACCTCCTGATCTCTTCACATCTCCAACTACTTCCTGCTGTATGAACAAGCACTGTCTCGGAAGCTGTTCAGGAAATAGAGGTTCAGCATCATGTGTCTGACATACGGTCATATATACTCTACTACTACATCTATGGCCATGGCTGTGAAAATGGCTCCTTCATATCCTTATCTTCCTGATCTGAAATGGTATATACTATTACCTAGTTGTATAGCAATAGTATATATTGTAATGGCCATATTACATTGATTTTAAGGTACAAGTCTATTTCCAGTAGTCAGCGTTTTTAGCTAACAGCATCATAACTACTTTAGTGTAAGTTCACGTTTCATAGTAACTTGGCTCTCTACTATGGAGGTGCTGCGGATCCCTAAAAGGATTTAGTGGGGCTAAGCCTTGTCTGCTTATCCAACATGTGGAATACACAGGAATAAGTAGGGAGCAGATTTTGTTACATTTTTTTTTTTAACCAAAGCTGAGATTGGATTTAGCAGAAGGGAGAAGTATACAGTAAGTGCGTTGTTTTGGACAAGGTACCAATAAAGGCAAATAGATTTGTACAGTCCTTTTGCCTGAATATCCACTATATGGGAAGAAAACTGAAATGTGTGAAATGCAAAGACCCGGTATGAGGTCTGCTGTTCAGGGATGGCCCATCAGATGCAGGTTTAGGCCTGATTCACATCTGCATTCAAGGATTCCGTTCCCCTCTCCGCCTAAAAAATGCTGCATTTTTCGTACGGAAACCGAGCGGAAATCACATGGGCCCCATTATATTCTATGGGTTCTGCAGGTTTCCTAAGGTAACCGCTTTTTTATGCGGATTAAGTTTCCATTTAGGGAATCCCCAGAACGGAAACCCATGCGCAGATATGAATCAAGCCTTAGATCTTTAGCCTTCCCTGTGGCTCTGACTCGGACAAGTCAGGGACTGCTGTTGTAGAAGCTATTCTGTTGCCTCGAGCTCTTGGGAATGACGGTTACTGGTTAACTTGGTCTGCCCTATCAAGTAACCAGAAGTCTTGTAATATGCAATGCTATCCTAGAACATTATATCAGTGGCATAAAGTAATGGGATTGCTCCTTCCGCATACACCGGATGTGTGTGCACAATATTGCAGGTGTTATATAGTGCCGTCTGTGTCACTGAGGTGCTTTGCGTAGAACAGGTTTGACCTGTTGTGCCCACAAGTTGAATTCCTAGGCTGGTCTTATCTTCTGTAAGAGAGATCTATGTCTACAAATGTCATATGATTCTGGACAAAATAACGTTCAGTTCATTCCCATTGCTTTGCTTTTTTTCCCCACATTTCTTTCCATACTACTGCTTTCCCTTTGTCCTGTGACTATGGTTCAGATCTGGGTTTTTGGATTCAGGAAGAACAGATCAGGAGTTCACAATAATTCTGAGCCTGCTCCACCCAGTGCATGACATCCGCATCGTGAGGCTTGGCTAGACATGCTTGACCTGCAAGCCTGTGAAGATGCATTCTTACATTCAAGTGCGCAAACTGCAAAGGTTAAAATGTTAGGTAGAAAGGAAAACTGCTGTCATGTCATACCCCATATCCCTCCCCATGTTATTTCGC
Source organism: Leptodactylus fuscus (assembly GCF_031893055.1). Taxonomy (NCBI): domain Eukaryota; kingdom Metazoa; phylum Chordata; class Amphibia; order Anura; family Leptodactylidae; genus Leptodactylus; species Leptodactylus fuscus. The sequence continues at coordinate 69,125,649 of NC_134269.1, forward strand.
TAGTGGAGATTTACAGCATAGGGAACTCTGTGAAAAGAATAAACCCTCAGTGCAAAGTGACTTGTGCTGCAGGTTCCAAACCCACAACATCTTAATTATTTCTGTGGCTTTTACTTGTGGATTTCAACCTTTGCAAGCAAAGAAGCGAGCTGCAAGAAAGCCACAGAAACAATGTCATTTCAGGCTAAGGCCCCAATTATACTTATAGGAGACCGCTGACGTTTTCCGTAGGTATAATTGACGCCACGGTTTTTCAGCTGCACGTATTTTTTTGTAATGTGTGGATGTAATTCTCCCCAGCCTCAGGTAGTTTTTGCCATGAGAATTTCACTGTGGAAAATGTTTTTGCATGTGACTTTAGCCTGAGGCCGAGGCCCCACAGCGGGAAAGGTGCTATTTTTTGTTGCATATTATGCTGCAGTTTTTTGAGCCAAAGCCAGGAGTGGATTGAATAAAAGGGAGAAGTATAAGAACTTCCTGTCTATTTCCCATTCCTGCTGTAGCCACTGTTGGGTTTGGCTAAAAAAAAAAAAAAAAAGCAGCAAAATCTGCAGCAAAAAAGAGGTTTTCTCTACTAAAGATATAGAGTACAGACATTGCATACTTGGGGCATCCACATTATAAATGAGGTTCAATGTGGATAAATGTAAAAACAATCTTCATGCAACCTATGTCCTATGGGGATTGGGCAAACTAGTCATAGATTATTAACAACCTGCCAGTAGGATGTTGTCTTGTATGGACAGGATAGGAATGTAATATTATCACAAGGTAATATTCTCCGTAGGGTCACAATTGACTGCAGTGGTCACATGGATGTATGATTTTGACTCTGTAGATCCATGTGACCACTGAATTCAGTTGCTACACTCACAGGTGATGCTAGCATGTACAGTTTTAAACCCCATGCACACGACCGAGTATGTTTCCCATGTGGGGCTGAGTTTGCAGTATAATGCACATCCGAGTGCATTGCAGGACACATTCACATCCATGGGGGTTTCTGATCCGTTCCATTTGGATGATTATAGAACAGGTCCTATCCTGCTCCATTTCATTAGCATAGAATGTGTCGGAAGCCCCCATAGACATGAATGCATAACGTATTGCACTCAGATATCACTACGAGTGCATTCTGCTGTACACTCAGGCCCACACTGATGCACAGTTGTTCATACGTTACATTAATGAACTGATAGCTTTATGCCACGTCATTGCTATAGTGATTCCGCTATTTGGGAACTCACTGCATCATAATGGACTCTCATGCAGTGAGTTCTATGCACACGACCTTAGACTAATTTAAAGGAAAGCGGTCACTTGAAAATGCAGCCCTATGTGCAGGACGTGTGTTACAAAGCAGCAGTAGCTTAACAGATTTATATATAGTTTTGCTGCAAAAAACATTTTGCGTAACTTGTATTAACCTACTAAATTCCTTGCATAGGAGTCTAGTGGCCGGACCTATTCAGTGAATATCAGCTCCTGTATTTTAGTCTCTGTTCACATCTTTGCTGATAGCAAACCACAACATGATGGATACCAGTGGCCTGACAGACCCCATTGACTTATTTACTTTAACCCCTTATGAGCTGTTTGCATTAAAAACAATAGTTGGGCTTAACAGGTCCTATACTATGAAGATGATGTATTTCCGGTGTTCCCTTGTGCTCCTTTCCTGCCCTCGAGTGCATGTCCATATGGTATACGCAGTACCAGGCTTGCTGTGGATGGGCAGAAGTTGGTATGATACAATTTCCTGCATAATAATAGTCTGTGTGGTATTTTGACAATCCTTTCCTGTGAGAAATGCTCCAATATTAGATAACTTTTCCATTTCAATGATTTGGCGGGCCACCATTCCTGAGATGGCAGGCAGCTCTGTGCTCTCAACCCCCTTCAGACCAAGAATCCAGTTTTGGCAGCGGCCCAGTCTACACAACTGGCCGGGTTTCCACAGCAACATCTGCTGGAAATGTGTGTTTTTCTGCACTGTCTTTTTCTGAAGTGCTTGGCAGGAAAACACCCTTGGGTGAATTGTCTCTGAATAAGAGAGAAGAATAAAATAAGTCATCAAGTTAATGAAGAGTTGAATGCTTTACTTTATTATTCATAGAAATGATGTGGCGTCTCTATGTTCTGGAACTGATGGAAGTTTCCACTCCGTACATTGTTTTCTTTAAATCTTCTAGAGGAGGCTTAAAGGGGCTTTCCTATCGTAGTTTTAACTTACAGATTTGTTATAGCATAAATATCTTCTCTATGTGGTCCAACCTCTCTGACCCCAGTATAAATATCTGATCTGTTCAAGTCTGACCACTTAGTCTCTCACCAGTTGTATATATTAGATGGCTGCGCATGTGAGTTCCCATCTTGTAAAGTGTTGGCATATCACTAGGATCAGTGGGGGTCCAAACTCTAGGATCTGCAGTGATACTTATAATGGAGAGGCTGCTGTGATAAATCAGTACTGTGGCCCCTTCACTGTTTTTAGTGCTTGCATTAATGCTAAGTTCACACTAAGGGGGAGTTCACACGGAGTAACGTGCCGCATGATGTGGCACGTATACGCCGTGTGAGATTTTGCGGGCCGTATATTCTCCCATTGATTTCAATGGGAGTGTGGATCGTAAACGTCGCGTTATTTTGCGTCCGTGATTTTGCGGCCGCAAAATCACGCGGAGTTTACGATCCAGGCTTCCATTGAAATCAATGGGAGCGTATACGGCCCGCAAAGTCTCACACGCCGTATACGTGCCACATCATGCGGCACGTTACTCCGTGTGAACTAGAGCTCAAAATCGGATCTGATTTTGTTCTGGTCTCTGTCTACACTGTGCAGTAATGAAGTGCCTGCAATACAGGAGTCACCACCTTGATGTAAGACACCAGCGATCCTGGGCATCTTAAGAAAATGGTTCAATTCTTAGTTTGTTAGAGATAAATACACTTGAGCTTCTTGACTAGGCTATGGCATTTCTGGATTGCTAGGAACTTGTCAAATACTGGGGAGAGGATGATCTTCCATGTAAAAAGAAGCAGGAGAGCAGGTCGAAAATTTCTATGACTTCTTTAATAAAGTAAGGACACCATGAGTCTGTTGCAGAGCCCTCCCGCTCACGTCTCCTGTTCATCTGCGGTGACTCATTGGTGGATTGCCAGAGTCTTGGCAGCAGATGCATCATATTGTGTGACATTTGTTACTTTTGATGCTGAGACCCAGGGAAGTTCTAGAAACAGATTATTCATCGGCCTGGAATTGTTCTTACGCTGAAGTGGTTACTTACTGGCACATGACTGATCATTCATTGCAGCAAATTGTATCCGATTGTCAGCTCGTACATCTACATATAGCTTCTGCCTGTGCTGCCCTCTATGGACCAGAAATATGGTTAGAAGATTTTCCTGATATTTTCAGCGTTTCCTGCTTATTATTTGCTACATTATTACCACATGTTGTTCTCAGTTCAGCAATGCCACAGCTTCTTTTACATCTTTCATGGACCACAGATTTTTTGCATATGTCTGGATATGAAAAATGTATATTCATACAGATGTATACGCCAATGTTCCAATTTGGACGCTCACTTATATCTATATTCTACATCCTGTATATGGGATACGGCTTTTTATATTTTTTATTTTATTTTTTTTTTACGATGGATGGCATCAGAATAATGGATGGAGATATATATGTATTGTACCGGAACACACCCCTTCCTGCTAAAAATATTAAAATGAGAAGCCTATGCCATCTTTGTACCATGAGCTATAATGTGATACATTTAGGGTAAGTTCACACGGGGTTTTTTGGTCAGGAAAAATCCGCTCAGGAAAATTCATGAGGCATTTTTTGAGGCGTTTTCCGCCTGAAAAAAATCAATGCAAGTCAGTGGGAGGCGGAAAATAAGCCTGGTGTTTTTGAGGCGTTTTCTTTTGCCAAGAACGCGTCAAAAATGCCTCTAAAAACACTAGAAGTTTTTCCAGCTCCCGTTGACTTGCATTGATTTTTTCCAGGTGGAAAACTCCTGAAGAATGGACATGTCGCTTTTTTTTTCCGCTAGCAGATTACATAGGACTGTATGGTGAGGCGTTTTCTAGAGGAGGAATTTGAGGCGGTTTCCTGACCAAATTCCCTGACCGAGAAACTCTGTGTAAACTCAGCCTTAGCTTTTTCCAGCATTCACTTTGCAAATTTCTGCGAACCTACCTTGCCAAATCTGCATGTAACATGAGGATTTTTCTGTAGATTAAGTATAGTTTTCAGCCCATTTCTTTAAGTGGTGAAATTCTGCAGCATTGATGCAATATGATGAGCAAGTGTTTGGGTTTTTTCTTTGTTATAAAATTGTACCTCAATATGCTCCAGATTTGAAGTGTAGAATCCATGACCTGTCCGCCGCCTCTGGACTCACCCAAGTTCACGTTTTCTGCTCCGATTTGGCCCAGATAGATTTTGCCCATTACTGTGCTGTATATAGTGTATAAGTAGGGCTAAAATACTGCTATTGAATATAGTATATACTTTGGCTTATGCTCAAGTATGTTTACCATACACTTGATACCTTTGTAAGTGGTGCGTAAAGTCCTGGCTTTTTCACAATAGCAGCTACAGGACAGTCTCAAGATATGAGACATTCCCTGCAGCCTTGCATGTTATTTTCAGAATATATTTCAGGATGTTTTACCGGACAGTAAATGTTTTTTATGCAACTTTCTTTTTATGCAATAGCAATGTTTCCCTTTGGGCAGTGCTGCACCTGTAGTGCTATCCTACAGTATGTACGTGACCTTCTCAGTCACGTTAGATAAAGACTATAAAAAAAGCCTTGAAGGATAAAAATAGATCCTTCAAATACAGGCCATGAATGCTGTAAAACACACAACACGGACACGTTAACCACTTAGTTGGCCGGGCTTTCTGTTACATTCACTTTACTTCTCAGAGAAGCCTGAATGCTCATGGGGAAAAAAAAAAAAAAAACCTTGCGTGGGAAAAACCATTGTATCATAATGATAACCATTTAATGTAGTGATAGCACAGGGAGGGCTGGTGCAGGGCGATTGAATTCCCATAGATGCTTTCCATTTTTAGCCTAATGCTCAACATATAATGGCTGATCATCCTATGTTACAGGTGGATGGAGGCCTGCCTAATGGAAGACTTGCCCCCCACTACAGAGCTGGAAGAAGGGCTCAGGAATGGAGTCTACCTGGCAAAACTTGGAAACTTCTTCAGTCCGAAAGTTGTATCTCTGAAGAAAATCTATGATCGGGAGCAGACCAGATATAATGTAAGCAGTTACTGTTCTAGTATTACTAATATCATTATCACAGGAGATGAAGCGTTTATCCATTGCTATAAGATACTGTAGTATGTAGTTAGATTTATGAGATGTTAATATATACATATTAGATAGTAATAGAATATTACCGTAATTGCCTTAATAGGGGTATTTCTGAGATATTATATTGCTAGAATAACTTAATGATCAATATGGGTCCAAACTCTGACACCACCACTGATCTATAATGCTGGGGCTACAAGATGGCTCCTTCACTTGAATAGGGCTATGGCGCAGTTCACTATACAGGTGGTCACTGATTTGAAAAGACTGGAACACCGTGCCATTGCCCCCTCTAAACTCTGGAGAGGTGGGGGTCCAACTGAGCATAAAGTAAGGCATATCCTCACCATATGCTATCACTTTAGAAGATAGGAAGATCTCTTGAATACTATGTTTCATCTCCTGTACCAATATAAGGATAGAGAACCTCCTTACAAGTATCTGGTCATCTATCTACCAATCTTTTCACTGGTAGTAATACATAACATAGGATAGAGTGTGTTACACCTTGATCTGTTATCCGTCCTGAGTATGCTGCCTCCCCTTCCCATTGGGCATATTCATAGGGCTGACTTTATACATGGATTTTGGCAAATATTTTGAAAAACATGTGCGGGAATCTTGAGCCACTTTGGGAATACAGACTGGACCATAGCACATGGACAGTAACAATTTCCTGAGAATCCTATTCTGCTTAAAGGGTTGGCTCATCACAAGCAACCAAGACAGAAGATATAAAAGTATTATATACTGTCCGATGACCAGTTAGCTAGATTTGGTCCATCTAAGTGAAAGTCGATGCTTGTTAGGGTCTCTTTGCTTTGACTCACAGCGGAGATCCCATGAACTCATCTCGTTACATTTGTTGCCCTAACAGGACATATAGCAAATGACTGTTCAGACTGACAAAAGGTTTTTGCCTGAAACATTGAATATGTACATCTAAAACTTGTCAGTATTGCAGGATTGTTATTATAGTGTTGTTCTACTTGGTTTTCACTTGGATTGAAAATGATGGGAAAGTGGTTGGTCCCAATTTGAACGTGCACCCTAGTCCTGGAAGAGTGCTGTAAATAAGTGCCAGGAGAGACCTTATAGAACTTGGATATTTGCCCTTACTTCTAGTTTGTGGTACTAACCACATTATTGTATTTGTTTTCATCTTTAGGCCACCGGTCTTCACTTCCGACACACAGACAATGTGATTCAGTGGCTTAATGCAATGACCGAGATTGGTCTACCAAAGGTAGGTATATTTCATATACCCCATGCATTCTCACCTGTATATCTAAAAGGGGTTTTTCTCTCTGTTTTCATGTTAATGTTCATCTCCACTGTCATTACAGATTTTTTACCCTGAGACCACAGACATCTATGATAGGAAAAACATGCCACGTTGTATATATTGCATCCATGCTTTAAGGTATAGTATTTTTTGTAGATTCACATAAATATCCAGAGTCTTCTGTTACTGGGACATAAGTGGGAAATTTCAGCTCTGCTCAGATTAGCATTAATGTGTCTGTTAGGGTTTTGGTCTGGCTTCTTGATATTATTTAAGGCAACAGTACCTAGTCTACAGCACTGTTCTAGACGTATGATATTCCAGAAGCTTCACTGAACCCCAACAGATTTCATGGGAGTAATTGGATTCATGGACACCTGATCTAGCAAAGCTGTCATACCCGAAAATTACCAGCATGGCTGAGCTGCAAATGGCTTTTTCGGACATTTACATGTAACATTTCCAGCAGTTCTTTGGATGAAATGGAAATGTGTGTGGCTGGATTAACATGACATTTTTATTATGAACTGTAAACCATTATTGCTGCTATATCTTTTTATATTTACTTAAGAGTTAGTTATACAATAGGAAGTATTTCTCTATCAATAGGATAGAGAATAAATATCTGAACAATGGAGGTCTGACAACTCAGACTCCTACTAATCCTGAGAACGAGGGGTCCTCATATCCCCCCACTATACATTGCATATACATACACTGCAGCCTGGCTGAATGTACAGTACAGACCAAAAGTTTGGACACACCTTCTCATTCAAAGAATTTTCTGTATTTTCATGACTATGACAATTGTAGATTCACACAGAAGGCATCAAAACTATGAATTAACACATGTGGAATTATATACTTAACAAAAAAGTGTGGAACAACTGAAAATCTGTCTTATATTCTAGGTTCTTCAAAGTAGCCACCTTTTGCTTTGATTACTGCTTTGCACACTCTTGGCATTCTCTTGATGAGCTTCAAGAGGTAGTCACCTGAAATGGTCTTCCAACAGTCTTGAAGGAGTTCCCACAGATGCTTAGCACTTGTTGGCCCTTTTACCTTCACTCTGCACAGATTTCCACTGGTCTAATGTCCATTCCTTGTGTTCTTTAGCCCAAACTAGTCTCTTCTGCTTGTTGCCTGTCCTTAGCAGTGTTTTTCTAGCAGCTATTTTACCATGAAGGCCTGCTGCACAAAGTCTCCTCTTATCAGTTATTGTAGAGACGTGTCTGCTGCTAGAACTCTGTGTGGCATTGACCTGGTCTCTAATCTGAGCTGCTGTTAACCTGTGATTTCTGAGGCTGGTGACTCGGATGAACTTATCCTCCACAGCAGAGGTGACTCTTGGTCTTCCTTTCCTGGGGTGGTCCTCATGTGAGCCAGTTTCTTTGTAGCACTTGATGGTTTTTGCAACTGCATTTAGGGACACTTTCAAAGGTTTCCCACTTTTTCGCACTGACTGACCTTCATTTCTTAAAGTAATGAGGCCACTTGTTTTTCTTTACTTAGCTGCTTTTTTTCTTGCCATAATACAAATTCTAACAGTCTATTCAGTAGGACTATCAGCTGTGTATCCACCTGACTTCCGTACAACACAACTGATGCTCCCAACCCCATTTATAAGGCAAGAAATCCCACTTATTAAACCTGACAGGGCAAACCTGTGAAGTGAAAACCATTTCCGGTGGCTACCTCTTGAAGCTCATCAAGAGAATGCCAAGAGTGTGCAAAGCAGTAATCAAAGCAAAAGGTGGCTACTTTGAAGAACCTAGAATATTAGACATATTTTCAGTTGTTTCACACTTTTTTGTTAAGTATATCATTCCACATGTCTTAATTCATAGTTTTGATGCCTTCAGTGGGAATCTACAATTGTCATAGTCCTGAAAATACAGAAAACTCTTTGAATGAGAAGGTGTGTCCAAACTTTTGGTCTGTACTGTACTGTAGGCATGACAGGTGGTGGACAGCCTCCCATTCACTTCAGTGGGAGCTCCGGAGTAGCTGAAGTACAGCACTCCTTTATCTCCTGCACTCCCATTGAAGTGAATGGGAACAATGTCTATCACCAGTCTTGCCTACATTCAGCCTGGATAGTTGATAAACACTGTTTGTGCATAACCCTTTTAGTGAAGGTAAGTACAAAAAAAAAATCATTATTTTTATAGCAATATATATTTCTGTGGAAGGGAAGTGCTTTTACTTTCTCCAGACTTTAGAAAAACATGTGGCATTTTGTGACATTTGTGGCATATATGACAATGCCTCCGCCTGCAGTGTATAGAAAGCCAGCATAGCAAAAGGAAATGGTATGGATAGTGTTAAAAGTCTGAGATCATAAGTATTAGGGTAAAAGCAGGCTATGGTATAAAATAACAAAAGAAGCACCACTTACCAGGTGCAGCAGAACTGTAGTGACATGGGGTTCAACACGTTATACTATTTCATACAATTGACATTACACAGATTTTTTTATGGGAATCCTCTGTAATGGTTACTATATTATGTCCATCCTATATTGGTGTGACTGGTGTGGAATCTTTTTCTGATTTCTATTGCCAAAGTCATTCTGCGGGCTGAAGGAAGTTTTTTGATTATGAAAAAGGTAACTCAAGAAATCTGCGGGTACACGTCTTTGCTGCAGATCCTGCTTGGACTTGTTTCTCTTTTCAAGGTGATGGAAAGGAGTGGCAGCTTTTTGCTGTTCAGATTATATCTCAGTCTTGTAAATCAGCGCGGCAATGCAGGGTCTTCCTAGATGTAATTGAATGTCTTGAATTGAATCTCTTCACCAAGATGCTCTGTGTCTGAACATTGGTTAACTTGGGTTGACATTAAGTGGTCTTGTTTAACCAGTTGTATTTCTTACTATTAGAGGCTTGATGGTGCTGGGAGCCAGGACAGTCTCATAGTAGACTAGATAGATGAAGGCAGGCATGGGCTTGTTACACAAGCGCCCAAATTCTTCTAGCCAAAAGACAAATGAATAGCTGACATATAGGTGTTCAGAACTGATAATGACAAGCCCTTGCCTCAAGAATATTATCATCTTCTAAGATATTGAATAAGAAAGTAAAGCACACGTTACTTTCTTTAACGTAGAGGCACTGCTACAAAACACATATGGTGAGGCATACAGTTTTTACTACGGAACCCTATGGACTAAGTATGCTGTTGTATGCTTATACAATGACATACTTCAGAACCTTCCATAGGAGATACTGTATACAGTCTGCTAGGAAGATTAGTCAATGTATCCTACAGCCTGGAGTCACATGGCAATCGCTTACTGTCACTGACATTGACTCACTGGCAAAATTGCAAAACGTAACAACAGATAACTGCTTGTAACAGGAACAGCAGATCTCTGTGTGATTTTCTCAGGGATTAGGGAAAAAGCAACAATAGGGATTGAATGATGATGGAATTGTCTTACTCAATAATGTGTGAAGTCACTTCTATGTCCTATTCTTCTCACTCCACAGAAAGTAATGACTGATGACTGTAGTGTAAGCTCTATAAAAGCTAATGGTCAGGATTAAGTCTTTACATCTAAATCAACAACTTATGTGACACAATAACCAAAGTAACACCACGTTTCCCCCCATTAATAGTAAAGACGGTATCTGCTTTCTAATGTTGCCAGCCTATCCTTAGAGACCCCCTACAGATAACCTGCTCTGGGACAGTGCGGCTGCAGGTAATGCTTACATGCTGGGGACTAGGCACTGCATTCCTGTCCCTATGAAGTCTATTGCACTGCGTTGCATACATTTCATACAACAAGTAAGTAGTGTGGCACCGGGCATGTAAACTTTTCTACGAGCCACACTGTCCTGGTGCAGCTGATCGGTGTCGTACGCTCGCACATATAATATTGGATAAGCCATCAATACTACAAAGGTAGATAAACCTTTATGGACTCAGAGTGTCAGCACTGCGGGATCTTCATTCTAAGGATAGTAGGGGGTCTCGCTCCACAATCCGAAAGTGATTCTTCAGGTGACGAATAGTGAAAAGTGAACCTAGAGATTATAATTGGGCCCATGAAGCCTATCGAAGTGGTGGACGCCAACCTCTTCTGACTTCTGTCATGGACTTTCTTTGTGTTTAAACAATTCCTCAATTTGATGAAAGAAATGCGAATCAGTAGCACATGTAGTAGTAGGGGATGGGAAGATGAGTTGGTGAGACATCTTGTGAATAGACGTACCACACGTAGAAGGCAGATTGACAGCTGCTAGGGATGCTGATGGGGAGATTGCCTGTTACCTATTCTTACTACATTGACACATATATAATCACTCAGTTTCATCTCTTATTGGCACCTTGGTTATGCCTGGGTTTGTCTGTAGAGCCCCTGCTGTGCCCCCTCTGCCCAGGCTCATTAATTTGGGGCAGACAGCTCATTAGGAGGAAGTTCAGACACATTGTCATTGTTTGTTAATTGTCTTTTGTTGTGTTCATTTCCATTTTTATGTGAGGGTTTATTCATCTAGATCTCTACAAATCCTTGTCGTTTTACTGTGAGGAAACCATTTACCAACAAGTTATCGTATGCTGTCTGCAGCCGTGAAGCTGACAATACTTTATTTAGCTTTATTTCATTTAATATAAAACTTGTTTCATTTTTTTTACTGCATACAATCCTAGGAAAGGAATATAGGCAAGGTTACTACTTTATAGATACAGCCGAGGGAGCCATCGATGTCTGTACCTAAGCATCTTCCATACAAATGCCAATTCACTCTGACGTCTCTTTTTCAGTTTGTACCTCTTCAAGCTAGGCCTTGCCCCGCAGATCCAGGACTTGTATGGGAAAGTAGAGTTTACAGGTCAGTCATCATTCTTTCCTCATGTTATTACACCTGCGTTGTTTGTGGAGGATTTTATTCAGTATATGTTATGGAGTAAGACATTATCTTTAGCAGAATGTTCAGCTGACAGCTTAATATATCGATCTATATATCAGGGCTCTACAGAGTATGGCAGACACACAATATATGAATAATATAAATATTATTGACCTAATCAGTAACCAGTGTAATGTATATTATCAGCACCTTGTGTTATTTAAAGGTAAGATACTTCCAGATCATGAAATAAAAATTCACCATCATATTTAATCCACTGTGTTTGGTGTCCTCCGGTATCTGTGAACATGAGACACTTTGTCATCTATTTTCCATCTTTATATTTCCTAGTAGTGTATTTTTTGCAATAATGTGAGCTAAAGTGTATGTTTGTATATATGATTTTCATACCAGGGATTTTTTCACTTTTAGTGTGAGCAATAGTAACCATAATCTACATTACAATCCGTGTGTGTGTGTGTGTGTGTGTGTGTGTGTGTGTGTGTGTGTGTGTATATATATAATTTATTTTTTTTTTTTTTTTTTTTACAATATTTTCTATGTAGATGCAAAATGTTGTTCCTCATAAATTGACGAAGATCTATTAGTTTATATTTTTCTTGTATGTCCTGGAGAGAATTTCATTGTTACAGGATATGTCTACTTAATTAATTTAATACTTAGTATTGATATTTTTTCTCCTGTGTTCACAGCGGAAGAGATTGATATCATGAAGAGTGAGCTTGAGAAGTATGGGATTCAGATGCCTGCATTCAGCAAAATTGGAGGAATCTTGGCTAGTGAGCTCTCTGTAGATGAAGCTGCATGTGAGTACAGGTTTTGTAAGGATTTGTCTGGGCAGGGGTCTTCTGCTAAGAATTTAAAACGTTCTTGTCCCACCTTCGGGAGCGGCTGTGCCTGATACTGTAGCTTGACCTCTCCATTATGCTGTTTATGGATATTCTAGACCCCTAGCTATCACACATTGATGGCTTATCCTAAATCTAATTAGATCACCATTATTCTCTCAATGGCAGCCGATGCAGATGACTTTATTGTCTGCAAAACCAGAATTTTACAGCCTGCGGATCGATGACTGACAAAATAATCAACAAACTAGAATATTATTACAGCTTAAAGCTCAATGACTAACTAACACACTTGAATATTACAGCCTGCGATGCATGACTTGAGAAAGATGGCATGTCATCCTTGAAACGTTGCGTGTCACTGCTCAAGCCCAAGTGACAAACTCCAGGTTGTTAGTTTAGTATCTTAGTTTATAATGGAGTCTCTATATGCTTGGATTGAGTAGTAGGCGATGCCAACTTCTGTCATTACATGAACTTGTAACGTAGAGATGTTGAAGTAAAGGACTAAGGTCTGTAACCATTTCAACATCATATTCATGCTTGTTATGCCTGGTGGCAACAGTATACCTTCTAATAGGAATAAATAGGAAGAAAAGATTTCTGACACATTCTACCGCAGGCAGTTTTTTGCTTGGATTTGTGCATTTTCTATGACTATTAGTATGTGAAGAGGGAAATGATCTTAAATAATGGAGATCCTGGAGGGTCACTTTAATGCAGATATCATCTGCTTCTCCTGTCATTATATTCTATCGCGCTAACCATCATCAGCTGCAGTGAGGCCCAATAAGTGCTGTTCCGCTTTGCTTGGAAGATTGCGAGGGCTCTGATGTTGGTAAAATATCTCTTGTGAGGGGCCTCCGTACACAGACCTCCTGCTTTCATCTAGCTAGAAGCTATTTCCTGAGGTAATTATCAGTGGTAGGCTTACAAATGACTCTTTGGGCACAGCGGGCAGGATGCCAATTCTCACCCATTATATGCATTTAGCAATCGAACAGTGTATACTTGACTTGGTAACGACTGCAACTTTCCAGCACAATGGGGCTGTAAGGGGATCGTAATGTGTACAAATATATTGGATTGTTAGCGGGAGAATAGCCAAGAGCACAGACATTACATAGAGTGACAAACACCATTGTTAAAGTGCTGGTAAAGATGTAACATCAGCACTAGGTCTTGTTATAGCATTGCCTGCTGTAAGTCTATCCTTCATATCACATCTGCGCAGTTATTCGTGTTTTTTTTTTGTTAAACATAATAAGAAAAACTATTATTATTATTATTGTAATCTGTACATTTAATGCCCCAGAATATCAGTAGTCCAATATGTTATAGGGGTTGTCAGACATCTGCCACATGGGATATGCTTTGTGTCATCTAATCTGTGTCATTTTTGGAGCTTTTATGTAAAGTATTGACCAGATCATGTGATTAAATGGGACAGTGCAGGGCACATATAACAGAGCTTGTCACAAATCTCCCTTGTGACAGTACTGTGTTTAGATGCCCTGGTGAAGCCTATAGCCTTTTTTAGGTAACATTTAGTATAGGGCTAATCTATGATAAGGCATTAGAACGCTTCCTAACACTTTACTATTGAAGACCTAACCTTAGGATGATTCATATGAGGTCAGTGAGGGCCCAGTTGTCAGCACTCCCATGGTCAGATGACTGAAGTAGTCAAAGCTCTCTGGAAGAAAGCACAATTTATTACATTGTCTACTGGCCAGGAATCAGTGGTATAGCTATGGGGGGGTTCTGAGGTAGCAGCCATTATTGGGTCCTGGAAGATGAGGAGACCCAAAGACTCTTCTTTGGAGTGTGGTAAGAAAACCGTGCGAACACAGAGAGAACATACAAACTCCATGCTGATGTTGTCTTTGATCGGATTCAACCCTAGGACTCCAGCGCTGCAAGGCAACAGTGCTAACCACTGAGTCACCGTGCTGCCCCTATAATAGGTTTTCTATCATGTTCTTGAAAACTAATTTAGTTGGCCCAAGCTCTCGTACCTGTACATTTGATGTGTGGGTAATGTGCATCTAGCCATTTACCTCTTACCTGGAATACTTGCTCATGTTGTTGCCAGACTCAACAAGATTTGTATTGTTTTGCTGTAGCGAATCCGTTTTGAAGGTCAGATATTGAAGTCTTGTATAATCTCTCTGGTATTTTGCAGTGCATGCAGCTGTAATTGCCATCAATGACGCAATAGACCGGGGAGTTCCTGCAGAAACGTTCACCGCACTAAAGAATCCGAATGCCATGTTAGTAAATCTTAATGAACCCCTATCTACTGTTTATCAGAACACCCTTTATCAAGCAAAGCACCATAAAATGGACAATGCCAAGAAACGGGTGAGTCACTATTTATACGATTTGTGCCAACCTATAAACTTCTACCATCACAATCCTTGCAGAAGTATGTAGAATATTTCCAAACTGTAGCCTCCTTTCTGTCAGTATACTTGGACACACTGATTTCTGTAATATACTCTATATAAACAGGATTTAGGACCTCACACTGCCAACAAAATTGGGATTGGCTGACAGTCTAATGTTTGTGGGGGTCTGTTGGTTGTTCCTCCAAAACTACTATCAGTAAATGGGAGTTTAGCCCGGATTTCCTGTGAGAGCTAAGACATCTACAAAATATTCTCTGCGAGATAAAACTGGGGTTTATTCTTCAACCCCTATTAAAAAAAAAAAAATATATATATATATATATATATATATATATATATATATATATACTTATTGGGAGAAATAGCTGTTGGTTCCAGCCTAGAACTATCTCATCTGTATGGCCAAGTGGCAAGACCATGGTTCAGAAGCAATAAAGACATTACTGTCAAATTAGATGTGACTCGGCTGTTTTTCCCATGACATAAATACAGGGTCCTTCATAACTTCAATGAGTATTGTATTTTTATGTGATGAAAAAATATAGCAAACGTTCTGGAGCTCACCATATCTTTGTTCTTCTATCTTCGAGGTGCACAATCCACCACCTCCGACTTGATGGAGTATAATGATCAGTATGCAAAAATAGAAAAGATCAGCATCTCCCCGATTCTCTTGGTATAAAACCTAACTTTTAATCCATCAAAATTTAAAAAAGAAACATGAATACAGAAAGATAGAAAAAAAAAAACCCTAACAAAAAAAATGCTAAAAAAACACTAACGCGTTTCGGAACTGGAGTTCCTTAGTCATAGCATGTCTTAGTCACGCTATGACTAAGGAACGTCAGTTCCGAAACGTGTTGGGTTTTTTGTTTTGTTTTTTGTTTTTTTAGCTTTTTTTGTTAGGGTTTTTTTCTATCTTTCTGTATTCATGTTTCTTTTTTAAATTTTGATGGATTAAAAGTTAGGTTTTATACCAAAAGAATTGGAGAGATGCTGATCTTTTCTATTTTTGCATACTGATTTTTATGTTATGGTTCAACTCTGGTTACCTTTTGCTTGTGTATTAGAGAATTCAGTAGTTTCTTACACTTTCCTTACACTTTGAGGTTTGTTGGCATGGCATTTTTAAAATCTGTTCAGAAATTCTCAGCAGACTATACTTCACTATGCAGAGGACTACCACAAAAAGGTATACAGTGTGGTATCTGTTTCCTACAGAGACCATATAGGCAGTGTGTCTCTGTATGCCTATATACATGCATACTACAGAGCTTTCCATTGCATTTATACGCTGGCAAATCCTCCTGATATATACTGACAACAAAAGGCTTAGTTGCAATGTGCATTGAGCCTAACAAAAGTAATAAGTTTAAGAGGAGTCTACCACCACCAATCTCTCCTCTGACCTACTTATATGGTATTTCATGCTAGTGGCATAGTAAACATTTCATTTCTGTGACAAAGTGCACTCTGCTGCTGCTGGGAATTTTCAAGGGGTTGTTCAGTATTAGCAAATAAGTATTTCTGTATTCTAAAAAGTTATACAATTTTTCAATATACTTTCTGCATTAATTCCTTGGGGTTTTCTAAATCTCTGCTTGCTGTCATTCATTCTGCTTACTTCCAGTGGTTAAAAATCAGTCTTAGGGTGCATTCACACTACGGATACGAGCGCTCCCATTGAAGTGAATGGGAGTGTTTATAAGCGCTCGCGTGTACGGCTCGGAATGAGCCGAGTGCTTACGTCGTGTGAAGGGGCCCATAGAGAAAAAAGCAGCCCATTCATTTCAATGGGGAGCGCTTGTATGCTGGCTCCCATTGAAATGAATGGGATCTGCTTTATACGCGTTTTAGCGTTCAGAATCAGTCAGCGTATCCGTAGTTTGAATGCACCCTTAAGGTCATGCGTTGTACAGCCCATGGTCATGTAATATACAGTTCATTGTCATGCGATGGACACACAGGAGCACATTTTGTTATGAAGTAGTAAAATTTCAGCACAATAAAGCCATATTAATTAAAATATAACTTTTAATTTCCAAAAACATAAAAAAGGAAAAATCACCAGATACCATGAGTAAGAGGCGCATGCCTTGAAACGCGTAGGCCCTGTTCCATTTTGGTGCTTTGCATAAATGCACACGTTACCTTAATACTCATGTAAGTTTTTCTTTTTTCATCAATTTTTCTTTGCCTTCTGTATCTGGTGATTATATCTTTTTTATGTTTTTGGAAATTCAAAGTTATATTTTAATCAATATGGCTTTATTGTGCTGAAATTTTACTACTTCATGTTTGGATCATTCGCCTTGGACCAAGAGGCTGTTTTTTGTTCACTTTTTGTATGAGCACATCTTGTTACCTGGCAGATATCTGATGCCATGACTTTCATGAGCTGTATGTCTGTGTGACCACGGGCTGAGTTTTATCCACTGAACATAAGCAATGATTTACAACAAACAGAGATATAGAAAACCAAAAGGAATTGGTACAGAAAGTATATCGGAAAATTGTATAACTTTTCATTATAAAAACATTTATTTGCTGAAACTGGATATCCCCCTTCAATCACTGTCTAGGGCCCACCATCGGAATTCATACTGGAGGCCCACTGTACAGATAAAGGCAAATACTACCTGCCTCCAGTGATTTTTAGTATTAGCCTTCTGCATAGCCCTTGCCTTATATTAGGGCCTTCTTAGCTTTGTGAGCAAGATGATTAGTGATTGAGATTCTGCATTGACAATAAGGAGACCGGGCCCAACAGGAAGGATCGTAGTCGACCTGCCTTTGTGCCTAGATGTGATCTCAGCCAGTTAATGCATCTACATATAATATACTGTGCAGTTTGTTAAATATCATATGGGTGTATAGGCTGTGTGCTGCTAACTTGTCTAATATTATTTGCATTTCTCTGCTTCTTTGTGTCAGATTACTTCTGAGAATGACGGGGGTGAACGAGATGTATATGAAGAACTGCTAACTCAAGCTGAAATACAAGGCAATATCAATAAAGTGAATTGTAAGTATGAGATTTATTTGTGAATAGCTTTAGTTTAAAGAGGACCTTTCACCACCTGGGGCACATGCGGTGTAATACACCACTAGAAAGCCGACAGTACGCTGAATTCAGCGCACTGTCGGCTTTATTGTTCTGTACCCCCGGTGAAGAGCTATGGGTGCCGGTACCGTACCTCTTTGCTATCAGAAGGGTGTTTCTGACAGTCAGTCATGAACACCCTTCCTCATGGGAGCGTCTATTGCACAGTACTGTGAGAGGGGGCGTTCCCTACTGCCCAGTGATGATGCTGAGCCGTGAGGAACGTCCACCCAGTACACCGCATGTGCCCCAGGAGGTGAAAGGTCCTCATTAAAACGTCATCCCACCAGGGCACACATACTTTACTTCTCTGTCTGGTGTATTTATGGCTACTTATACCAGGCATGAAAGACATTTTGTTTATAATCTCTTTCACCTCAGTACTGACCATATGTAAAACTAGAATGTATGTCATTTTCTGTAACATGCTGATATCAGTCTTTCAATGATTCCCATTAGTTAAACCATTGCTTGTCAGAGAGTTCCAGTCCTAATTTTCACAGTAATATAGCTGGAGGTTTCGATATGAGCAACTGCTATATCTCCTGTCTATAATACAAGTAAATGGGTATGTTATTTATCATTGGTGACCCTGCATCTTCTCTTCTCTTTAGTACAAACAGGCATAGAACGGGTTGACAAAGCCCTGGAGTCTGGCAGTCCACCAGTGTTATATGAGGCTCTCAGTAACCAAGCTCTTGCACTACGAGGACTGCAGAGGGACAATTCTGAATGGTACTTTAATCAGCTGCAGAGCGATAAACAGCAAAAACTGGAGGTGAGTTGTTTTCTAATCTGAATATTGTATATGTTTATTTTACATTGATATAATATGGTTGTGTCGTCAAAGGATGGATCTGACTAAACCTGACTATACCTGTTAGATGCTTGTTAGATGAACCCACCAATTTTAGTAGTAGACCAGTAGACCAATGTATGTGGTGGACTCTTAACTGTTCGCTAATGACAGATATTAATGGAAGTAATAATTGGGTGGTTTTATTTTAACTCCCTGATCCATTTGTTCTTGGGGAGATTAGATGCTGCCAGGGGATTCTGGCAGTGGCTTTCTTCCCAATTCCAACTAAGAACACTGGCTTTCCCAATCTGGGTATGCATGCCCATGGATGGGGAATCAGGCAAGATGGCTGTTAGCTGCACAAGCTTTCACCAAAAAGGTTTTTAGGCTAAGGCCCCACGGGCTAATGCGCTGCGGAAAGAACCGCGGCGTGAACGTGCTGCGGTTCTTTCCGCAGCGCTTTCAACAGAAAGTTCGCAGAGTTTTCCTCTGCGGACTTTCTGTTACAATTATATCTATGGGAAACCCGCCGGCGTTTCCGTAGACATAATTGACATGCTGCGATTTTCAAAGCCGCAACGGCTTTGCAAATTGCAGCGTGTCTGCGCTGCGATTTCTTCTGCAAAGTGGGCATGGGATTCGCATGAATCCTATCCACTTTGCCTGCACTGTAAAACGCTGCAATTTTTCCCGCAGCGTCTCCGCTGCGGGTAAATCGTGGCGTTTACATCCCGTGGGGTCCTGGCCTTAACCACATGAGGACCGCCGTACGTAAATTTACGGCCTCATGTGCTGGTACCTAAAGACCGGACTATTGCCGAAATACGTCCGGCCTTTAGGTACCTTTCTGGCGGGGGGAGGGGTGCGGGGGGGACAGGGGTTAGGTGTTACTAACACCTAACCCCTTCCTCCATAACGTCCAGTCGGAACTGAGTCCGACTGGAAGTTTTAACCCTTTCGATCGCGCCGTGAAACATCACGGCGCGATCGAAAGGCATCCGCCGACAATTAAATCAGATCGGCACCCCCCGCGGCGAGATCGGAGGGTGCCGATAGCAGTAAAAGGTAGTCTGGGGTCTGGCCAGTGACCCCAGACTGCCCGAAGCCCCCACATACCTGGTGATCCTGCCAGGACCTTCTGATGTCAGGCTGTGCGTCTACACAGCCTGACATCCTGCTACGGAATGCCATGTGGGACACCTGCAGGCTGTGTCTCACATGGCATTCTATATCAGCAAAGTATTGCTGATTGAAGTGTCCTAAATGGACACATGAAAAAGTAAAAAAAAATGTAAAAAAAATAAAATGAAGTGTATGAAAAAAATTAATAAAGTTATAAAGCCCAAAAATCCCTTTTTCTCAATAGAAAATGAATTATATAAAAAAAGAACTCAAAAGTAATAAAAACAATGCATATTTGGTATTGTCGCGTCCGTAACAATCTGTACAATAAAACTGAAATAATATTTAATGTACACGGCGAACGCCGGAAAAAAAAAACGGAAAAAACTCGCCGGAAGTAATGATTTTTCGCCATCTCACCATACAAAATATGCTATAAAAAGTGATCAAAAAGTCATATGCATCCGACAACAGTACCAATAAAAAGCGCAGGTTGTCCCGCAAAAAATAAGCCCTCAACCAACTCTGTCAACCGAAAAATAAAAATGTTACGCCTCTTAGAAGATGCGATGCAAAAAACATTGATTTATGTCCCCAAATGTGTTTTTCCTCTGCAGAACTAGTAACACATAAAAAAATACTATAAATGAGGTATCGCCGTAACCGTACCGACCCGCAGAATAAAGGGAACATGTTACTTATACTGTACGCTGCATGGCGCAAAATTAAAAAAGTAAAACTCAATGCCAGGATTGATTTTTTTTTTTTTTTAAATCCAGCAAAAAAGGGTTAATAAAATGTATTCAATAAGATGTAGACACCCAAAAATGGTGTCATTACGAAATGCATCTCATCCCGCAAAGAATAAGCCCTTATATGGCCACGTCACCAGAAACATAAAGAAAATATAGCATCTCACAATGTGAAGACAAAAACCCTCAAAAATCGCCAAATTATTAGAACACAACTGGGTGCGTCATGTAGGGAATATATAAGCTGTGTGAGCGGATATCAGGGGACACCCCAGATTTACAGCTTATGAGGGAACAGACACCAGAAGTGACCCCTAAAGTGACCCCCAGAGTGACTCCCCCAATCATAGGAGCTACGGGGACATAGTAGGGAATTTGGTGTTTGCAATGTCCTCCGCACAGCTTATATATTCCCTCTTCGCCATCCGCTGTGCAGTCACGTCCGGGATACTAATACTCACTACACCCCCTGATAAATTCTTTGAGGGGTGCAGTTTTCAAAATGGGGTCACTCCTGGTACCCCATGGAATCCACTTTTCTGGTACCTTACAGGCTCTACAAACATGACATGGCGTCCAGATACCAAACATCTGAATCTGTGCTCCAAAAGCCGCATAGCGCTCCTTCCCTTCTGCACCCTGCTGTACGTCCAAACTGCAGTTTATGACACATGTATGACACATGTATGACACTGGTGTACCCCCGGATAACGGACATAATGTCATGTGGGTATAAACTGATACTAGGGCACAGCCGGACACAGAAGGGAAGAAGGGTCATTTGGTTTTTGGAGCACAGACGGTTTGGTTTTTGGATGCCATGACACTTTTGTAGAGCTGAAACGCCAGTAATTTGGAATCCCCTGATAAATTACCTTATTTTGGAAACTACACCCCTGAAGGATTTATCCAGGGGTACAGACAGCATTTTTAACCCCCAAGTGTTGCTATAACTTTATATATATAACTATAACTGTAGTGGATTGTGAGAGGTGAAAATGACCATTTTTCCAGGAATACGTCCTTTCAGTGCGTAATATGTTGTGCCCACCTTGTATCAGAGATGAACGCTCTAAAAGCTGTTGTGCCTGGGATACCCGTTTAACAGTTTTTGGAGTGTCTCTGCTGACATAAGTCGGGCACAACATGTTGCACACTGAAATGGCAAATCTGTAAAATTTTCATTTTTAACTTCTCTATCAGTTGCGATTTCATTTCTGGAAACTAAATAAATGCAACACTCAAGGGTTAAAAATTCTCGCTACACCACTTGATAAATCCCATCAGTGGGGTAGTGTCCAAAATAGGGTGACATGTCTGCGGATTCCACTTTATTGGCAATTCAGGGGCTTTGCAAAAGTAGCATGGTGTGCTCCAAAAACCAATATAGCGCTCCTTTCCTTCTGTCCCCGGCTGTGCCCAAACAGCCATTTCTACCCACATATGGCATTAAGTACGTTATCCGGGGTACACCAGTGTCATACATGTGGGCATACACTGCTATTTGGGTACCCAGCAGGGTGCAGATGTGAAGGAGCAATATGTGCTTTTGGAGTGAAGATTTAGATTCTTCGTTTTTGGACACCACGTCACATTTGCAGAGACCCTAAAATTGCCCCTACAAAATGGGGTCACTTCTTGGTGAATTCCAGTTTACTGGAACCTCCAGGGCTCTGCAAAAACATCATGGCGCCCAGAGGGTCCCTCTAAATCTGTACCCCAAAAGCTAAAACGCACAGTGGTCCTTCCCTTCTGAGCCCTGCTGTGTGCCCAAGCAGCAGTTTACACCCACATATATAATTTTTTGACCCCCGGGATGGCCCACTTAATAGTTTTAGGAGTGCAGGTCTCTGACAACACAAAGTGGGTGCAACGTATTGGGCACCGAAATGGCATATTTTTAAAAATTTCAATTTTCATTTTGTACATTAATTTTTGGGAAGCATTTTAGGCTCAAAATGATAATACCCCTTGATACATTCCTTGACAGGTGTAGTTTCTAAAATGGGGTCACTTTTGAGGGGTTTCCATTGTATTGATACTTTAGGGGCTCTGCAAATGCGACATGGCACCTCAAAACTATTCCAGCAATATATGCCCTCCAAAATCCAAATAGCGCTCTTTCCATTCTGAGCCCCAGCATGTACCCATACAGCAGATTTTGGCCACATATGGGGTATTGCCGTGTTCAGAAGAAATTGTGTAACAAACTGTGGGGGGCTTTTAATTCTTAAACTATTTGCAAAATTAAAACTATGGCGCTAAATGGACGATTTATTGGGAAAAAAAGTAATTTTTCATTTTCACGTCCCAATGTTAATAAAATCTGTGAAACACCTGTGAGGCCAAAATACTCACTCTACCCCTAGACAAATTCTATGAGGGGTGTAGTTTCCAAAATGGGGTCACTTATAGGGGGTTTCCACTGTATTGGTACTTTAGGGGCTCTGCAAATGCGACATGGGACCTGAAAAATATTCCAGCAAAATCTGCCCTCCAAAAGCCAAATAGCCCTCTTTCCATTCTGAGCCCCGCCATGTTCCCATACAGCAGATTATGACCACATATGGGGCATTTCTGTGTTCAGCAGAATTTGTGTAACGAACTTTAGGGAGCTTTTTCTCCTTTATCCTCTTGTGAAAATTAAAAATTTGGGGCTAAATTGACAGTTTGTTGGAAAAAAAGTAATTTTTCATTTTCATGGCCCAATGTTAATAAAATCTGTGAAACAGCTGTAGGGTCAAAATGCTCACTCTACCCTTTAATATGTTCTGTGGGGGGTATAGTTTCCCAAATGGGGTCACTTTTAGGGGGTTTCCACTGTATTGGTACTCTAGGGGCTCTGCTAATGCGACATGGCACCTAAAATTATTCCAGCAAAATCTGCCATCCAAAAGCCAAATAGCGCTCCTTCCATTCTGAGCCCCGCCATGTTCCCATACAGCAGATTATAGCCACATATGGGGTATTGCCGTGTTCAGGAGAAATTGTTTAACAAACTGTGGGGGGCTTTTACTCCTTTAACCCCTTGTGAAAATGAAAACTTTGGAGATAAAGTGACATTTTAGTAATTTTTCATTTACACATCCCAATGTTAGTAAAATCTGTGAAACAACTGTAGGGTCTAAATGCTGACTATACCTCTTGATGAATTCTGTGAGGGGTGTGGATTCTAAAATGGGGTCACTTTTGGGGGGTTTCCATTGTTTTGGTACTCTAGGGTCTCTGCAAATAAGGCATGGCGCTGAAAATTATTCCAGCAAAATCTGCTGTTCAAACACCCAGTGTCGCTCCTTCCCTTCCATGCACTGCCGTGTGCCCAAAAATCAGTTTACACCCACATGTGGGGTATTTCTGTGCACGGGAGAAATTGCACAATAAACTGTCAGATGCATTTTCTCCTTCAACCCTTTGTGAATGTGTTAATTTTGGGTCTAAATGAATGTATTAGTGAAAAAAAATGAAATGTCTAAATTTCACTGCCATATTATTTTTATTCTTATGAAATGCTTAAAGGGTTAACAAACATCCCAAATGCTGTTTTGAATAATTTGAGGGGTGCAGTTTTGAAAATGGGGTAATTTATGGGGGTTTCTATTATACAGGCCTTTATAATTACTTTCAAAACTGAAGTGGTCCCTAAAAAATTGGTTTGGAGAATTTTCTTGTAAATCTGGAAAATTGCTGTTACACTTGTAAGCCTTGTGACGTCCAAAATAAATTAAAAGACAATCAAAATATGATGCCAATATAAAGCAGAGATATGGGAGATAATATTTATTCATGTATTTGGATGGTATGACTATCTGCCTGAAAAGCAGATAATTTCACATTTTGAAAATTGCAATTTTTTTCAAATTTCCTAGTTTTTTTATAAATAAATGCAAAAATATTGATTAGTGTTTACCACTAACATGAAGTATAATGTGTTACAAGAAAACAATCTCAAATTCATTTGTGTAAGTTAAAGCGTCTCAAAGTTATTGCCATTTAAAGTGACACATGTCAGTTTTGAAAAAAGAGGCCTGGTCTTTAACATACTTTTGGGCCTGGTCCTTAACCGGTTAATGTGCATGGCCGGTTACACAAGATGACTTTATTTCAATTTCTTTTTCTCTCTCCTGTGCAACCTACTTTTCATGCTATCCCTTACAGTTAGTTTTACGATTCTGTTCTGGAGAGTACTTATACTGTTTAGCATTATTTGCCTGTGAAACAGTATGGGACGTAATTATGAAGGCTGGCATATTAAACACCAGTCTTCATAACCCCGGCATTGGCAGAAGATCTTCCTCAAAGTAACATAGCAGTAGGCTGGATAAAGACACAAGTCCATTAAGTCCAACCTACAGTAATAACCTGCAGATAAACTGGCATAAATGATATTAAATCTACTGCAACTCCTGCACAACTTTCACTTTCATAAAAGTGGCATGAGAGGTATAAAAATGACGGTCACAACAATAATTGTTGCAACTGATGATTAAAAAGTGGCAAATTTTTATGCCAGATATTTACGGTAAACCAAATAATAAATATGCTTCTATATGTTCTATAACTGAGAACACTATGGGTGCCTGAGTTTTTATGAAAAATTGAAATATCAGCTGGGCAGTCTGTTTTCAGGCTGTATAAACCTTCATATCTGGTTTCCTAGCGGGGACACTGGACTGTAAATTCAGATTATGATGCAGCTAAAAAGATCCCTGAAACAGAAAACAAGAAATCTCTTTACTAGTTGTGGTAGTTTTGATATTTGCATAATTCTCTAGTATTTAGAAACAGATTTATATCAGAGTCTTCTCACTGGATGCGGCACAAGCAAATCACTAGCAATCAAAAGTAATAGAAAATGAATATATTAAACTAAACATGTGTACACTGTATGTCCTCTGGACCTAATAGAAATATATATCCAAAGGCATTTATGGGTTGGGAAGGAACGTGAGGCATTATTCCTTCAGGTTCCTCACTATTGTGTGTCACTGCTTTGTCCTCTCTAGTCTATGAAGACATTCGTGACCTAGAGTGCTTTTCTGTCAGGTGCATTTATGTGCACATCACCGTATGTGTTTGGTGTTTTTGCAGCTGCCGGTTTATACGGGAGTCTTTGATGACACAGTCCTTAGCACGTCACATTGTTGTCAGCAGAGTGAATTGCGGTTTACTCGTAAAGAGCTGGTTTACAGCCATTCAGTCTTCATGCCATGAATATGTCTGTGGTACGCCAAGCGTGCCCGTTTCTCCCCGAGCATCTATGCTGGTTGGGTGTGGAAGTGCCTGCATGGCCACAAGCACATGTATAGCTCCTGTATGTGCAGGGATTTATAAATAGACACTCAGCACAAAAGACGCTCTGTCTGGAGGCATGGAATTTGGGTGTGTGTTTGTAAAGTGAGTCAATGAAACATTTTTTTGTGTGATCTATTAACCCCTTGTTCAGATTCTTAAAATGATGAGCAATGTTCATATGTGTCAAAAAACTTCCAAAAGATTATTTGTTCCTCATATGATGCTTTTGTTTGGTTATGTTTGTGTTATGAAATGAGACTTTTTATTATTTTTTGCATTCAGAAAGGGAATATATTTCTGTATATTTCCAGCATAAGCGTCCAGCTGCAAAGACTTAGATTTGCAACAGCTGGAGAGCGACAGGTTGGAAGCCATTGCTCTAGTGGGAATGATCCAAGACTACATGTGTGAGATTATTGAAACTGGGCAGTGTGCTCAGTATATACTTGATAAGCATTATGTTGTTTAAAATTGCGCAAAAAACATAAACACATTACTCGGCATATATATTCTATGTCTCAGAGTGATTTTTTGTTTATTAATTGGAACTTTTCTGGGGGGTTTTGACATCTAAAAACTTCTGACAGCATTAAATGGAGGCTGGACAATGGTAACCTACTTAGGGTGATGGTCATTCAAAATTCCTTATTTTAAGTGTCCAGGAGGCGGCCTCCTCATGTGCAGTGCTTAGACCTGTCTGGATTATGTGTTTCCAGCCCCTCAGCTCTACACTAAATGACTTCTGTATTGTCCAATCAGGAGACTTGGAAGGTGATCCCTCCAAGTGTGTTGTTCCAGTTTTGAGAAGTCAAAATTAATGGCAAAATCCCTTTATAAATGTTTTTTTTTTTTTTTAATTGAATCTTGTCATTTTGGTAATAAACTATTGTGGATCTTTATATTATCATATATAAGAACTTTATGTTGTTTTTCGTAATAAATATATGTTTTATTTTATTTAATCTCAGACATTCCCATATCCATAACCTGAATTATATGATTGTATTGCTGGAATAAATGTCTTTTATGTCTTCCTTACAGAACGGCATGACAGGACCCCTACAGAAGGAGGAATTGCAGGCTGGAGTGGACGCTGCCAATATTTTAGCACAGCAGTTACAGAGACGTAAGTATCTGTACAACACAGTGCACTAGTGTGTGATGGGTGGGGGCTAGGTAAAGGCATGAATGAGTCAGCCTAAAGGATAATCCCAGCCTCTTTCTACAGAATGCACTCATGGCAAAACTCCAGGTACTCCATAGTAGCAGTGGATGGAAACAATGAATTCCTGTTCCATCTACTCTACCTCTTATCTGGAAGGGGCCAGCTATTGCTGTTATTACTGCGGTGAAAACAACGCAGCCCGTTCATGGCTAACTGTGGATGTAATAACATCTGTTCAGACCCATGTAACAGCAAGGAAAAGTGCAGAATTATTTAGTGGGAAGCCAAAACAAAAAAAGTTGTGTGCAAAACTGGTAGTCTTTATTGAGAGAGAATAGAAACAAAATATATGAAGTCTGGTAGTCCATTTGTATCTTTTATGTGTACAACTTAACCAATACCCAGGATAAAGTGGTCAGCATAGGGTGTGTACATATGTATTTTGTGCATCTTTGTATAATATTTAAGGGGTGTTAACAACTAAGGGGGCGTTCACACTAGTGCCTCTGTCTGCCCTTTCTGGGTCCATCGAAAAGCTAGGAAAAGCTGCATTGGGACGGCTTGCTGGCATTCAGTTTAAGGCTAAGTTCACACGGAGTTTTTTGGATCGGAACCTGAGGCGGCCTTCGCCTTAGCTTTCGATCCATAAAGCATGCCATGGAACTCAAAGCCGGTGCCTGGCAGCGGCATCCAGCCGCTCACCCTCCTCCGGATTAGGCTCAATGAATGGGCCGAATCCGGAAGAGGGTGTGTCTTCAGGCCGAATCGCTAGGCGACTTGGCCTGAAGAATGAGCACCTCGCTTCTTTTTTTCCGGGAGCCGGAAGAAACTGCTCCTGGAAAAAGCTCCTGCGCGGCTCCCTTTGATTTCAATGGGAGCCGTCTTTTTGGTCAGGGTTTTGAGGTGGATACGGCCTCAAAACCCTGACCAATCCGTGTGAACTAAGTCTAATGGAGGAAATGGTGCTGTATTTGGCGCTGAATTTTCCACATTGAAAAAAAAAGCCTCCCATTCACTTCAATGGGTGCCGCTAGCTTTTTTTCCGCTAGTGGAAAATTCTTCTAGTGGAAAAACGAGCTAGCGGAACCCATTGAAATCAATGGGTTTATTTTTCTTTTCCGTTTGGAAAATCAGCGTGGAAAATTCTGCTAGCGGAAAAAAAAGCTAGCAGAACCCATTGAAATCCATGGGAGGCTTTTTTTTCGACACTGAAATTCCATACCAAATTCCTCACCATTTTCCTCCGTGTGAATGGACCCTGTAAATCCATTAATTTCAAAGGGTTTTTTAAAGCAAACCTCCAGTGTCTGTATGCAGCCACTTCACCGTGAAACCTGTTATTTTGCAAGGACACAAAGTTGAAATCACTGTTCCAGAATAGGTAATATCGCACATCTCCATTAAACTTTTCCGTATCCATATTATGGAGGTAATAGAGCTAATGCAGATCTTCTGGACGGGTCTTAGATCATAATATATTTCTGAAAGTGGTTTTATACTGATATTCACAACACTCCATTGTGTTTTTGTACAGGGTTAGCTGCAGTGGTCAGGATTAATAATGCCATCAGGAAGGGGGTGGCTGAGGAGACTGTACAAGAGTTAATGAACCCCGATGCACAGCTACCAGAGGTATTCCCATTTGCGCAGGAGCTTTACCAGAGAGAACTGGCCACATTACAGCAGCAAAGCCCAGAGGTGAGTGCAGCATTGTCACTGAACCATGTTTCCTGGGAGCATTGGGATTTACTTATTAATAGTGATGTATTATTTCCCCATAGAACTGCATGTAGCACACTATATCAATTAAATATATATTTGCTCATTTCAAATTGGTTTGAAGACATTGGATATCAGGATATGTGTGAAATGTTTGATCACTGGGGAACCTGATCACTAGAATGGGGGCCCCGAGGCCCCAGAGGAGGAATGTATGGTGTGGGGGTCATGTATGCAGTGTACAACTGAATACTACATAGATATTTTGCACATTGTTGTGCCTGCTGAAGTAGTTGACCACATTTAGACACGGCACATTTTTTGGGGTGGAAGTGTAAAGGTTGTGGGAGATACATGTCCTCCTTTTTGAAACCTGAAACAAATAACAAATTGCTATTGTAGCCACACTTGATTTTATATGTCGTAGTACTTCATATCTACTTGACACTTCTGTACAGGAGTGTGTGAATTAAGAGCATGTTCTGTGGAAACACCTTAGCTAGGCTGTTATCCTTGGAAGAAATGAGGCCTCCTCATACAGCTCATCACCCTGTACATTATAGATGCACCCAGTTACTGAAGCAGCGATACACGCTGATAATACTGATCCCAATTATCTGACTGCTCTGACACCTTCTCTCTTGCAGGGGAACCTCACTCACCCGGAGCTCTCAGTTGCTGTGGAGATGTTGTCCTCCGTGGCTCTAATTAATAGGGCCTTAGATGCAGGCGATGTAAACACGGTGTGTAGACAGCTAACCAACCAAGTCACCGGCCTGATGGATGTGGAGGATGAAAACCTTCAGAGGTTTGTGGAAACTCGCTTCATCTTGGCCTTCACTAACCTAATATGAGGAAAAACCTTGAAAAAATAAGTCCATTCTTTCACCTTGCTGACTGTTTCACCATTTTGCAGATGCTTAGATGTGGTTAGTGAAGTTTGTTTCAAGGAGATCCATTTTTCAGTGCTTTGAAAAGGGAAGCTAGGCCCCATGCACACAACCATGAGCAGAAAAAGGAATGAATGGCACATGGATGGGCACACGTGATTTTCACTGACCCACACGCTCAAATCAATGGACAGAACCACAAAAATGGACAAGTATAGGATTTGCTTCATACTTAGCAGCTCTTTTCTATGGTCTGGACACACGGCCACAAAAACTACTGATGTATGTGGGCCTATAGAAAAGATTGGGATGAATATTATATTATAATATACTGAACTATGCATGATGACTTTAATATTCAGTATACAATTCAGAATGCTGAATTTTAAGAAATGGATTAATAATAAAATAAGCATTAGTTACTTCACCAATCCTGTGCCACAGCAATTACCAGGTCTCTCCTGGTTCTGTCTTAATGAACTGAAAATAACATGAAATTCCCAATCGGTGGCTGAGGCGAGTCAGTGCTTGGTGGAGCATTTTGTGTATATTAGGCTGGAACCAAAGACACAGACCAGTGTTACCCCTCTAGCATTGGAACTGCAGCAGCGAGGGTTGATGGGGTGGCTTATTTAATTTTTTTTACCCATTCTATCCCTTTGTTAAACATTTTTATCTGTTTAAACTAATAATAATAATGATTAACTGGAAATTAAGAAATCATAACAATATTTGCATCTATATATTAACATTCAGTCCCTCAGGTTCATGTTATATACTACACTGGTAGCAATGGTATAATTTCTTTGTGCATAGAGATATCTCTATTGTCCATTGAGCTGATTTATGTCTTGCTGACAGGTACGTCGATGAATTGATGAAATTGAAACAACAGGCACGGGAAGAAGGGAATGAATTTGTTACATGGAATGATATCCAGGGATGCGTGACTCAAGTTAATAACACTGTCCATGAGGAGCATGCCAGTAAGTTGGCACAATTGTTACTGAAATCCATAGTAATAGACTCTTGACTATTCCATTGTGAACCTGCAAAGGAAAATGACAATATGGAAGTTTCCAAGACACTGTAATGTATTAGTGATCTGTAATGGACTGTCACAATGGGCTGCTCCATCCATCTTGCAGTAGTTCTCCATGATATCATTTTTCAGCACTGTTTATTTAAGTCATATAAAATGTATTTGGAAAGTCTTCAGATCCTTTCACTTTTCACCTTGTGCTAAAATAAACAAAAAATCAAGTCCCCCTCCCATCATTCTGCACTCACTACCCCGTACTGACAAAGAGAAAACAAGTTGTTAGAAATCTTTGATAATGTATTGAAAAGTAAAAAAGTATTGCATTGAGATAAGTATTCAGACTTCGTTGAAGCACCTTTGGCCTCCAGTCTTCTTGGGCATGATGCCACAAGGTTTGCACACGTAGATTTAGGGATTTTCTACCATTCTCCTCTGCAGATCCTCTCAGGCTCTTTCAGTTGGATGGAACTTGTTGGTGGACAGCTATTCTCTCCAGACATATTTGATTGGATTTATATCAGGGCCCTAGCTGAGCCACTCAAGGACATTCATAGAATTGTTCCTAAGCCACTCCTGTGTTGTCTTGGTTTTGTGCTTAGGGTTATTGTTAGAGATGAGCGAGTAGTATTCGATCGAGTAGGTATTCGATCGAATACTACGGTATTCGAAATGTTTGTACTCGATCGAATACCACTCGCTATTCGCAGTAAATATTCGATTCAGAACCAGCGTTGATTGGGCGAATGCTATACAGTGTATAGCATTCAGCAAATCAACGCTGGTTCTGCAGCACGCTCGTCCTTCCTAGTCAGGAGAGCTGGCAGCTTGCAGTTACAAGGGAGCTGACTTTTTCTCATAGGAATGAATTGACCAGTGTTGATTGGCCAGTGTACAGCATTCGGCCAATCAACGCTGGTTCTGCCGAAGGCTCGTCTGTGAGGAGGCGGAGTCTAAGATCGGACCACAGCAGTCTCCAGCCTCTGGCAGGACCAGCGTTCATTGGCCGAATGCTGTACTCTGGTCAATCCATTCCTATGACAAAAAAGTCAGCTGCCTTGTAACAGCAAGCTGCCAGCTCTCCCGACTAGCTAGGATGAGCCTGCTGCAGAACCAGCGTTGATTTGCCGCAGGCTCGTCTTTGCTAGTTGGGCGAGCTGGCAGCTTGCGGTTACGAGGGAGCTTACTTTTTATCAGCGCAACTGCAAGCACTGTGCAGTTAAAGCGCACGGAGCCCATAGACTATAATGGGGTCCGTGCGCTTTAACTGCACAGCGCTCCTCCTAAACACTCTCCTCCTGCTATTCGTGGAGACTATAATGGGATTCGATATTCGATCGAGTAGTCGAATATTGAGGCTCTACTCGAAATGAATATCGAATCTCGAATATTTCACTGTTCGCTCATCTCCAGTTATTGTCCTATTGGAAGGTGAACCTTTGGCCCAGTCTGAGGTCCAGAGAACTCTGGATCAGGTTTTTATTAATAATATGTCTGTACTTTCCTTCATTCAGCTTTCCAAAAACCCTGACCACCACCATGCTTCATTGTAGCAATTGGGCAGGTGATGAGCAGTGCCTGGTTTCCTGCAGACACACCTAGAATTAGGGCCAAAAAATCAAAACTTGCTTTCATCACATCAGAAATTTTCACAGTCTCACAGCTCTGTAGGTGCATTTTTGCAATCTCCAGGTGGGCTTTCTTGTGTGAGTGGAGGTATCATTTTGGCCACTTTGCCATGAAGCCCAGATTGGTAGAATCATCACCTGTATGCAAGATGTTTGGAGCTCAGTGAGAGGGAGCCTTATGTAACAAGGCTCTTCTACCCAGATTACTTAGTTTGGTTGGTCTGCCAGATCCTTCTTGCATGTAAGAAATATGGAGGGCACTGTGCTCTTGGGAACTTTCAATGCAGCAGAATTTTTTTTTCTTACTTGCCCTTCTCCAGATGTGTGATTCCATACAGACCTATCACATTATGTCCAATCTGCTGACTGTACCACTTGTGGACTCCAACCAATCTCAAAGATGATCAAGTGAAATGGAAGACCCACCCAGAGAGCCTCATTATGTGGTATTGAGTGCAGAATTATAGGGGAAATCTTTTTTTATTTAAGTACAAGGCCACAACATAACAGAGTGCAAAAAAAGTGAAAAGTTCTGAAGACTTCCCGAATGCATTTTAGCTAACGTTTTCAGCTAAGAGGACTTTCAAGAAATCCTGTTGGACCTATTTCTCTGTGTATATAGCCGATGTTTGGTTAATATGCATGGATGGAAACACCTGTGGCCGCTGTCATTCTTTACGTCTCCATACATCAACCGTGCATACAACAAAAACAGTGTCAGTGGTCAAGCATATCTTTACAAAGACAAGCTTCACTAATACTGTGTTTTTTTTATTAGTTGTGTCCCCATTATACAATTCAATAGACTGACTGATTAGTAGCATTCATTGTGTATTGCACGTTTCATTCATGGCCAGAACAACTGAAGATCTATAATATGGACAAGATCACGGAAAGAATAGGCAGGCCTGACGGAGTTTGCTTTTATATATTGATAAAAAGCCTGTATATGTATTTTAACAGTGCAGAGAAAGTTTCTGTCCAACATGGCATCATAAGGATATCTTGCTTTGTTCGCTCAGTGCCTAATGAATGACTATGGTATCTCTGAAAGAAATGTTTTTTTTTTTCTTAAGGAATTTTGGCAATTGGCCTTATAAATGAAGCTTTGGATGAAGGTGATGCTAGGAAGACCTTACAAGCATTACAGCTACCTGCTGCAAAGTTAGAAGGGGTAGAACCGAATGTGGCTCAGCATTACCAGGACACTCTGGTGCGGGCGAAGAGAGAAAAGGCGCAGGTAAGCATTATATGGAAAAACAATTATCTGGAAAAATCAGGTTTCTAGAGAGTAAATATTATTTCTGTGTTTCTTCTTAAGGTCTGCTGCACAGTACTGCCAGTTATTTGTATTCCTCTAATATGGTCTCTGTTAAACGGATTGTCTGCTCGCCATGAACGAATTCTAAAAGTGTTTGATAGGAGTTACTTTGGAACTTGTACCTAATTTATCTCTGTCAGGGGTTCTCCCAAATATATTTTATTCACAGAGAATATAAACCGCAGCTTCATCTCCATATAATGGAGTTAAGAAATACCTCTTGTTGCCCCAAGTGTGAGGGTATATCACTCATTTATTACACATGTCTGAATGTGGGAGACTGGAAAGGAGTTCTGAATATTAGAAGACATGTTTTTGCAGTTGAGGCATTGGCAGAGCCCAGGAGATTCCTGTTTGGACTCCTGGAAATATAGGAGCTTGATGATAACACCGCTCTGGAAATGCAGAGAATTTTGTATCAAGCGAGAAAGTCAGTAGCCACTTAATTGATCCAAACTAACATTAAGAGAATTCACTTCCAAAATGAACACCGTTATACGATTGGAATGGAAAGTTTGTCTCAAAAGAAAGAGCCCCTCTACATTTGAGGTCATATGGGGTAGATGACTTATTACTCCTGATCTACCAAATAAAGCCGTGTTGGGCCTTTTTATGTGTCTCACATATATATTACTTGCTAGTGAAGGCTAAAACTTATTTGCTTGTACTCTTTATACCCTTATTCAAACTTTGGATCGTTTTGGAGGAGCATCCAAGACCCTTAGGATCAGTGCTCAAAGTGGCACTTCCTCTTCCCAAGCTACTGATGTCACATTCATTGGTCACATGGCCATACGACAGCTCAGTCCCCTTCAGATGAATAGCATTGGGCTGCAGTACCAAGCACAGTTGTTATACAAGGTACAGTGCTGTGCTTGGTATGCAGTATGGAATCCACTACACATGTCCAAAAATGCAACCCCTTTAACAGCTGACTTATGGGCTGCTGGTTTTCTGGTATGGATGACCTATACAGTATCATAGTCCTAGAAAACCACTTTAAGGAAGAATACAACTATGTTACACTTTCAAATATTGAATTATATTCCTATGTGAAGTAAGGAAAGTAACTTGTTAAAATTGTTGGAATCAAGAAAAGAAAACTAATCTTGTCACATTGTTCCTTTATACCACACATTTGACAAATTTTAAATCAAATCCCATATGTGTTTTGCAGCACAGAATGGGAGGATGTTTGACAACGTGTTCTTGATAATAACAATGGGGATTGTGTATAATAGTGTTTATATGACTGTAGCCTGTTTGGAAGAGCGCTGGCTTTGCTTTGTACCAGCCGGATATTATTATTACCAAGTATTTACAGTATTGTGGCCAGAGACAGCTGTACTGACTGGTGGCTGTGAGACGTGTAACATGTCTGCTCCTTATTGCTGGCCTGGGATATGTATAAACAGGTCCTTCAAGAGTTCAGCGCATCTGAATTATTGTTTTGTGATGGTTTACTATGATGAAGTAAAGACACCCTGTCTTGGCAGCTTTTGTGGGTGGAACTGCAGTGTTATTGATAGCCTTTCTATGATACTACTTTCCTATTAAGCCATAGTCCTTCATAGGTGGATCACACGCAGCAGTCGGAGCAAGGAGAGTTATGTACTGGATAGAGCTGACCTTATAGATTTTTATGGGATTCACCAAACTGCTCACTGATAGTCTGACTGTCCCTGACTACCCATCCTCTGATGGTTTATTTAACAGCTGATATATATCTGCATTGCAAGCAAAAATCAGTCTTCCCCCTCTGCTTAATTGGGAGAGGGGGATTTTATTAAAACTGGCTTCTGTATGCTGTTATTAATCCATTCCCCCACTGGTGCTATCTGTACCTGAATTGTTAAGAAGTTCTGGTCACGAAATATCTACGCCAGTCAGGTACACTAAGGAGTAACTCATTCCAGCTTTCTTTAGTAAATATGTCATCTCAGGGAATCCCTGTCCTGGCTTGCCTTGGTCTCTGTTTCGTTTCACCCCCTTTAGTACAAAGTAAGACTGACGCGGAACATCTTTGACACAATAAAGGGCTGTGTGTTAAAGATGCAGCACATTTACACCCATCTACACCAGAAAACTGCAGCATCTCAATGATATGCAGCAGAATTTCTGCATGGAGTTTAGTGTTTGCAAGGCAAAGGATGAAATCTGTGGTACTTCTGCAATGAAAAAACGCAGAGATGCAGCAGATCTTCCTGCGATGTGTAAGTCCTATGGAAATGTATCCTTGTTTTCAGGTGTATTGCTGTAAGGGAAGCAGAGGTAGCAATAGCGACCAGCCCTGGAGCCTCAGGAGGTCCAAAGGCCTCTCTACAGGCCCCAGTTTTATAGATAGCACATGGTAAGTGGGGGCAGCTTTACATATTTTGCACTGGGGTCCTGAAGCCTTTACTTGTTTTTGACGTGCCATTAGTTTGGTTTACATGTCCCCAAGCATGGAACGTTAAAA
Organism: Leptodactylus fuscus; assembly: GCF_031893055.1. Classification (NCBI taxonomy): domain Eukaryota; kingdom Metazoa; phylum Chordata; class Amphibia; order Anura; family Leptodactylidae; genus Leptodactylus; species Leptodactylus fuscus. Next base: position 69,161,706 of record NC_134269.1, read on the forward strand.
GGGTTGTCCAGGATAAGCCTATTCCATATTCCGGTGTCAGAGTCTCTGCACCCCAGCTAATAAGCTACTTGATCAGCTCATGCATATGCTGCAGCTTCTTTACTGTTTACCTCATTCAGTCTACAAGCAGATTAGGATGAAAATTCAATACTCTGCATTGACGCTACTAAGTGTAAGGCCTACCTGTAAATCGATGAGTTAAAGGCTGCAGCATTTGCTCTGTGGTCCTTTAAATATGGAGGGGGCAGTAGTTTAACCCCCACCCTTTCTGTGCACTTACATTTCTTGTTTATTTGTCCATTTAATTTTCTTCTTATTAAGGAACAGTATAAGAAGACTAAAGCTATAGAGTTGGAGTGGTGTGAACAAGAGTTAAAGCTTGCAGCTAGATCATGCCTTGGCTCCAGCACAGGGTGTATGTGAATTTGTACAGGAACTGATTTCCAGTCCAAGCATTTCCTCCTGCTGCTGAGCTGGGCTGAAATAACCATTTCTATTCACTGAGCTCAGGGGCTGCCAGACTGGGCTACACATGACACTTGGGCAAAATTGCCTTATTTAGTCATGAGTCTTGAGATACACTCTGCACCAGTGTACAGTCACTTCAGATATGGTTACACAACAACCAAATTTAGCAAAACATTAAAGAAATGACTGTGTGAAACTGAATGTGTCCACGCTTAGCTGGCAGCTATACATTTATTCACTATGTTAATCTACCAAGATCCTCATATTCTCCATTTAGCATTTACGTTATCTCCCATTTAGAGAGAAACCATGCACCGAGTCCCTAAGGGAAGGCAAAACCCACGTGTAGGTATATATGTAATAGGTCCAGTAACTGTGTTTCCTTTACATAATAAAGTGCCATCTGGATGAATACATTATGACTGGCGACTCACAACCCCATATTCTCCTGCATGTTATTTTTGAACGATTATCTTCAGACACTTTCACAAGCCACAGCCCCATTTATGTGCCATACCACTGAATTTTGGAATATTGGCATATCAGCAAGCCTGACAGTAAAGTGCACAGTTAGTGACTTATCCCTTATCGGTGTTTCCATTTCTCTGTTCCCTCCGAGGACCAAAAGATCGGACAAATGGATGTGTTCTATGATGGACACAAATAGAGGCTTGAGGGACCCTATTGACTATAATAGGGTCCATCAGGTGTATGTTGGATATCTGTCTTTTTTAAATGAAATCACTGGAGGGAAAAATCGGGTTTGCAGGATTTTTTCGTAACTCTGAGCAGAAACTCTGACACAGATGTGAACATAGCCTTAGCTGATGGCGGTGTGAGACAGGGTGGTGTGGATACAAAATAATTGACATATTTGATGTGAGAAAATTCTTACCCATTAATGGAGCTGACATTCAATTTTAGTTATTTTGTTTTTTCAGCCCTATTTACTGGTCATGAGTATTATATATTATGTAAGTTCATGCACGATGTGTGTGAGGTTTCTATTGAGATATAGAAATTGTGTCCTTTGCTACTACTTTCCCCATAGCTGTACCTGTTGTTGTCTTCAGTGTGTATACGTCTTTTCCTCTCGGTGTGATGTACATGTATTACGTACTCTCTCTCCCTCCTCCACAGTTTCTTACCCAGATACACACGTCATCCTCTCTCACCGCTCTACTAAATCCGCACTGGAAAATACTGAGGCAGGCTGTGACTTCTTCATGCTTTCCTACATCTATTCTCTTCATTTCCTCCTTTATCAGTTTTAGTGCTTTAGATATTGGTTCCATACTCCACTGGTTTTCAGTGCATAGTCTCCATTGTAAGTGACATAGTTCCCTAACTTCTGTTATAGTACAGTGTTCAGACTTAAGTTACTCCTGCCTACTGCTGTTAGAAACTTACAGACATGTTGATTCACCCGGTCACTGAACACTGGGTAATATTATGCATCACAAAAACCTAAAAGTATGACATTAAATCATAACAGCAGGGAAAGTGGTGAGAAAAACAGTAATAATATATATATTAGTAAACCAAGTATCCATAGTAGAGGTAGGTGTAAAAGTCCCAGAGGAGCTTAGATAATGATGGCTTAAAGGGGGTGTCTAGGCTAAAGTTGTATTTATTTAATTAAGCCGGGGAGGTGGAAATAAAAGAAAAGAAAACCATACTTGCCTGTCCTGGTGCTCCTGCAGCTCTGTTGTTGTCTTCTGGCAGAACTACCCACCGCATGTCACCGCTGAAGCCAATCAGTGACCTCAAGAAGGGAATTTGGGGACGTCATTGACCCCTGTCTAATTAGAAAATATTATTTAGCCTGGACAACCTCTTTAAATAAAGGAGACGTGGGCAATAGTGGATAGTACAACATAAAGCTGAAGCCCCATGCTGCAAAAATGCAACTTTTTGCAGTACCTGCAAAGTGGATGGAATTCTGGGTAATCCCATCCACACATTGCAGAAAAAAAAAATCTGCTGTGGAAAAGTTGAGTTTTCAAAAACACCTGCATTTTTGAAAATCGCAGCATGTCAGTTATCTGTATAATATATAAGGTATAATAGGGGCATAAAGTCAGCAGAGGAAAACTCAATGAAAAACACTGCGGGAAAAAATGTGATGTATCTCGGCTACAATTTTTTTATGCCACCTTCATACACTTCAGCACCTTCATACATTACACAGATATTGCATTGATGTTTAGAGAGGCGTCTTGCCCATACCTTTTAATCCTTACCTATCCTACTAATATTCTAAATGTGAAAGTTTGGACGTTTGTATGTTTGTTCCTCAATCACGCAAAAATGGCTTAACGGATTAGAATGAAATTCGGCACATATATAGTTTATAACCTCGATTAAAACATAGGCTACTTTTTATCTGGGTAAATGACATGGCTTCATGACTGTTATGAATTTATATTCACATACTATATTACACTTCTCCTATCTCAGCTTCTGAGAATGCCAGGTCTATTATCTCTCTGTCTAAACACTGAGCTAACCCTCAGTGGTTTGCATTTGCATATTATCTGATCTGCTTCAGGCACTACTGAGAAACTGACATTGGCAAACACCTTTAATCCAAATTGGCAGTTTGCCAATTTTCAACGTGCCTGGAAAAAGAAAATCTAATTTGTCGCAAAAAACGAGAGCTATGAAGGTAGCCAGAAGTCACAGAGTTCTCCTCAAAATAGCCAGAAGTCACAGAGTTCTCCTCAAGCGGCGCTGAGGGGGATCATCGACGCCAACAACACATGCATTATATGGTGTCCAGCAAGCTGCTGAGATACCAGAACTATCTCTGGCACAGCTCGAGGAATAAGTTCAGCAGAAGGCCAGCTTGACAGCTGGCGAAACGCCGGAGCAGGCGGATCATCAACGCCAACAACACGCTCATTATATGGCGTCCCAGCGAGCTTCTGAGATGCCGCAACAATTATGGGAACAGCGCGAGGAACAAGGTCAGCAGCAGGACAGCTCGAGAGCTGCCGAAATGCCGGAGCAGGCAAACCATCAACGGCAGCAATTTGCTGAATATAGGCAGATCATCCACTCCAACAACCTGCAGACGAAGTCGTGGGCAGAAGCTAGTAATAAATAATGCTCCCTTATCCAATGCCTGTATTATCCTGACATGTAATATCATAACCCAGTGAATTATTGTCACTAGACACCCTTTCACCTTACATTTCCTAGGGCAGTAGACTTGTACTGGTAGGTTTACACTGGTGTCAATGACCCCTTCCATTGTGTGACCTCAGATCTGTACGACACAACAGGCCTGTGTGTAGGTTTATGATTTGTACAAGCTGCCATCTGGCTTCTGCCTGCTCAGCCTTGGCAAGATTTATGGCTGTGTATTACCAGGCTGTTTTTACACAAAGTGTGAGTAGTGTTCAGTTGTGCTTAACACAGAAAACCTGTGTGGTCTCCTGGAACAAAAAGCACTTTGACTAAGCCACTATTCTCACTGACATCTACTCACAAGATGCATTTCATTATTGAAAACGTGCTCTGTTTGCAGAGGGGAATACTTACATGCCATCACTGAGTATACACTACAGTAGGCATTCGTCTATCACAATATTGCCTTATTTGCTTCCTTAAAATCCAGAATGAGGCCAGTACAATTTAGTGTGGTACCAGAAAGGGTTATATGGTCCATGCCAAAAGCATCACCTACTACGCAGCACTCGAAACAGTCATGGACATAATATGGTGTGGGTCTGACTCTATAGTGCCAGATCACTCTATCCCCTTACTCTAGTGTACTGAGCTACTACTCTTTCATCAGCTCCTATGTGCCAGACCAAATCTTACCCAGCTCATCGGTGTACCAGACCATGACTTACCCAAGACTGCTATGCACCAGGCCACACTTTACCCACCTGTCATATGCCAGACTATGCATTAAACAGCCCTGTTATGTGCTTACCCTAGGCCTTACCAAGCTGTGTGGTGTCTCCTTTTATACTAATTTTGCATCACTTTGCAAAGAACGATGGGACAGGGGCACAGTTACAGGTGTGCAGAGGGCGCAGTCACTAATGGGCCCTGAGGCCTGAGGGGGCTCAAGGCCTCTCTACAACAGAAGACGACTACAGTATTTTAGATAGCAAATGGGATTATTTTTGCATTCAAGTTAACACCCACGGCTGAGAGGTACACTAAATATGGGGAGCTCCTGGGTTCCACTGTGAAATATATAACCGAGTGTCCCCCTACCATTTATCATTAATAATACTGGTGTCTTTTTGGCTTGGATGTGACTGCTTCCTCTCCACCCAATTTACCCTTGCCCCATGTTTAAAAATGTTTTATTAAGGTTTCTGATCCAAACACATTGATTGTGGTAAAGTATTATATTACATAATTACATTTTTACTTCCCTGAAGAATAACACTTTGGATTGATGCATCATATGTCCTCCTATCCATAAAACCAGGGTCAGAAAAGAAATCCTATAACCTCTGAAGACTATTGCTGGTGTTGTGGTTTTGTCAGTCCTGTCTTATGTAATGGGCTGTAGTGCAGAGTTCTACAAAACAAAAGCTTTAGATCAGACTTTCTGTTCAATTTATGAGGCTTCATTTCTTAAGTCGTGTGGAATATTTTGTGGAACATGTTGAAGCAATTGTGTTAACCATACGGTAAAGCATTTAAAGTGGCTATTACTCTGTGTACAGTGTAAGAGATCAGTGGATTGTCTATTTGATCTATGCATGGCTTACCTGCACATCTAAAGCCAATGACTCACTTCACAATTCTGTCTGAAGGTTTTGAGATGGACAACAGCGCCCTCTGCTGCTTTACAGCATGTGCTTCATGCACAAAGAGCTGCTCTGCTAAAAGATCTGCACACCATGGATAACACTGGTAAAATGAAGTTTACTAAAATGTAACATTTATTGTTTACCTTCTCAGGAAACAAAAGATGAATCTGCAGTTCTCTGGCTGGATGAAATACAAGATGGAATATTCCGCTCCAATAAAGAAACAGAAGATGCTCAAAGATGTATGTAACAGTGTAGTTGTAGATTACTATGACACCATGACACATTTCATATAGATCCAGGGGGGGCAGAGAGATCCCAGGTTAGATCAATGTCCATATTTCATGTTTGGTAAGTTATTGTAGATAAGGATGAATTGTACCCATATTAATATGGTTTTGATCAGATTTGCATTGAGCGCCTGCTTCGGGTCTTCCGGTAATTTTGTCAGAAAGATTAGTACAAATTTCAGTGTTATTCTTACAGTCAAAATACTAGAGCCCCATTGGACCCCATTAATGTTAGTGGGGATAATCTGGGTTCCCTGGTATATGCAAAGCTGTCATGGTTCCATTGGAGGCAATGACGTGAACAGAGGGCATTTGTTAAATTGCTGTGTTGCTTTTTAGGGACAAAAGCACCCTGCTATTCTAGTCATGAATAATATCATTTATAGGCCAGGACTACAATACTGCATGTTTTATCACAGCCTTGTAGGATTATTTATTCTGAAATTTCCCATAGGAAATTCTGAAAGTGTCATGTAAAAATTGCATTCCTGTCTAATACAACACCATCATTTCCCATGGAAGTGTCTTTTCACTGCAATGACAGACATGTTATTGTAAAAAGCATTTTTATGAAACTATTGATATTAATTTTGTCCTTTCAGTCTCCCGTGGTGTCCTGGCTATTAATGAGGCGGTAGAAAAGGGTGACAGCACCCAAACCCTCCAGGCCTTGAGATCCCCCGATGTTGGACTTTATGGGGTGACTGCAGAGTGCGCTCATACTTATCATAAGGAATTGGCAGATATGAAGAAAAATAAAGCAGTGGAAGGTAAAATACATAGAACTTTGCCCTGCATGTGTCATTAGAAATACCAAAATCATTACATAAGGTTCTACCAAGAACGTGTTATATATAATGTATTGTTATACGATTCTGCTTATTATTGGTGATCAGTTATCTGGTAGGAGAGACGCGGAGCATTATTGCATTGATCTGTTTGGGGTGAGTAATGAAAGTCATCCCTCATGTGAAACGTCTCTGTCTTGTAGGGGACAATGGAAGCGAATGGGTACAGCACTGGGTGAAGGGCGGTTATCATTATTACTATAACCTGAATAGTAATGAAGGAAGCTGGGAAGAGCCCCCAGGATTTGTACAGAACAGCACGCAGCTGTCAAAGGACGACATTCAGGTAAATAGCCATGTAACAACACTTACCAATAAAAAGTGCGCTTATCACTAATGGAAGATGGAAGCAATGAGCTTTTCTACCTGGAGGCAGCATGAGAAAAATTGGGTAAAGGATGTGCTGCCTGCATCTAATGATGCTCAGACCCCCAAACATACAAGTTTATCAGACCTGATATAAGCAGAGACCTATACACATAAGCGCTTCTCAGAGACGAACACCAATCTTCCCACTTAGAGGAGGATTTGCTAACCTGCAGTAATTGCCATAAGGCATACTGCTGAAAACTGTGTAATAGTGAGGGATCACTGTAAGTCATTAATCACATTATATGTTTCACCCATATCATGTATACCCATATAGTGTTAAACATTGGCCATTTGTGGCTCATTGTTTAGGAAAAAAATACTTCTGCCCTTTCATGTCACTAAAATAAAATGGTGTGCAGGGATTTCTTTTAGCCTTTCTAAGATTTTTGGTGGCTATGACTGTTCAGGGTATGCACGTGAAACTTACCATAGTGTGATATAAAATGGCTGGATTATCTTGGATGGATGGATGGATGGATTAGTTATCTTGGCAGCACACAGAACGGAAGAATTCTGGCTTCATGTATGCCAATGAAGTGTTGTACATGATGCTGTTTTTTTTTAGACATGGTGGCAGGACTTCGTATGCATGGGGCAGGACTTCTTGAAAAGGGAGTGTGTTAATATGTGACAGTGTGAGCCCATATTTTGCCCAGAGATTTTGGTACAAAGTAAGAAAATTATTAGGTGGTATAAACATAGACTAGACTGTCTAAAGATGCACCAGATTTATCATCCTTCCTCATTCACTTTGATAAATTTTGCTCATTTTTTGACTGCCTGGTCTAACTTTACACTATGGCAGGAGGCAGTGGCAGAAATTATTGACGCAGATTCTGTTCTGAAAACTCCATCAAAATGAATGAATAGCAGAAAAACAAACTCCTCATGTCAGAACAGTGACAAAAATCTCATAAAAATGAGCAGGTTTTGAAATCCTCCAGCAAAATATCCCTTCAGGGCAGGATTTTCAAAGCAAACAATTCATTTTACTAAATATAATATATCACATAGAGTAAGGACTTTAATATTATTGTACAGTATGTTACAATAATAAGGCTATGTTCACATCTGTGTTGGAGTCTGCATTTGGACACTCCGTGACCGTGTGCGTCCAGAATATCAGGACAAAAAAGTCCTGCAAATCTGACTTGTTCATCTGGTCGTTTCAGTTTTAAAGAATTTCTGATGGATCCCTGACAGATCCCTTTATAGTTAAGGGGATCTGTCGGACTCCATATGTGATTGCTGTTGACGTGGTCTGACAGATTTGAACAACAGAAAAGCTGATGCTAGTGTGAACCTAGCGTTACTTGTAAAACACTATTAAAAATAAATATTAGTGAGTTATATGTAAAAACATGACTTCACCATAAATATCATAAACGTTAGAGTGGCGTACCTGACATCTCTGGGGAGATACGCTATATGTTCTTGTATAAGGTCATGAATAATAAATGAAGTTCGCTGAGGCTGAGTATTATTTGACCATCTTACTATTCTCTCCTAAGTTCACGTTATCCATTTATTGCTGTATTTGTGGTTTGCACTTTGCTTGTGCACATAACATGCATTTTCCATTTGTATTGTAATAAATATTGTCTTCCTGTAACAGAGCACGATCTCTGGTGTTTCGGCTGCCTATAACCGGGAACAATTATGGCTGGCTAATGAAAGCCTCATCACCAAACTCCAGGCCCGCTGTCGAGGCTACCTGATTCGCAAGAAATTTAACTCCAGAATGAGCTTCTTAAAAGAACAGGTTCCTGCTGTGACCTGCATTCAGGTTTGTTCTCTTATATATTCTCTTATATATTGGGCTAAAAATGAAATAAATGAGTAATAGTTAATATGATAATAATATACTGTATGTCTCCATAGTTATTTGGCACTTAATGGTCCTTATTTCTTAGCCTTGAGAATTTTCTCCTTGACTTAAACTGTGGGTAGCCTCTACTACTTACCTCCTATACACTGCACAAAGAAAGGAGAAGATAATCTTCTCCACATCTTTCTTATTCTGAGAAGCCTTGGCTGGGTGATATTGGACCTTATATACCTTGCCCCTTGCCTATAAAGCGCTTAGATTGAGATCGAAACTTTCTGTTCAAGATCAGAAGCAAGGCCTCTCTCCACAGAATCCTTTCTTGACTATGCTGCCCAATTGCTACTTTTAAAAGGATTAGTTTATTCTTTCTGCCTGTATCTTCTTCACCTCACTCTAGTGCACCAGAGGGCAGGGGTAATAAATTTAAGATACACAGACTTCCAGTCATCAAAGAGAATCAGAAAGGAGGTCAAAGGAGTTTAATCCGTCTTGGGGAGCGTTCTGACCTGCACCGCTGTCCGCCCACCGTGATTCCGCCAAAATGGCAGGAAAAACAGCTTGGGGACGTCTTGCCGGCGGTTAGTTTAAAAACCTATTAATTTCAATGGGTTTTTAAGGCAAACCTCCAGTGTTCCCATATGTAGCCTCTCCGCCATGAAACGTTTTGGTTTTTTTTTTCACAGACATAAGTCTGAACGCCCACTCAGTGTGGTGAGGGTGACCTATGGGCCCAGTCAAACCACTTCAACTGCTAGTGCCAGTGTTCCGAAGCAACTATCCTCTCTTCTCTCCCTCCCCTTTTATATAAACTTTCATGTAGTCTAATACCTCTGTGAGCTTCAGTCTTTCTTGCTCTAGTAAGAATCACTAAGTTAGGAAAGTCTTATATTCATTTGTACTATTGATTTATCCAAAATTTGTTGAAAAATGAATGACCATGTCATGAATCCCACTTCTCATATATTCCAACAGAACCAGCTTAACTGTACTGTGCAAACATAATTAATACTGTATATAGTTGAAGAAAGAAGTAGAAAATGCTTCTTGTTGGTCTGACTGTAAGAGTATGTTCACATGGTGGAATCTGCTGCTGATTGTGTGGAAAATTTCACAACATAATCTGTGGCAGATTCCGTCCTGATTCTGCCTGCCATTCAATACGACGGAAGGCAATGATTGGGGCAGGACACTTGGAAAAAGAACCATTTTGCTCAATCTTGCCGCAAGTTTTGTGGCTGATTCGGGGGCAGAGTCTGTGGCTCGAGACAGCCCTCTGGTTATGGCGATTCACCTGGGCCTAAGCGGCAGCGGAATACTAGAGTTCAGCTCATCACCCAGCTGAGGGAAGCAATGGGAGGGGGGGATGAAGAGGGATCTGAGGTGGATGTGAACTCACCCTAAATTGTGCAGACAACCCTGCAGTATGTCCCGAATTTGGGGCCACATGTTTCCTACATATAAATAAGTTGTAATAGAGCAGGGCATGTATAGCATAAGGTTTATATATATATGGTTGACCCTTATTTTGTTCCTCCTAGGCCCACTACAGGGGTCAGAAGCAGAGAAAAGCATTCAGGGATCGCAAGCAGTATCTGAACGATCACTCTGATGAAGTAGTGAAGGTACTGAATTATTACATATTTCATCTGAACTATGATGTATAATGTGCTTAGCATTTAATAGACCTATAACATGTTATAATGACTGACTATCAATAATTTGTAATTCTAGCTCCAGTCCTACACTCGGATGTATCAAGCCAGGAAGCGTTACCGAGACAGACTGAAGTACTTCAATGACCATGTGAGCACATTGACCTGTGCCCTGACTGTAGAGTATTCTTTTACTGTGAATCCACGAATAATGATGTCATATTTATTGTCTGCAGATTAATGATATCGTAAAAATTCAAGCCTTTATTCGAGCCAACAAAGCCCGAGATGACTACAAGACCTTGAGTAAGTGTAATTTCTTACTGTGTCAATGATGCTTTGATATACTAAAATACAGTAATTCCATTTTCTTACAGTCAAACAGTGTATACTTAGGCAGGTAGTATTCAGATGTGCCTGATGTATCACAGTGGTTGCTGCTGGATGATAAAACTGATATATTTGTAGACTATCTAGGTTTATACCACATATTAGCGTGCTTTGATCTAGAAGTTTATATGAGAACTTTGGTGCGATTTGGTGCTTTTTGTTGCAGCGCTGATATTGTCACCATATTGTCTAGAAGTAACATTCATAACATGAACAACTGGTAATATAAAAGTAAAGACAACACAAAACAGATAACAGTACATATGTTATACTCTTACAAAATAGAATACATTAATGGTAGCATAAGTAACTTTTATCAACCGGTCAATCTAAGACTTGGTACACATGTGTGCCCAGTCTCCGTATGGGCTTTCCGTTCGGCTCTCCGCATGAAAAATGTGGAGAGAAAAGCACAGCAAGCAGCACTTCTCTCTCTGCATTTTTAACCAGTCTCGGCGGAGACCGAATGGAAACCATGTGAACCCCATTATAGACTATGGGGTCCACGGGTTTCCTAAGGTAACCGAATTTTTAATGCAAATTAGGTTTCCGTTTTGGGGGATCCCCAAGCGGAACCCCCAAACAGAAACCCATGCGCAGATGTGAACCAAGCCTAACTTCATGGTGCAGTGGCCCATCATATTTACGTTGGTTATGAGTCCAAATATCCCAACCGGACTGAAAATGAGCATGAAGCTCATGAAGCTGTAGGTGATATTCAGAGGTTAGGAGCTATCTGAGCAATACAAAAGTTATATAGTCCCTGTGTATTCTTTCTCCAGTCAATGCAGAAAATCCACCAATGGCAGTGGTGCGCAAGTTTGTTCATCTCTTGGACCAGAGTGATCAGGACTTCCAGGAGGAATTAGAGGTCATGAAGCTGAGAGAGGAAGTAGTGACTCTTCTAAGATCAAACCAGCAGCTGGAGAATGACCTCAATCTTATGGATATCAAGATTGGGCTCCTTGTGAAAAACAAAATTACACTGCAGGTAAGGCAGAAAAATTAATGTACCAGTATGGAAGTGAATCTTCATGGTCATGAAATCTTGACATGTTATGCTGTGATCTAGCATTGCTGCTTAGACCCAGGCTATAAAATGACTAAAAGACAAGTACAACTCTCAGGATTAGTGGGGCAGATTTATTACTGTGGTCTTGAAAGGGTTTTTTTGGGATTTAGATATTGATGACCTATCTTTGCGGACAAGTCATCAGTATCTAAATCCCAGAAAACGTCTTTAAATTTAGACAGCTTGGAACAAAACTGGGAGCACCAAATATATCATAGTTGCTCTCCTTGGATGATACATTTTTGCATCTTTAGTCTCTGTAGTCTAACTTTATACCACCTCCAATCCTTTTTGGAGGGGAGATTTACTAAATCTGAAAAAATAAGAAATCATGAAATACGCGGACATTTTAGTGTAACATTTTTCATACTGCTTTTGTAACATCTAAACTGTTGTTCAGGGTTTAGGATATGTTTTCACTGGCCTGTATTGTAGCAAATGCAAATGTCTGAAAGCTCATTTAGTGAGCCATACAGTTGGTCATGAGCTCATGTGGCTCCCAAGCCACTGTTTGTTGACAGCTACGCAGGGAACACAAAAATAAGATAATTTCACCCAAAGACTTCTGCTTTTCTAGGATGTTGTATCACATAGTAAGAAGTTAACAAAGAAAAATAAGGAGCAGCTCTCTGATATGATGATGTTAAACAAGCAGAAGGGAGGACTGAAGGCTCTGAGCAAGGAGAAAAGAGAAAAGCTGGAAGCTTACCAACATCTCTTCTACTTATTGCAGGTATATGAGTGCTAGATAGCATAATATATTGTACACTTCAGTTATGGTAGGCAAAATATTTCAATAATTTTACTATGTTTTCTAAAATGCCATGTTAAAAAAGTGGGAAAAATTGGGGAACATATCATGAGGGGAATTTTTAACGTGAAACTGTGCACGATGTTTGATAAATGTCATGCATCTTTAAGCCTAACATTTCTGTCCTGAGATGTTACTTTACTCTCTACGCTGCCCTTTACTAGAATGTGATTGTGACTTTTTTTTTTCTTTTTTTTTTACATTGAATACATGTAGCTTACAGCAGCTTGTCCACTTTCCGAACCATTTTACAAAAATGGTCATCAGAGTTCTTGAGTGCAGGACTTGGTAAATTCTCCCTATGGGGTTCTAAGTGTGAGATTTGCTTTCTGTCACCTAAAATGGTTATTACTTCTCATATTTATATAGTGCCTCGATCATTATGTACAATAATGCATTGTTCTTCAGACTGCTTATGCATTGAATAATATGCAATTGTTGAAGTGTTTTATCCCAATAGTGCTTCCCTTTAAACAATACCTACAGCGTATCCTGTGCATGTATGCAAAGCCAAACTTACCAACAAATACAAAAATTTAGTAGTAGCAAAGTGTTTAGAGTGTTAAAACATCATGAATTTCCTTTAATAAAAACAGTCAATATCAGATAGAGGCACTTTTGCCCATAGTTCAAGACTCCGAAGTGGTTATAAGGCTATATAGTTTGACCTTTAAGTCTCCGTATATGTAAAGTAAGTATATATGTGTACTGTATATATGAAGCATAATATATTAAACTAATTGCTTATAATTGTTTTTTGCAGACTAACCCAACATATCTGGCGAAACTCATTTTCCAAATGCCTCAGAATAAATCCACCAAATTCATGGACTCTGTCATTTTTACTCTTTATAATTATGCGTCCAATCAAAGAGAGGAATATCTGCTGCTGCGTCTCTTCAAAACCGCACTTGAAGAGGAGATAAAGTAAGTGCCTATATGTACACTGTTGTATGGTTGAATAGAGACGCTCATCTGATTCAGCTTATTCATATGGAATTTGACCAATAGGACCTCCTTATGGTGGTCCTATTGGTCAAACAGTGTGTTTGAATACGGGTCTTCAATAAAGAATTGCATTTGAACATATCAGGTCAAGCGCGTTTTTTCCTTGGGTTCACCTTATACCATAAGGAGGTCCTATTGGTCAAATTCCATATCATTCTACTTCCCATTCTTGGGCTGTTGCTGTTTACACCTGTTTCCATCAATTATCTTGGGGCATTCTCCTAATCCTCTACAGTATTAGACCAGCTCGGTGCATTGACTTTTATATCAGCTTATTTATAGTCACAGATATTACAAAATTTTTAATGAAGAAATTACTTATTTCACAATCTTTATGCTAAGTATCCTCAAACATAAATGTCACACAGTGTCACGTAGTAGGTAATGCTGACAGACTCCCTTTACTCACATCTACAGATTTAGATGTCCATATTGAAACTGCATAGTATGGATAAACTTGTAATATGATAATTTATTTGCCTGTTTGAAACCTAAAATATTCCCACTGTCTTACCATAGATCCAAGGTGGACATGATTCAGGAGATTGTCACTGGCAACCCGACAGTTATAAAGATGGTGGTAAGCTTTAACCGTGGCGCTCGTGGTCAAAATGCTTTGAGACAAATCTTGTCACCAGTAGTGAAAGAGATCATGGATGATAAGTCTCTTAACATCAAAACTGATCCAGTAGATATTTACAAGTCTTGGGTGAACCAGATGGAATCTCAAACTGGAGAAGCGAGGTAAGATGTTCTCCATGACACTTAAGGCTTAATATGACCGTTTCTGTAGTTTTATGTGCTGTAAATGCCTCTTTCATGACGATTTGTCTTAATATTTCTATTTTAAAACAGCAAACTGCCTTATGATGTCACACCAGATCAGGCAATGACACATGAGGAGGTGAGGAGCCGACTGGATGCTTCCATCAAGAACATGAGGACGGTCACAGACAAGTTCCTCTCTGCGATAATCAGTTCAGTTGATAAGATCCCGTGAGTATTCTTGTTATCTTACCTATATTGTAATTTATTTATTAAGAAATTATTTTATCCAAGGTCTATTATGTCAGGGTATGTATGTGTGTAAAAATGTGGGGGTGGTTCTCATACAAGACTCCATTTTAACCCTTTCACTGCAAAGGACATTTATGATACATGATCACATTAAAGGACAGAAACTTCGCTTTAAACCAACACCTGACTTATTATTCCAGGTGCAATATTTATGGGGGCAGCACTTGTTTGGAGTTGTGAAGTAGCATGAAAAGTTTTACTAGTGGAGGGGAAAGCTGCAAGTAAAGGCCCATTTACTCACAAGTATTTCATTGGTTCCTAGTTATTCTATTCTGTATACATGCCTAATTTTCAGCTAGCCAACAAGCAAACCTTCGTTTGTTATTGATCACACTTTTTATCTGGTTATTAAAGGGGCTCTATCACTGGGAAAAGTCATTTTTAACTAATCACATGCTTGCATAGGCTTTAGAAATGCTATTCCACACCTACCTTTAGTATGTAGATTGCCTCAGTGGTTTCTGAATAAGTCCGTTTTTATTCATATACTAATGAGCTTCCAGCCAGCACAGGAAGTTCCCAGCAGCACTAGTCTCTGTTATTATCTCCTATGTGTGCGCAAAAAGGAAGATGAGTCATCATCACCAGCAGCCTCTCATAGAAAACAATAGCAAATGGGGTGCACAATGCATCGTGCACCAGTCTAATTAGCATATCAATAAAAACCGACTTATTCAGAAACCACTGAGGCAATCTACATACTAAAGGTAGGTGTGGAATAGCTTTTCTAAAGCCTATGCAAAGATGTGATTAGTTAAAAATGACTTTTCCCAGTGATAGAGCCCCTTTAAAATCATTGTTCGTCAGCAGCACATAACAAGGATGTACGACTGACAAAACAGTTGTCCTATCAAGTACAGTACCAATGATTGCTCCATGTAATCACCAAGCACTGATCGATCTGCTATAACATTGATCAATGCTTGATAGTGTGAAAAATCTGGCGGTATAATATGGCCTAAAGAATACGGAATAAGTGTCTGTGGGTGTCTGATCTTAAGAATCGGGTCCTGTGTCTAGAATGGAGTGATGGTTGCAAAATGTCTCTTGCGCTCTCTTCATCTTTATGAGACTGTTGAAGAGAAGACCGGAGAAGGGAGCATAGGTTTTAATTTGTGTCTGCCAGAAGTGGGCAAATTGTACTTACAAGAAAAAGGTTAATGAACATTATTGTTTACAGCATCACTTTGCTACTTCCATAGCACTGTAAATTCAATAGTGTCAGATAACTGCGAACCTACCTGAAAAAAAATGTTGTGCTGCTTTATAAACCTTCTGACACATGATGACGGATTTATGGCAGGTTGAGGATAGACTTACCATACGTCGTATATAAAGTATTTAAAGTCTGTTGATCAAGTTGTAGCTGAAGAGTAGTGAAGAGATCTTCATATATATCTTAATATGTAACTGATGTTCACTTACTTAATATTACCCACGTTTTCACCATCCATGTGTATTGTATAACTCATTGTCATTTCCATACTGTTTCAGTTATGCTATGCGTTACATTGCAAAGGTCCTGAAAGGCACCCTTCATGAGAAGTTTCCTGATGCTGGAGAAGACGACTTGCTCAAGGTCAGGTTCTTCAAGATTTGACAAAGTTTAAGCTTGTTATGTGCATTAGGCCTGGGCTACATGGCAACTTTTTGTATCACTTTCTGATTCATTTTTAAGAAGTTTAGTCATTACAGACACTTATCCTCTATCCACAGATCACTGGGGGGTCAGACTGCTGCTACCCCCTGTGATTAAGGGAATGGGGACCCAGATGTTCCCCCTCCGTCCTCGATACGGATGAAGTGCCAGTGCAGTACCAGTGCTCACTTTCATGGGGCTTCAGAACATTGTGGTCCCAGAAACTCTATAGAAGTGAATGGAGTGATGGTCATTCATGTTCATTGGCACTTCATTCGGTGAGAGGGCTCAGGCAAACTTTCGGACCCTATTCCTTTGATTGCAGGGGTCCAGACGTTGGGCCCAGCGATCTCACATTTATGTCAGGAATTATAAATCCCCTTAAACTGTTGAGGTCCAGCCACAGTCCACAAGATTGATTCTAATATATTCCTTTTTTACTGTGGCTATATTTCACTAAAGTCAAGTAATACTACTAGAAAAAGTCTCCCTGTAGCCTTAACCTTGAATAAAACCTGAGAAAATCTGATTTTGTAGGGACAAGGCGACAGTCTCTTGTGTATAGGTATCTCTGATCCTTTCTTTCTGTGAGTGATCAGCTGTCGACATAGGTGGCTTATATCTCTCTCCCACTGCAACCCCCCCCCTGTCATAACAGCTCAATCTATTAACAGTATAACTTAGAGCAGTAGTGCTCATCTAGAAGGAGGTCCTTAGCAGAAGACCACTGGGTATGGAGCCTAAGGTTAAGCATCACATGTTAGTGTGTACAAACTGCGCGACTTTTCTCTCCCTCTCTTGCAACACAGTCAGGAAGTAGCAGATAGTGTGACTCTCCGCTGGCTTTCTTGTTTGTTATGGTACAATATATGGGCATTTGAATATTTGTCTCAGTCTTCATACTGATTTTTACATTTAGACAATCCAAGTATAGAATATTTTTTTTTTATAGTTGTATCGTTACTTTTATTTGGCTCCCCATCATGATTGCAACATCATAGAGGAACAGGGAAAAATGTATCAAGACTGGGAGTGAGCTTAAAGGAGCCTACAAATTCTCCCAAACATATATAGCTGCCCTGCCCCCGCCACATTACACAGCACATTACCTTTTTATGTATATCACTTGTATAGATTTAGAGCAAAACTACTTTCAAGCCTAATGCAAATGAGTTCTTGCACTGTGGGGGCCGCATTTCAGCCCTGGGAGCACTGCTCTTGTTGTTCAAGTAGAATGGCTGACAAGTGGTAGGATCATCTCTCACTGCGGAATGATCAGTGCTCCATGAGCTAAAGACCCGCCCCCAGTGCACCAGTTTCCTCCTTTGCATAAAACTTTAACGTTGCTTTTCTTGAAGTAACATAAATAACAAAGGTATGTTGTGTATCACTGTAATGTGCTCTGCAACACAGTAGTAGAAGTTACATATATTTGGGGAAGGTGTTAGCCTCTCTTTAATTTATTAAAAGAGCTGTCCTTTACCAAATTCGGTACGTCAGTGGCTCTGTATGGCAGAATCTATTAGCTGTGCTATAATTGATACCAATATCAGCCATAAATTATATAAAATATACTGAGTTATAGGGGTGACTAACCCCCTATCAATTAACTTTGTCCCCACTACGCACAGTTTTTGGGAAAGTGATTTTATTTACACCTCTTTTCTGCCATTCTTTTTTTTATAGCTTTTTCCACACATGCTTAAATAAAAATGGCACTATGTAGCAATATTGAAATATTTTATTCTTGTATTTAAAGCCTGATACTTCCATCTCCATTTGGCTATCACTTGTGTGTTTGGCTTTCTAAGATTGGGAAATTTGCCAAGTGTTGTATGTCTAGGATCCATCTCATCGGGCTGTAACTGAGTGACCTCCACTGTAGTGAATATTCGTGAATTTCCAAATATAGCCTAACTTTAGTGTGTTAGGGTTTTTTGTAGATAAATGTCCTAGCATCGTGGGCTCTATATACACCTTTTTTTTATTGGAGTCTGCATTCTTTTAATGAAGAGTATCAAAAAAATCAAAAGTCTGTTTGTACTTGTATAGCAGAAATAAAAAGGTCTTGCTGTGGTTCCAATGATCTTAATATGTGCTGTATACAGTTTAGGTTAATGTTATGGCTCCCTCTGCTGGTCACTTTTAGAACAGTAGCCCTATTGCTTTGTATTCTTTCTATGCTTTTTTTTATTTCAAATGTTCTTATTTCTTTTCTGTCTGCGGACTGCAGCTGCCCTTTATCTGAAATTTCCTGTCTTTTCTGTTCCTCTAGCTTTCTGCTTTTCTGCATTGAGGCCTCGATATTGCAATAGCTCTGACCAAGGTGATTATTTTGTTTCTTTAGTACAGTCATATATGAACAGCTATATTGTATATTATGACACCTTAAAATTTTAGTCTCAAGTGTCTTGGAAGAATACACTGAAGACTTATTCATGTAAGTGTAAATGTGGAGATCTATCTTCTCATACACCATGGGTCATCACTAGTGTGAGGTTACCCCACAGAACTAAACCTGAGCTGCAGATACAGCTACATAGTGGTGATTTGTCTGTCATTTAGCTCTTGTAAGGTGTTGACATTGTTTTACTTATGTTAGGTTCACACTAGCGTTACATGTGGAAACCCACCGATGCCATAGACTATAATGAGGTCTACCAGGTTACCCCCGTTTTCCGCCAAAACTGATGTAGAGAAAAGTCTTCTTTGCAGGACTATTTTCTCTGCCAGTTATAAGTGGAATGGAGTCTTGTTCAGAGACTCGAATGCTAGTGTGATCCTCCTATAAGTGAAAATAGGTGATGCCGATAACTTTTTACTTCCTTTCTTCTATCTAACAGATTGTCGGAAATCTGCTGTATTATCGCTACATGAATCCAGCTATCGTGGCTCCAGATGCCTTTGATATCATTGATCTTTCGGCTGGAGGCCAGCTGACCACAGATCAACGTCGTAACCTTGGATCCATCGCTAAGATGCTGCAACATGCGGCCTCCAACAAGATGTTCCTTGGAGACAATGCCCACCTGAGCATAATCAATGAATATCTTGCTCAATCCTACCAGAAATTTAGGTAGATACTAATCTTAAAATAATCCCTTAGACTGAAAAAAAAGCTACCATAGAACATGTCCCACTATGTAAAGGTCTGTTCACATCGCAGAATTTGGAGCTGATTTTGAGGCAGATTCTGAAAAAACAAGCATCCTGCTCGATCTTGCTGCCGATTCCATAGCTGATTCATCTGTCACTAATGAAATCTACAGTGAAAAGCTGAAGAGGCAAAATGGAAGAGCCAGTTAGCCTCAAATTCCTCTTCCATTTTCGCTTTGTGAACATACCCTATGAAGCTTAATATTTTCATAGTATATGATATGGGTTCATAGAACATTTGTAGGGTCCACTGAATCAAATAGTGTTTTCCCTTTGTGAATCCATGTCTCTGTTGAAGAGCTATCCATGTCTTTGTCAATATGCAGATGAATTTTTAAAAGCAATAAGCACGTTGCTGTTTCTCCAGAAAGCTGCAAAGCCCTTGTTGCTCCAAACAGCTCATTTGAGTATTGACAAATATCTTGACAACCTAGGCACTAATTCACAAGGGGAAAAGACTGTTTGATGCAGGTTAACCTAACCAATATACCTACTGGGCGAGGTTGATATGCCAGGTTCTTGGGCTAGGTTGATATACTGGCTTGTGGTGACAGACTCCCTTTTAGGTGGTCCAAAATATTCAACAGCTGTTGGCTGAACATCTCCATACATATACACACTTGGTTTGACCGAAATTCAGATACATATCAGATGGCCAGCCATCCTACTGCAACCTTAGCCTATTGTACATAGTCACATTAAAGGGATGTACAGATTTTTCCGAAATGTCTATCCCAGCAGCTGTTTTCATTATGAGCAGCAGCAGCAGCGCTCTATTGGTGTACTTGTAATAGCGGCAGTTCCTAGTACTGCAGCAGTATCGATTTTGAGAAAGCAGATAACCCCTTTAGGCTAAAGGCTTGCCTTGCCGAATTGCCAAATTTATTATGTGGATTTTGCTGCTAGCCGTGTGGAGAATTCACACAGCAGAAAAGGTTTCCACCGTGTGAACAGACTTAGAGCTTCCTTTTATATTTTCTTTTCCTTTTCAAGCCACTCCTGACTTTCACTCAAAAAAATGCAGCAAATTCTGCTGCAAAAACCACTACGGTTCTGCAACATAGGGCCGTAGCCTAAGTTTCAAGCATAACGACACTATACCAGACTGATAACTTCAGATAAACTCAGTACTTCTGGAATCAATCCAGAAGTGGAAGACATCTCAAGTACATTCTTGAGAGCAAAAATATCAAGTTTCCTGAGATTGTTCCTAAAAGGTTATACAAGTAAAGCAATTGCACTGGCTTATTCTATTATAAACCAAGTATTGCACTGCTTATCTGTACTGCCGCATATCATGACCATTGCTGATAGGTCAGAATTAACCTGCCCGTTCTGCTGACTTAGCTGACAGCCAAAATGAATTGAAATCCAGTGAATGGCTTTCCTGGAAACTAGTAATGATTCCTTGTAAGTTTCTGCCTCATAAGTCACATGTTAATATGTTCAGTATGCGAACCTTTGAATTAGTGTGTTCTGTACATGACAAGGCTTCTGAAGAATGGCGTTGCATTATGTTTGTATATTTCTCATGATTACTATATTCTCTAATTGTTCACAGACGTTTCTTCCAAGCTGCTTGTGAAGTTCCTGAGCCACAGGATAAGTTCAATGTGGATGAATATTCAGATCTGATCACCCTCACCAAACCAATTATCTATATTTCTATAGGAGAAATTGTTAATACACACACAGTAAGTACCTGTGCTTTGTGGGTATAAATACAGCTCAGGCCCATATACTGTCCTGCCTGGCATTGCTGTATCTTTGGCTGTTAATCTTAGTTATGTTATATAATGTCACCCCTGATAATGGAGGAAAAGCTATAGGTGCAATGAAGTCGTCATCCAGGTAGCAGCTTTAACATGTGTAATATTAGACTAAGGCATTACATACACTTCCTTATGAGATATCTGTATTTAGACACTTATAGAAATCTTCCACCATACACAGAGTGCTTCTGGGTCTGTAATATGAATAATACATAGTCCATATCATTGGCAATGCAGTGGATCCTTAGGTCGTGTTTAGACATTATGTTGCAGCACATCCAGAAGGAACCTAATACAGCACACCTGCAAGGGAATTCTACCATTCCCTTTTTTTCCTAAAAATGTTTTTTCATTCAATGTGTTTTACCTATGGAAGTTAGGGTATGTTCACACAGAGATTTTTGCAGGCGGATTTTGATTTGGAATCCGCCTCAAAATCCGCCTGTAAAAATGGTTCCCATTGACTTGAGTGGGAGCCAATCCCTTTTTATCCCCCGCTAGCTAGTAGCAGAAAAAAGAAGCGACATAACCTATCTTGCCGTGTATTCTGCGCACACTCCTGTTTAGGCCTAAAGAGGAGCGGGATGCTGCTACGGAATGCCGATGCTGCATTGCCATCCCCTTGCGGCTTGCTGCACGGAAAGTTCACAAGGCGGAAGCGGTTTCTGCCACCTTTTCTGCTGTGTGAACATACTCTTATAGGGGACAAAAACATCCCAGTGTGAAAAGGAAATTTAAAGCATCACCATCAAGTAATGTTTTATAAATGTTACAAGAATATTTTATTCAATGTTCATTAGATTTAAAGCATACAGTACACTAAATATACAGCAAGATACAGACACATGACTTAACTGACGCTAGGTTCACACCTGCGTTCTGGTCTCCGTTCTGTGGTTTCCGTATTCTGCATGCCAGAAGACGGAAAGCACAGACCGGGTCCGGCCTTGAGCGGCGGTGAGCGTTTTATGCTCTCCGCCGCGAAACCGGATTTTTTAATCTGGGCACAGAGTACTGCATGTCCGACTCTGTGTCCGGATTGAAAAACCCGGTTTCGTGGCGGAGAGCGCAAAACGTTCACTGCCGCTCACGGCCGGACAGCTTTCTCACCCATTCAAATGAATGGGTGAGTGAGACTCCTGCAGGTTTCCGTCTCCTGCTCTGTTTTATGCAGGAAACGGAATCCTGCAGAATGGACACCTGGGCGCAGATGTGAACGAGCCCTAAGCCTAAAAGCATTGTCCAACTCCTCTATATACTGCTATAATGTAGCAATGTTTTGGACTAAAAAAAAAATTACTCCTTCGAGCACATACTTGCCACCTTGCAATCACTGCTGCAGTGCTGTTGTCGTCAGAAGCTCTGGTTGAGGACAGGTCACCGCCACAGCCAGTCACAGGTGCCTCTATGACCTTTTACTCATTGACGTCACTAATGAAATGCCATTTGTGTAGCGTTCTCTGATCGGCTGCAATGGTAATCTGTCCTCAGAGAGAAAGTGAGAATGGGCCAACACGGTGGCTCTGTGGTTAGCACTGCAGCCTTGCAGTGCTTAAGTCCTGGGTTCAAATCCCGCCAGAAACAACATCTGCAAGGAGTTTGTATGTTCTCTCCGTGTTTGCGTGGATTTCCTCCCACTCTACAAAGACATGAGAGGAAAAAAATGTACATTGTAATCCCTATATGGGGCTCACAATCTACATAAAAAAAAAACAAAAAGAAAAACACAGAAAGTAAGAAGAAAACGGCACTGCCAGGCAGCCATTGCCATTTTATTTTGTCTGACACATTGCTTTAAGGGATCGCTCAGCACCAAAACAATATGAGATTTTCTCATGTGCTATGAGTAAACGTACAGGAATAATAACAAGGTTTTTCGTATTACAGCTGCTGCTAGACCACCAGGATGCAATAGCACCAGAGCACAATGATCCCATCCATGAGCTCTTGGATGATCTCGGCGAGGTTCCTACTATTGAGTCTCTTATAGGTAAGACATTGCTGTTAATTTGCTTAAAAAAAAAAGATATAATTTGTGTGGTGAAAAGTTTTATCATGCCAAGGCTGAGATAGTTTCCCTGATGGTCAGCTAATCAATGCAGATCTAGGTCCTAAAAGGGAGTATAAGGCTGGGGCACCACATGGCGTAATCGTGTTAGAAAAAAACGCAACGTTTGATAGTCAAAACAAAGTGGATGGTATTCTGGCTAATCCCATCCCTACTTGTGTTAAAATCCACGCAGCGGAAATGCAGAATGTTAGTTGTACGTACGGAAACGCCTGTGTTTTCCCCATAGGTATAATTGAAGCGGAAAGTCCTCAGAGGAAGACTTTGCAAACTTTCTGTGAAAAGCACTGCAGGTAGATGCCACATGGGGCCTTAGCCTAATACAGGAATTTTCTGCATCCTCCTTAGCACCTTCTTGATGTCTATATGCTCTAATGGGACATAAAGAAAAAGGTTACATTGATGAGATCCCCTTAAGGCTGGGGCCCCATGTGGCGAATACGGAATAAAATTCTCCGTATCACATTACCTGCAAGACTTTATAAAAATACAAACTTGTGTTTTGGGTTATGTCATATGAATCTTCTATTTTTATATGACACAAAAAGCAAGTTTGTACGTTTTATGATGTCCGAGGTATAACTGTTTGACGTGACCCTCCCCTCATTTTCACTGTACTCCTGTGCACAGTAACATTCAGTGAGATGCGGGAACAGCTCTTAATGCAGAAGCAAGGTAAAAAGTGAAAAAATGCAGGATTTCACAGAAAGGAGAGAAAATTTGATAATAAAGTATATTGCAAAATGTATTAATGACACAAATAATGCCAGAAAATCAAAAGTTGTCCAAAAGTTTAGTTACATTTTAATGTAATTATATCTCACTTGTAAAAATGTGCAGACTATTTAGGTGCTATGTAAGGTATAATGAGAATTAGAGACGGTTTTCAACCCCTATAATTTTTTTTACAAACCTATTACAATATAAGAAAATAACAAAAGAATCAATACCCGCCTTACAATCATACACAGCTGCCCTACAGATGCTTCTGTGGTCCCATGCCAGTACATGCAGTGACATGGTGTGTCAGCACCACTGATGTCCCCTCCACAGCCAGCGACATGACATCAACAGAGACTGGCAGGTGACCAGGGAAGTGTTGGCGGTAGAGTGGCAGGGGATCAGTAATGGGAGTATAGCTCTTTTTCTTATTTTTTGTCATTGGTACATGTACCTTACATTTCAAATTCTATAACTAGATTAAGTTTATAGCAAATGTCAAAGCACTATAAATACAGGCACCATTGTAAACTATAGGTGGTTTTCTCTGGGTGTGTCCAAGGGCATTTCCAAAGGAATATATACGAAAAGAACTCATGCAAATGGATACCAAGGAAAGGACTTCTGTTTGCATTCATACATTGACTTCAGTGTTTAAAGAAAAGTATTTGTCTTGGTCCTTTCTTTGCAGGACAGAAAAGTGTGGCACAGTACCCCTTTTGCACTGCAAAAAAAATGGACCTAAACCTACTTTTTCTCTACATTGAAGTCTGTGTAAAATCGGATGCAAGAGTTTGCCCTTTCCTTTGCATCTGGTCACTTTTGTGGGTGCATGAAATGTATAATAAAAGTGGGTGATGAGAACTTAACATAATGGTTTTATTCTCATTGTCTTCAGGTGAGGGACCTGGATCTTCACCAGATTCAAGCAAGGAGTCTCTAGCAAAGACCGAAGTCTCCTTGACACTCACTAACAAGTTTGAAGTCATTGGAGATGAGAATGCAGAAAAAGATGCAAAGACCATCTTGCTAAAGTAAGACTTCCAGTTGTGGGGATTTTGGTACAGCTGGGAATTATTTTCTTGTTTCCTATGTGGAGAAAGAAATGGATTATTGTTTATCATAAATGAAACCTTCTGGAGTACCCAGATGCAGGGGTTACAATGAATCAAGTGTGTCCGGCACATGTGTTCAGCAGTTACCATCTCCGTTTCTGTGTAATGCGGCCTAGTTCATAATTCTTGACATTATTTTACTTTCTAGTACAAAGCGACTGATAGTAGATGTCATTCGGTTCCAACCCGGAGAGACCTTGACAGAGATTTTGGAAACTCCTGCTACTCCAGAACAGGTGAACTGTTATTGCTTTTTATTGCTGTACTGTACGGACACAAGATGATGTAGTTCACTGATGACCTTCATGTCTTCATTATTACAATATTGTTTGTATATATGGTATAGTTTGCTTTGTGTTCTGGTGTAAGTCAGTCATTTCTGGTTTATTCAGCTATCTGTTGCCCGTTTTGTTCCAGGAAGCAGATCATCAGAGAGCCATGCAGAGGCGAGCCATCAGAGATGCCAAGACTCCAGACAAAATGAAAAAGGCCACAACCTTGGACAACAATTTTACTCTTCAGGAGAAGAAAGAGAAGATACAGATTGGGCTTAAAAAGCTGGCAGAGCTTGGCATGGTGAAACCAGAGAGGCGGTATCAGGATCTCATCAATGATATTGCCAAGGTAAACTTAGACAACCTGAATCCAGGTATACTATTGAAGCTATAGGGTATATATACAGTAGTATTACGTATCATTCATTTTCATGAATTGCTATCCATATAGTATATGGAGGGGTCTGCTTCACTAGAATTACAGCCAATGTTTGCAGCAGATCTCTTCTCTGGCTGATAGAATTAGTTCCTAAGTGGGTATCACCATCTGTGACCTAATAGGGCATATGTAAAGGGGGCCTCTTAATAAGACAAACCCCTTTAGTTCAAACCATGTATTTTTGTTTATTCACCATAAAATTGCCAATGGCAATTACCTTACCAGTATACTACCATTACAATAGACATGGTGTGCACACTATTGGGTTGCATTGCACTGTCATTTAGAATTGTGGTATGATGTTATTCTTTATCAATGGACTCTTCCATTTAGAAGACTCAGTTTGATATACGCCGTAAATATTAATTAATAGTTAGGTGGGGAAAGGGGTTCACTGCTGAGTATCCTTATCTCTTTCCCATGGTGGAGAGAGAACGTCTCTCTTCCTGGAGGACTTGTCCTGTACTACATTATATAGACAACCTATTGACTTGAAATGACACAATGTATTCCTTTATCTATTCTGTGGTGGTGTTACAGAGAAAGCGAACATTTACTTTATTGCTGCTGGTTCTCTGGTGAGGTTCACACTGCGCCTGGATTCGATTCAAGAATTCCGTCCCCGAATCCGCTTAAAAGAATGCAAAGAGTAAAGTCCTTCAAGCAGGCTGTTTCTCTGCATTTTTGGAGCAGAAACCTGGCTGACCCCATTATAGTTTATGGGGTCTGGGGGTTTCCACTGGTGGACCTGAAGAATAGAAACCCACGCGCAGGTGTGAACCTAGCTTAGCAATCACTTTACTGTTAAAGGAGCTGTCTAACAAGGAGGGGTTGTTCAAAGCAGAGAACCCCCTTTATCCATTGTCAAAGTGGATAAGGTTGCTTTGTGTTTTGGAATCCTAGATTATTTTTTCTTTGTAGGATATCCGTAACCAAAGGCGATATCGGCAGAGAAGAAAAGCAGAATTGGTGAAGCTACAACAGACACATGCTGCTCTCAGCTCAAAGGCCCACTTTTATGAAGAACAAGTAGATTACTACAAAAACTACACCAAAACTTGCCTGGACAACCTTGCAAGCAAGGGCAAGTAAGTAGAAGAAATGTGCAAACGCAGTGGCGATCATCCAGCTAATGGACAATGGCTTGTTTGTCAGCTGATTGTGCCATTTATTGAGCACAATCTA
The DNA here is from genome assembly GCF_031893055.1 of Leptodactylus fuscus. NCBI lineage: Eukaryota > Metazoa > Chordata > Amphibia > Anura > Leptodactylidae > Leptodactylus > Leptodactylus fuscus. The sequence continues at coordinate 69,188,672 of NC_134269.1, forward strand.
TCCTTGTCGGCAGCACATTGTCCAGGGTTGGCATCAGTCCAGCTGGAACGGGAGGAACAATCAGACTAGTTTTTATAGTTTATTGGCTCAATTAAGTAGTTTCAAAATTAAGTAAAACTCTATTTTTGCCAGCAGGGCTGTGGAGTTGAAGCTGTAAGGTTGGCGTTTAGGCCAATTATAGGTGTAGTCAGAGTTGGCAAATAGTTTCCAACTACGGTTTAAAAAATAAAAAAAATATTATTTTGATCTTTATTATACAGTTATTGATATTGTATAATTAATTAGATACATAGTTTGTTGCATACTTACTTTAATAGGAATTCAGTCACTAACTTTTTACTTCTTGAATCTTTATTGTTTCTGACTGACCATGACTGTCAGCCATTTCTGAAGGAGTTAGAATCAAACTGTTAAGGAGTTGGGGTTGTTTGGCCTGTTGACTCCACATCCGTGTTTGCCAGTTGTCAAGCCTTTCTGATATGCCGATCGAATGTTAAGTATTTCTGCTCATTCTCACCCCCTAGTGCACAGTGAAAGGGTTTAATAAATGTTTTTCATCCTTTTTAATCCCAGACTGTCTAAGAAACCGGGACAAGTAAAGAAAAGTAAGAAGATATCTCTCAAATACTCAGCAGCCAGGCTCCACGAAAAAGGCGTGCTATTGGAGATTGAAGATTTACAAGTCAATCAGTATGTATCACTGTCTCTAACATGTTTTTGGATATCTTGCATTTACACCCTGTAACCAGGTTTTAGGGTTGAAGAATGACGTTAGCCTCTGTCTTCTCTTGCAATGTATTGCTATAAATCTTGCACGTTATATACTTGGTTCACTGTAGTCCCCAAACACCTAGTGATCAAGATATTTACAGCATTTTCTCACAAATCGTTTTGTTTGTGGTCTGACTCATGAGCCATCTAGTTTATTGGTGACTAGTGATGAGCGTATTTGGTCAAAAACCTCTCACAACATATCCCTACCCATATGTTCCTTCCTAGACAAAAGTGAAAAAGTTGTCTGTCAGTATAATTTTTTTTTAGCTTTATTAAAGGGACAGAATGGGTTAAAAGAAAAAGGATTACCTTACCAATTGACTTCCACTGCTGTTTTGATTCTGACCATGTCACTGCTGGACTGTACTTGCTGATCCAGTCTCCACACCTCCTTGATATGCCTACTTAGCCAATCACTAGCCACAAAGGTGGCCCTCCTCCCGCCTCAGCTTATGTTTAGCTAAGTGGGCATATCCATGTTGGGATGGTACCAGGAAGTAGAGACCAGTGGGGACCCAGTAATCATTAGGATTCCAGCGGCAAGGATTTGGTAAGATGAGTGATGCTTATGTATTTTTAACCTGTTGTCTCTTATATTAAAAAAAAAAAAAAAAAAAAAAAAAAAAAAAAAAATGATCCCGCTGGACAACCCCTTAAAATTAGCGCTAACTCACTATTCCCATTTTTTTTCATGGATTGCAGAAATGTTTACTTAGAATGGTTTCTGTACATGAAATGTTACTGCACTTCCACAAAATTCTAGATTATGGGCCCTATAAATTGCAAAACAATTCTTTCCTGTATGCTTGCTTGTTCCCTTTATGTAGCTGACCAGCAATCACAGTTTTGCTTCCATAGCTCTTCAAGACACCTACCTGTGTTATGTAAGGCTTGCCCAACATTTACACCCAACCCTTGAGCAACACCCTTCCCCTTTAGCCCACAGCTGCTTCCCCAGGTTATTGCATCACTGTACACATTTCTGCATTGCAGGCCTTATTTTGTGCTGTATTCAGATTGTTCTTCAGAAGTATATATACTGTATTGTGCCTGTAGTACACTAAACAAAAAATGTCGTCCTTCTGAATCCCAGACAGTGAAAATGTTATTGCCATTAATCATGTCCAGGTACAGACATAGACTTTTATAAACCAGACTTTCAATGTAAGATGACAACATTCCACCTGTCACTTTGAGATTTAAGCAGGTTTCTGTCACGAGGGGCTTGTCTACATGTAATGGAATTTCCTGGATGTTTGATGCCTTTTAAGTATGCCGCATCATTCTGTTGCCACTTTTTTTTCTCTTTTAAACATACCTGTAATTTCAGGTGAATTTTCAGGGGCAGGGGCTACTATGGATTACTATATTGTGTGGAGAGGCCACTGTGGCTCATTATTCTGTATAGCGTTGCGTTTTTGCACAAAAAAATGCAGGCAGTTTTCTTGTAAAATTGCATGCACTTATCTGCAAATAAGCACCATGTGAACAAAGCTTTACATGGAAATGAAAGTACCAGCGACCTAGGACTAGATGCAGCTATAGCTGTAGCTGCATCCAGATACATTGTGTGTCACCATCCTAAGGGTGTTGCCATACGGTGCTCCTGACAGCATACATACACCACTAATCGGGGGCTGTACGTATACTTTATTGCTTCTAATGGGAAGGTGCAGGTGCGTCGTAGAAAATCGCAGTAAATATATGCATCCAGAGGCATCTTGTGGCAGTAGTTCCGTGTTATGCTTTGTGGTATATGACTATAGTATAGGGGTCGTCAGCCTTACAATTATTTTGTGGCGCTCAAAGTAGCTAATCTTTGATTTTTTTTTTTTTTTTTTTTTTAAATTTTTTTACCTACTCTTGGGTTGTTATGAGACTTCTAGTCTGTATTTTTACCAGTTTTCCTTCTTTGCAAGTTTGTCTCTAATAGTCAGGTCTCTCTGAGCTGGTAGGGGGAGACCAGCTGGTACAATATCCCTTATACAGTGTACACAGAGAAAATGAGCCTCTGCTCCTCTAGCTCTGTCTTACATGCACAAAGAGAAGCAGCATCAGTATGGAAGACCTTATAGAGTACTACTGACTACTGATCAATTGGGGGAGCAGCTATAGGAGGCACAGTGTTAGCAGATACTACTGGGCCCTGGTTGCTATAGGTTCCTCTGCCATGTAAATTATGCCACTATTCTAAATGAAACAACGTAAAGAGAGGCCCCATAACAGATTTTGGATTGGGGCCCAGGAACTTCAAATTGCATCTATTCTGACCACTGTAGCTGTGAATCCTACTTTGGGGGTGAGGGACGACACTCACTAGAACCTTCTTGTGTGTGTTTGTCTGTGTGCCTCTGTCTCCTTCCAGCAGCTCACTCTACTTGTACCTTCCCACTACATACACTTCTATAGGCAAAATATAGATAAAAGAAGAGGCCCGATGGCGCACACCTTAGGACACAACAGCGAATGTAGAGTGTTTATTGGTTTGGATAACTCGTTTCGAGGATATACCCCTTTGTCAGATCCACAGGAATGCTGATGATCTAGTGCTTAAATGTGCTCTCTCTTATGCAACAGTGTGCAATGAGTGGCATACACAGACCATGAAATGGCAGATTGTTGAATCTGCCGTTTCATGGTCTGTGTATGCCACTCAATGCACACTGTTGCATAAGAGAGAGCACATTTAAGCACTAGATCATCAGCATCCTGTGGATCTGACGAAGGGGTATATCCCCAAAACGCGTTATCCGAACCAATAACAATTCTACATTCGCTGTTGTGTCCTAAGGTGTGCCCCATCGGGCCTCTTCTTTTATCTATATTATAGCTCCACACCGACTCCACGGCCGTTCCAGCCAGTCAGTCAACCTAGGTGTGCTGCCAATTTTTCTACACCATTGAGGTTAATCGTTATACAACTTTGATATTCAACTGATGGGCATGGGATCTTTATATGCTCTGAATTGTTACTCTTGAACCTAAGGAGAGCGCATTAGCCTGGAGTTTTTTTCTCTTCTTTGTATATCTGTAGGCAAAATGTAACTTATTCCTCACTCCTCCTGATCTCTCAATTCAGATTGAGTGTGTACTTGAGAAAGGATGAAGAGAGGAGCCTGATATGTGGAGGCATAGAATATATATGATATAGTTTGTTATATTTGCTAAACGCTCATCTTTTATCTGCAGGTTTAAAAATGTCATCTTTGAGATCACTCCTACGGAAGAGGTTGGAGACTTTGAAGTGAAAGCCAAGTTTATGGGCGTTTCAATGGAAACCTTTATGCTGCATTACCAGGTAATGTGTGAATTGTACATAATATAGATAACAAATCCACCATTTTCAATCTAATAATAACCTAAGTCAGTACAGCACTTTGAGTTTTTCATGTGAGAACCTTAGAGGGGTTTCATTTCCACATTATTAGCTGATTCGTCCCTATATTTCAAGTGCCTGAAGGGTTGATGGAACTTTTACAGATATGATTGTGTTGTTTTTGGGCAGTGCTGTCATGTACTGTACTTTTTTGCATATTGACCACTGCAATTATTTATCATGACATTCCAAAAACGGTAATTTGAGGTGCACACACATTCATTTAAAATGAATGAAAATGCTGTCCCTCTGGATTGTGAAGGTCAATGAGATCCTGCATATGGAAAATCTCACCTCTTTCCTGCATGGCACGACTGAATCCTGAGTTCCAAGGCTCTGTGGAGTATCGGACACTCCTGGGTTATGGACCTCCCTCCTAGACCTGTGAGGTGTACTCTGCTCGTGGTTGCCGCGGGCAGGTGCATCCTTGCTCCCACTGTATTGTTGCCTTATGCTCCCCCGTATCAGACTTGTGGTCCTCCATGTGTGGACCCCCCTAGTTGGTTTGTCTTTTTGTCTGTACCCTATCCGCACCCTTCTCCAAAGTGCCCTCCCTGTCCTCTATCCCCCATGTTGTTGTGGGGGGGTTCTTTTTCTGGTGCCCCTCCTTCTCTTCTTCCTACCTACTCTCCCTTCTTCTCCTTCCCCTCTGCCCTTTTGCTCCTACCACGGCTGGATCTTCCCAGTATTCCCTGGTGGTTTGGTGGTGGTGTTATTTTTATTATTATTGGTATGTTTTGTTCATACTTGTGTTTTTTTTCTTTTTGTGTTTATTGGTCTATTTCAGACCTTGTTGTATTTAGAAAATTTGCAATAAAACTTTGAATTGAGAAAAATAAAATGAATGAAAATGGATAATATCAGCCATAATGAATGTTTTACTGTTGATATTTAACAACCATTGTAGTCAACTGGAAAGAAATCGGCTATGTTTGAGTTTTTCCAATTAATCACAGAAAAGTCCTTTCATATGTAATTGAAAAGCAATAAAGATATAGAAACATATGCAAAAAATGAGGTTGTACAAACCACGATTGCCCAAAACATTTTATGTATAAAATAATAATGACAATAAAAAAACCCCCAAAACTTAAAAACACAAGTATAAATACCACCCCCAGCCTTTGTATGGTCTCACAGATAGGACAACAAATCCTCTTTTCTGAAAGTTTGTTCGTCCTTCAGGTATCATTGAACATATATGGCTAGTTTGGCCACTGTAGACTAAAATGTGTATGGCTGCGCCTGTAGAATAAGCATTTGTTCAATGGTTGTTCCACTTTTTAATAATCTAGTAAAAGTATTCAGCAAGCAGTGTCATTACTGAAGACTGTCACACATCATGGGGCCCTGTTTCTTGTTACCAGCAGGTTTGGAGCCCAGTTAGCCTTTACATTTTCCATGAGGGGAGGGGAAAAACATCCAATGTCAAACAATCTGCAGAAATCTAAAATCCCCAGCATCATGCTAGATAGAGCTCACCCATCTGCATGCAAGATGATGTAGGCCACATGCTGACATTTGTAATGCATCCTTATTATGGCCGCAGTTTCCATCCTGACTATGGGTCTGACCCAAACTGACATCATCACAGGACTCGATAGTGCTGTAGTCTGGTCATTAAACTAATGGTATTAGTGGTATTGTTTGATGACCACTCCCCGTTTATTTATATAGGTTTAGGGTCCATGCACATGGAGTAAAGTGGCGCTGATTCTGGCACGATAACTCGCGTAAGAATCAGCGCTGAAAAACAGACTCCCATTGAGTTCAATGGGTTCCATTTACTGCGCGGAACACATTGAAATCAATGGGTAAAAAAGCCTCCCATTGATTTCAATGTGTACCGTGTGGAAAACGGAACCCATTGAAGTCAATGGGAGGGGTTTTTTTCAACGCTGATTCTTACGCAAATTATCGTGCCAGAATCAGCGCCACTTTACTCCGTGTGCATAGACCCTTAGGGTAACCCCTCTCCTCTCACCTTACCCTTTGTTGCCAGTCTGGCTCCTGTGCCACAAGACCACAATGTACAACATAAAAATGAATTTTTCCTTTTTCTTGCTTCTACTAGGATCTTCTCCAGCTACAATATGAAGGTGTTGCAGTCATGAAGATGTTTGATCGAGCAAAAGTCAACGTAAACCTTCTTATCTTCCTTCTGAACAAGAAATTCTACGGGAAGTAAAAGCAGAAGAGCCTCTGCATGTGAGGCGCAAGCTATGAAAGGACCTTTTCTGCCTCCGTCACCACAAATGCTGGTTGCAATTTACTTAAAATGCTTTTCTACATATACAAGGTCATGTGCCCAAACTCTGCAAGTACTGTATCTCGCTGTCTGATGCTTACCGTAAGAAAAGCAACACATGGCTGCAGTGCTTCTACATCATGTTACATAGGAGGTTAGCATGGGGTATATTAAAGAAAAACAAAAAAACCCTTTAGCATATGATATAAGTGGTCTCACAGACCTGCACTAACTGCATTTATAAATACGTATATTAGAAAGTTTTTTTAAATATTTTTTTTTTTATTTTTTTGTGTAGATTAAAAATGATCTTTATAGATTATATTCCATATTATTTGACAAGTTTTAAAATGCAAATTATGTTTCTATTTAACAGTGCAGGCACTTTTTTTTTTTTTGCTTTTATTGGTATGTTGTGTGCAGAGATCCGAACTGAATCATGACATAGCTTATTTATGAGAAATGATCTGCTTCTCCTTACTGTAGGGTTCTGTGCAGTCTGCTTCACGGCTACTGTCAGTATTGACTCAATGGCTTGCTTGTATTCGGCTCAATGACACGTGGTGTGATCAAGTATCATGGCCCTCGGAGCTGAGGATGTGATTGGAAATCCAACTCTAATAAAGGAGCCATTGTAAATGAAAGCCATTCACAGCAAGTGGCTGTTAGGAAGACATATTGCTAAACTGGAACGAAACGCCAGCCTTGTTTTCCTTTATTGTCAGAAAGTCCAACCCGTTCCTTCCATTTTCGTGAAGAAATTTTGCCTTAAATTTTGCAACATTTTGGAACATTTATTATAAAATTTCGGCTTGCGATTTTTTTGTTACTCAGGAAAGGAAAATTAAGTAGAACCTAAAGTAAAGTTTATAGAAAAGCCAAGAAGCAATAAGGATAGCTGAAGTCTAAAAACAAAATGCTACTTAGAAAATGTTACGACAAACTCTTAACATTTCGAGTTTGGAGTCTTGAGTACATATAATAAACACTATTTGAGGTTCCTATCTGCAGACTTTACGCACGTGTCTCCCTGTTTGGGTAGACGCTTGATTTAGAATTGTAAATTCCTACACCTAGACATTTTTAAAGAAAAAGGAGATGAGTTTTTATATTAATAGAGATGTGTATTGATTTATAAATTGGTATGACAAAGCGACTCTGTTCACATCTGCCGAGGTGAGATGAGTTAGTGGCGTATATGGAGCTTATTTAACATGTTTATAATATTACAGTATATGGCGGGACATCATCTCAGAGGGTTGTAGCAGCGGTCATTGCAAGGCTTATACTGTTAGGCAATGCAATGCTGGATTTGCTCTTATTAAGTTTAGGATTGCTTGCTTTACTGGCTTCTAGCATTTAGGGAAATCAGATTGTACGTGCCTAGATTTCCATGGATTATGGTAATATGGGAAGGACAGGCAGAGTAGTTAGATCACTAGCACAGATCCCATTCCTGATATTAGGGTTTCAGGGCTCACACTGTATTAAAGCACAACTAAACTTTCAACCAACTTTTTATAGAAATAAGTATTGTATACTTCGCTCACAATTTTTGGCTCTTTGATGTGAAATCCTGTGTTAGGAGAAAGGAGCCAAAATGAGTTAATGAAGTATATTACAATGTTTATTAATGACACAAACGCTGCCAGAAAAATCACAAGTTAATGAAAAGTTTAGACACACTTTAAGCAGATGTCAATCTTGCGTCTTTATTTATTGCTGGAAACACATATAGAATCTACACAAGTACATTGATTTATCTTCTATATCAATACCTTCAGTGTTGTGCCTTTTGGTAAATGGGGCGGCCTGCCTGTATCCGGATTTTGATTTGCTGAATAAAAAGATCATTTGTTTACATGTTATGCTGTGATGTCATTTACTTTAGATTTCATGTTTGTCCATTTTCGTGTCAGACAACACAGTTAGACCGCTGTGTCATACCATGTACAACTTTAAATATAATGCAAAAAATAATGCATCAAGGCAAAGTTGTTCAAATCAAATGAAACTTTCTATGTGTGAATATAAAGATGATATATGTGTAACATCTCTACCTGTTCGGGTCTCTGCGCCACCCTCTGCTCACACGCTGCGGCGCAGGAGACATGTTTGGTTTGATTCCTTGCTTAGAGTTTTTTGCTGCGCTGTCTGCATACTGATCTATTACCTCTCCTCTGTAATTGTATTTCCACCACACCCATCGCCTGCACCTTGTTTCCCTGTGTTTATCAAATAATTAATCTTAGCCTTGCCTGTGTGATTGACAGCCTGTCTACCAATTAAGTCTGGGGCAGCTCCTGGACTTTCTATATACAGGTCATCTGCCCACACAGGTTTGATGGCTATTTTGGCTCTGTCCTGTGACTTCGTCCTTGATAGCTTCCTACTATTGTACTACTGACCTCTGATCTTTGGCTTCCCTTGTGACTACTCTTTTTAATTAAGATGTTGTGTTGCTTTGACCCTTTGGCTCACTGACTCCTCTTCTGTGTTTGTTTGTCTTGTTCTATGTACACTTATTCAGAGAAGGGACCGTCGCCAAGTTGCCGTCTGTTGCCTAGGGCAGTTCTGGCAAGTAGGTAGGGACGGGCTGGGTCGAATTTAGGACTTACTGTCTCTGTTTTCCCTTCTTCCTGGTTTCATCAGCAGTACTAGGGAATTGCACAACTAGCAATCCCCTTACAATATGTAAGAGATTACAATATTAGGGTGAAAGGATACATTTTTGGGGAAAAATATACCATTGAAATGATGCTCCAGTACACTGTTGGGCCAGATCTAACCTGGATACAGTTGGGCCTGGAGCCATACTGGTTACATGTGGCATTATGTTGCACATTTGATCAGATATTCTAGCTGGGCCTATAGATCCTGAGCACTCGTGGGTTGTCAAAGCTAACACCTCAGCCGGTCCCTTAATAAATGGTCAGTTGGTGATAAACCTGACAACAGGTAAGGAAAGTGTTGCAATCTGGCAGAGTCATGCCTGGGAAATCTCTGCTCTGTGTGGGTGAGTATTACCTTGCTGAAAAATGCCAGTTAGAAGCTGTGTCATAAGAGGACACACGTGTCTGCAGTATATCCTGTACATATCACTGCGCTGTCAGTGTCACTCATATTACAACTAGGGGTGACAAATCCTCAGAACAGCAGGTTGGAAAGTGTGTTGCACCAAACTAAAGACAGAACTGATTCTCTTACCATGACGCTTCAATATTCAAACCCTCCCATCATTGGATCTCAAACAGAACCTGGTTCGGTTGATAAAGATAATACGGTTCCAGTCCATAACAGGTTTCTCGCTCATAAAACCACCACAAACAAAGGTGACGTGGCTGGCTGTCAATGGTACGACACGTAATGGACGCCATGACACCAGCTATTTGTATTCATTTGTAGCTATCCGTCCTTGCATGAGATTGTGCAGCTATGGGCTCGGGATGCTGGCTGTAATGTGGCTCCCAATGACCTGATAGTCACCTGACTGCTAGGGAGACTGCTGACAGCTGCTGGCTCCTTATGGAGGGCACAATATATTTAAAAAATAATATGAAAAGGAAAAAAAATAACTGCCCCCAGCCAATACCACAGGTCACAGGTTGTAGCCCTGCCCCAGTGCCACATCAATAAGTGAAAATAACGAATAGGCCGGAGCCCCATGGGACATAAACACTGTATTCGCCGTGAAAAAAAAAATGGCGGTGTTTTACAGTAAGGGCAAAGTGAATCCTGCGCCCACTTTGCGGTAAAAACTGGGGTGCGAACATACCGCTGTGATTTCCAAAACAGATGCGGCTTTGGAAATTGTAGCATGTCAACTATGCCTACGGAAACGCCGGTGCTTTCCCATAGGTATAATTGGAACCATCCGCAGAAAAAAAACTCTGCAAACTTTCTGTCTAAAGCGCTGCGGGAAGAACCGCAATGAATGGAAGCAGTAGAATACTAGAATTTATCTCAAAACCGCTGACACCAATGATAGACTCTCTTTAATACAGTTTAATAATACAACACACACCTCATGAGGCACATAATTATATATTGCATATTATACAGTAATACAGTGTAATCATACAAAAAACACATCAGGCATGTAATAATATGCATAGTATACATTATACAGTGTAATCATACAAAACACATAGTCAGGCATATAATAATATGCATAATATACATTAATACAGTAATGATACAACACACACGAGGCATATAATAATATACACAGTATACATTACTACAGTGTAATAATATAGCACACACAATATCAGTCATATAATAATATGCACAGTATACATTACTACAGTGTAATAATATAGCACACACAATATCAGTCATATAATAATATGCACAGTATACATTACTACAGTGTAATAATATAGCACACACAATATCAGTCATATAATAATATGCACAGTATACATTACTACAGTGTAATAATATAGCACACACATCAGGCATATAATAATATGCACAGTATACATTACTACAGTGTAATAATATAGCACACACATCAGGCATATAATAATATGCACAGTATACATTACTACAGTGTAATAATATAGCACACACATCAGGCATATAATAATATGCACAGTATACATTACTACAGTGTAATAATACAACACACATCAGTCATATAATAATATGCACAGTATACATTAATACAGTAATAATATAGCTCACACAATATCAGGCATATAATAATATGCACAGTATACATTACTACAGTGTAATAATATAGCACACACAATATCAGTCATATAATAATATGCACAGTATACATTACTACAGTGTAATAATATAGCACACACATCAGGCATATAATAATATGCACAGTATACATTACTACAGTGTAATAATATAGCACACACATCAGGCATATAATAATATGCACAGTATACATTACTACAGTGTAATAATATAGCACACACAATATCAGTCATATAATAATATGCACAGTATACATTACTACAGTGTAATAATATAGCACACACAATATCAGTCATATAATAATATGCACAGTATACATTACTACAGTGTAATAATATAGCACACACATCAGGCATATAATAATATGCACAGTATACATTACTACAGTGTAATAATATAGCACACACATCAGGCATATAATAATATGCACAGTATACATTACTACAGTGTAATAATATAGCACACAAAATATCAGGCATATAATAATATGCACAGTATACATTACTACAGTGTAATAATATAGCACACACAATATCAGTCATAATATGCACAGTATACATTACTACAGTGTAATAATATAGCACACACATCAGGCATATAATAATATGCACAGTATACATTACTACAGTGTAATAATACAACACACACGAGGCATATAATAATATGCACAGTATACATTACTACAGTGTAATAATACAACACACATCAGTCATATAATAATATGTACAGTATACATTACTACAGTGTAATAATATAGCACACACATCAGGCATATAATAATATGCACAGTATACATTACTACAGTGTAATAATATAGCACACACATCAGGCATATAATAATATGCACAGTATACATTACTACAGTGTAATAATACAACACACATCAGTCATATAATAATATGCACAGTATACATTAATACAGTGTAATAATATAGCTCACACAATATCAGGCATATAATAATCTGCACAGTATACATTACTACAGTGTAATAATATAGCACACACATCAGGCATATAATAATATGCACAGTATACATTACTACAGTGTAATAATACAACACACATCTCATCAAGCACATAATAATACTGATGATAATAATACCTACATTACACTTTAAGGCCATAGCCCCACAGTGACATAAACGCCACGGTTTGCCTGCGACATATACACTGCGGAAAAAAATGCAACGTTCTAGTCAGTGTGTGGTCACACAGTGCGGTACTATGCGTGTAGTGAAGACACTGTTGCGGTAATTCTAATAATGATATATTGCACGTTATATACAGTGTAGTAACACAACACACTTCATCAGGCACATAATGGTATAGTATACAGTGTAACACTACAGCTTATAGACACATCCCCGTTCACACGCTGTACAGTAATAATACACCTCATATACACATACTGTACAATAACACTAATTACAGCCCAGTCCGGGACACCATTATACGGTCACACACACCACATCCCCTCTCTGTCACTGACCCCGCCAGGACACACAGCTGGCCACTTGTCACAGTCCCTCAGGCCGCAGTGTCCGCTCCATAGTGACAGGGATTACACAAGGCTGCTGCCGGACAGCTGACACAAGTCAGAGGCGCGTCAGGCTGAGGGCGTGTAGAGGGACGGGTGATGTCACGTGGGCGGGTACAGGGCGGGGATCGCTAGAGTTACGTAGCCAGGCGACACAAGTGGGCGGGCACCAAACGCAGGGGGAGGGAACAATTATATGGGCGGGGAAGTAGAGCCCGGGGAGGTACTGTTATGTGGGCGGGGCAGAAGACCCTGGGAAGGGTACTGTTATGTGGGCGGGGCAGAGGAGCCCGGGGAGGGGACTGCTCTGTGGGCGGGGCTCCAGTAACGGGGAGGATACTGTTATGTAGGCGGGCACCAGGCTGGAGCCCCCGCACGACTTGTCAGCAGGCGGCCTGAAGTTTGGATGTGGCGGACGCTGGGAGTTTACGAGACGTTTTGTTGACACCGGGCCAGAAGAAGCGGAAGAGGGGAGGGTCGCAGTGTGTGTCGCCCGCCCGTACAGCAGCCCCTCCCGAATGGCCTTCTCTCGTCCCTCCGGCGTCAGGCCGGGCCTCTACTGACTCTCCGGAAGGGGGCAGCAGTTCGGACCCCATGACAGGCTGAGCCGCAGCGGTCCCGCAGGGACTGGACAAGCCGAGACACCCAGGACTTTTCCCACTTCTCGTAGTCATAGCTGAGGCCTGCGACATGGCTGCGTCCCAGGCCTCCAGCAGCTCCAACCCGAGGAAGTTCAGCGAGAAGATCGCTCTGCACAACCAGAAGCAGGCCGAGGAGACCCGGGCCTTCGACGAGCTTATGACCGACCTGACAGTGTCCCGGGTGAGCAGGCTGCCCTGTGCGGAGCTGGTCTCTGCTTCCGCCGTGTGTATGTAGACTTGACACTGCAGTGACATCGGCCATAGACGCAACGATTAGTGTACGATACGACCTGTGACAATCTGTCAATGGTGCCAGATGACGCCCGCAGTATCGTTGTGTCTGGTGGTTGTGAAGCTGCCTGTAGATAAGTGGTCCCTAACCTAGGGCTGTCCAGCTGTTGCAGACTACAAGTCCCAGAATGCTCTGACAGATGTGCAGTAATCGGGGTGCTCTGCTATAGATCAGACATTACTCCCCTCCCCCTCATGGTCTGCTCATGGGCACTTGCTTTATGTAGTTCTTAGTGGTCACTAAGGGGTTAAACCCTTGCTCACTCTTCATATGAGAAGATACCTGTGCAGTAGTAGTAGTACACATGTGCGGGAGCTCCGGGTTGTAGATGTGTGGATGCCCCTTTAGTGGCCAGCATCTCCATAGGGACAATATATGAGAGGCACCAAACTGAAGTGTGTATGGCCATCTGCCCCCCCCCCCTCCCCCTCCCTCCCTCATAAGATTCTGGCGGATCCCAGCCCAGTGCCATAACTAAAGTCTTGTGGGCCCTGGTGCAATCTTTTGTCCAGGGCCCCCCTACCTCATCCCTACAGTGAATTCTTGATAGTGATGGTTACAGGTGCTGAGGAGTTTTATCCACCTTAGTGTGGCTAGGGGTAATCTGTGGGTCTCCTTGGTTTATGGGCCACATGGAAGCTACAATCTCAATACTGATGGCAGTCAGTGCTTATGGGCCCCCTCTGCTCCCCCTCAAGTTACGCCCATGAGTCCAGGGTATAAGTGGCACTAGTGATCCACCCCTTTACACTCGTGCATTTTAGTCCCTCATAATAGTCAGCCAAAATTTATGAAACAAAATGGCACCAACGTCCGCTTTGGCAACTAGAGAAGGATCGGCTGTGTTGGATATCTGCATCCATCAGCCGGCTACAAATAACAATATGGCTTGAGATATCTTATGTGTATAGGCAGCTTTGTGTATGACCACTACAGACATCAGATACTTGACAGATTTCACTAAATTTAGATTTAGCTGGTCTGCAGAGAAATATTTTGTGTTCGTGGTCCGCTTTAGTCCTCCATGTTTCTGATGTCTGGCTGATGTAGAGAACCTACTAGGATTTTCAGTAGAAGTACTAGCATATGGATATGTCCATACAAGTCTCATGCTCTTGTATGGACATACTGGAAGGCTGTGGATGCAGCTGAAAATCCCCACTGACAAAAACCTGCACCAAATACTGAATTGTACCATTCTATACTACAAGTGTGGGCATTGGAAGGGTCGCACCTGCAGCATAAATGTTGCAGATTTTGGCACCACAGACCAATTCACACTATCCATTGGAGAATCAGAACAGATAAGTAGACTGCAAAAAAAAAAGGCGACTATACACAGAGTCCGAAGGACGCCATTGACTATGATAGGATCCTTTGGGTGTTCATTTTACAACTGAACCCAGCGGACTTTTTCCTCTGCCAATTTTCAAGGATTCTCCATTGGCACAGATGTGAAAGTTGCCATATTTTGCAGGTTTAGGCTAGGACTACATTGATTTTTGGATGTGACTACCTTTGCATGACCAAAGATCACTAGGTTGCTTTGCGATTCATTGACTAATTGAGTCAAACTATTATTTGTCCTTGGAGGGCGGATTGGTCTGTGGACTAAAGCCACCGGGTTGTTTTTTTGGCCCCACTGGAAGTTTAGAGGATCTTTCATGTCCTCGGACACATGCGGTTTTATATACTGCTAGAAAGCCCTGCCTCCTGACAGTCTATAGACTAGTACTGAGGGAGAGGAGGGCATTGCTCACCACTCATGGCTGGGGGTAAGGAACGCCCCCTCACAGTATAGCGCTACACACAGTACTATCAGGAGGGGCATTCCCAGCTAGACTGTCAGGAACGCCCTTGTGGCAGTGAAGAGCTATAAGTAAATGCACCGATATCTCTTCCCCCGGGGCCGACAATGCGCTGAATTCAGTGCATTGTCAACTTTTTAGTGGTCTATAAAACTGCACGTGCCCGGGGACACGATAGGTCCTCTTTTAATCATATTCACATGACTGTGCTCTGTTTGTGAAACATTGTACTTGGATGGGCTGTATATTCTGATGGATATATCCTATATCCATCATAGCAATGTAGGGAGCTCCTGAACAGTCGGAGTACTGCTGTACTGAGCTCACAGATTTGATAGTTTAGTGTAGAGATCTGGGTTTTTGGGAGCTCCCTGCATCATAACTCTTTCATACAGTCGTGGTCAGTGTGGGATATATGGTCCGCACAAGGACGGTTTCCTGGTCCGAACACAATCCTGTAAATGCTGCCTTAGGCCCCTTGCACATGATTGTGTGCCATCTGGGGTTTTCCTGGATAGCACACTGACCCATTCATTTCTGTGGGCCCATTCACATGACCATATATTACACCGATCAGTATGTGGGCTAACAGTCTGGGCCGCAAAACTCAGGACAGGTCCTACTGTAAAACCTTGGACTTTGGGTCTGGCAATTGAGTGCTTATATACCCTATATCCAAGAGCCAGAAATTAAATGTATGCCACTCAGAAACTGGGTTGAATGTCTGTTAACCTGTCCCAATTTTCTGGCCAAGATGAAGTAGATTAGACAGGCCAAGGTGTTTCTGGATCACTCTAGCCCACTTTTCACAGCTGCGGGAGGTAGGACAATGACATGGGGCATCATTGGCACAAATATTGGGCATGCACAATGTCTGTGCCCATCTGCGCCAGTTTTCCAGAGTACATGTAGTGTTAAATCCCCCCCACCATTGTATATGTTGCTCTATTCAGACTCCTCTTCATCAGGGTGCAATGTGGAGGAATGAGGGCCTAAAGATTTTGTCTCTAGTGATCAGTGAAGATCATGTTAGTAGGTGATCAATGTCATTTGTCAGGATTGTATACAGTCAACAGAGAGCGGAGCAGGGCAAGAGCTCAAAGACTATGTTGGATGACAGGTACTTGGCCCCCATCCCACGTGTGCTGGACATGCTGTTTGTTTACATGTGCACATCCATATGGCAAGGCTTGGCAAATTAAAATCAGTTTTTCTTATTCTTTCTATAGTTTATCCATACAATCCCCATGAGGACCTGTATAAACAGTCATAGCTCATTCATTGAGAGTGGGGGGGAGGGGGGGGGAATTGGCTCAGGGATTGATGAGACTGCTTATACATGTCATATGAGGGGTTAATGTAGCGCGCAGCAGACATAATAGTGAGAGATAACACTGGGCGTACATGACGTCGAGCTCTGTATTAATGCTATTATTTTGTAGTAAAGTAGTCATATCACTGCACCGCGCGTTTACAGTTTAACGGACTGTGATCCATGTGATAGTGTGCAGGCTGTGACCGTGCTGAATGTGTATGGGTAGAGTCATGGCTATAGGTTTATGCTCTTCTAAATAGCAGTACTGACGCATTTCTGCTGTCCAAAGTTTCTTCTATTCACCAGTTTATGGATGTGATTTCTGTGTATGTGTTGATGTGGTTTATCATCCACTGTGTGGGTGCTGGGAGATAAAAATACAGATTAGGCCGAGTTCACACCAGCACTGTTATTTCCGTTCTGTTCCGTTATTGGAGCAGACAAAGGTGACAGCAGTGCCGGATCTGTCATGTGATGGACACCTATAGTGGCTGATGGACATTACTGACTATAAAGGGCTCTATCAGATTTCACTTTTCTGCACAACATATTGTAACCTGCTGCAGTATATTTTCTGGTATCTTTGAGAGAATCTGCAACAAAAATGTGAATAGAGCCTAAGTCTCTCTGTCCTCCAGGTAGGTGAGCTGGATGGAATATGGTGGTCGTTCCTCTGACATGTGCATTGCTAGGACTTACTGGAATTATATTAAGGGCCCAATGACCTCAGATGGGCTGTAGCTTCCTAATACAGAACATGAGATGGGGAGTCGGGTACACTGCGTGTTCACATCCTATATCCCATTGATAGTTCAGTGATGCATGTAAAGAAATTCCCACGGCAGATAAAGAGCCTGGCACTCAGGAATTAGGATGAAACAGATCTATAGTCCTTTTTATTAACTGATCCAGAAATAACGTAGCAATGTGATGTGTCGGTGCAAACCTAGACCTTGTTCATACACTAGATTGCAAAGAAGGTGGAAGCAACAAATTCTAATCCACTTTTCGCTTCCTGCGCAGGGTGGCGCTCTTCATTTACTACTCAGATCTCCTTTGCAGTCCGATATGTCTTGCACCTCCTGCAAGTATATTAAGGTGTCTCCAGCATGTCACAGGGCACATTATAGAGTTAAACATCATCCTTTTTTTATTTTATGTTTGTAGATTTAGTGTAAAACAACTTTGACTTTGTATGCAAATGAGACATTTGGTGCACTGTGGGCGGGCATTCAGCTTCAATAGATGTTGGCTACATGCTTATTTGGAAGGAGACTTTTCTTCGTGACTTGCCAGAACACTTGCACTCTCAGCTTGTCCATGTGTTTTCAATGGAGAGGAGAAAGCTACTGTCAGATACTTCTGGTAGCAGCTTATTTACTACAAAAGATCAGACATGCTGAAAATTAAACATGCCTGACCTTTTCTTTTTATTTTGCTCGCCTTATATAGCACCATTATTTTCTGCATTGCTTTGAAGATATCTCGGGAAGACTCCATATTCTTGTCATAGTAAGCTGGTTCAACCAAAATCCATGTATTCAAAATGTTATAAAGAATCAAAAAATACATGAACACCCAGCACCCCTGCTGATCAGCAGTTCAGTGACATCATATTCCTTGGTTGCATGGCATGTTTGCATCTCTGTCTCATTCAGACAGGGGTGAACCTCCGTGTATAGCCCCTATACAATGTGCTGTGCTGGTAAGCAGTGAGGAAGCCTTGTCGCTTGTCTGAGCAATGTAATGTCGGGCCGCCTGATATTGATGACCTATCCTAAGGATGGCTAATCATTATGATAATCCTGGAAAATCCCTTTAAAACGAATGGCGGTTTTACAAGCTCTTAGAAGCACTAGAAAAATCCTGCGTGTGAAAGAGTCCTAAATGCCTCCTCCTATAAAGCTTAGGCTAGGGCTGCACAGTCAGTGGCCAGTTAGTCACGGTACAGTCACTGCATTACCACAATGTCACCTCAATATTTCCATATGTGAGCATAGGTAACCTACCAACCATTGCAAAAAGTCCACCCTGTAAGATGTATAACCTGAAGCTTTTCCAGAGTCTTAACATGGCCTTGTTCATGTAAAATCCCAGATATACAGTACACCGCCCCAATAATGGTTGGGTATGCCGACGCTTTGATGCCCATAGTCACCGCAGTGTCACTTCAGTTATTTTTTTTTTTAATAATATAAATGGTAATGTAGAATTCTTTTCACCTTACATGGCACGTAAAGGAAACTTGTCACCATGACAATGTTTTTCTTTATACAGTCAGTATGTTAAAGGATAAGAGCAGCTAAAAAGATTGATGCTTATTTCTATATAAAATAGATTCAGGTTAAAGGGGCATTCCAGTTAGAACACGTTACCCTTTATTCAAAGGGGTATCTTGCTGATTGGTGGGTGTCCCACCACTGGGACCCCCACTGATGTCATGAACCAAGAGTGGTTTACTGTAGCCATCTGAATGTAGACCACTGGAAATCGCGAGTAAGCGTTCGGCTATCTTTAGGGGTCCACACTCCAATGAATGGAGTGTGTGCTGTGGCTCTGGTCGGAACTGGAGTGTCTGATTTCTTGGGGCTGTCTGGTTAGATGCACATGTTGTTAGGTTGGGGGTCCCGTTTTTTTTTTAAACTGTATGACTGCAGTATAGGAGAGCTTGAATAAAGGGGTGAACTGATGAAGATGGTGGAGCGCTGTCCAGATCCCTCCTCACTGGGGTTGTGGCCTCTGTTCTAGTCATCTGTTGGGCCCCTGAGATGACACACTTATCACCTATTGTGTTGACAGGTTATGAATGTCAGTTATGGGAAACCCTTTATATTTTTTGTCCAGACGTCTCCTTCATCCATAGTAAGAATAATGCTCCCCTTGATACCTATCGCTCATATCACTTCCCCAGCAGTCTCCACATACACTTCTCCTACTTTCCTAGTAGTTACCACTTACCCCACCCCTCCCCATCACCCCATGTATTCACCTTTTCCATGTCCCTGCTGCAGTATACCTTCCCTATAGTGTGTGCTAATAGGACAGCTGTAGTTGCACCCTCTGCCAACCAGGAATGGTCTGTTCTAGCTTCTGCCTTAGTGATGGGTCTTGATGCTGACCACATCTATCCGCACTCATCTGTAAGGGGGTGTTATCAACCAGATGCTACATGCATGAATGTGAAGGAGAAGATAGCAGGGTTCCTTACATTATAAATATGTATACATGAATCTGTTGGCATAGCCCAAATCAATAGATGGATGAAGTACCTGTGAGTGTGCCTACTAGGCCTCACTTGGCGGTGCTCACGTGAGACGCACACCCCGATCTTCATCGGCTGCTCCCCTCTGCCAGTCCCTCCACTGGCTACCTATAGCCCAGCGAATTGAGTTCAAGCTATTAACGTTAACATTCAAAGCGATCCACAACCTGTCCCCTCCATATATCTCTGACCTAATCTCCCGCTACCTGCCCACACGTAACCTCAGATCCTCCAATGACCTCCTACTCCGCTCTGCCCTCCTCCGCTCCTCACACAACCGTCTCCAAGATTTCTCCCGCGCATCTCCCATACTCTGGAACCCCTTACCAAGACACATAAGACTGACCCCTACAATCACAGGCTTCAAGAAGGCCCTGAAGACTCACCTATTCAGGAAGGCCTACAACCTCCAATATCACTATAACCGCACCGCCATCTGTACAGTCTCCCCCTCTCCTTCTGTCTCTACCCCCTTCCCTCATATATTGTAAGCCCTCGCGGGCACGGCCCTCCCCCACTGTGCCAGCCGATCACTGTTAGTATTATATATTACCTGTATATTTTGTGTATTGTATGTAAACCCCCAAATGTAAAGCACCAAGGAATTAATGGTGCTTTATAAATAAACAATAATAATAATTGTAATTTTCTGGAAGAATCTGAGCTTGGGCTCTGTTCACACCAGTGTCAGGGACTATCCTATATTGGAAGTGCCCTGCGTAGAGTGCTGTTCTTCCTGTCACAGTGACATTACACAGAATGGATGACGTCATCAGTAAGTGAGCCGGTGGTGTTATCCATGGCATGATGGGCCTGGCAGATGTAAAGTGTTTTAGCTGTTTGTTTAACAGAAAGTGTGCCTCCAGAATGGCTGCAAGTGTATGCCTATGTCTATACAGTGTCATACAGTGACTTTCATTGTGGATTTTTATTTTGAATGTAAAAGTCCTAGATATATGACTGGGTCATATAGTATTCGTCATGGTGTTATTCATCGGTGACAGTATCCAGGGTTAGTAATGTTATAACTTCTTGCTGCCATATGCAATATGGTTATGTATTTGCACAATGGAATCCTGTGCTCTGATACGCATACCCTATTAGGACATCATACATCCTCCGAGTTGTAAAGAGCCATAGTACAAAACCCACTGAAGTCTATAGAGCCATATTGTGTGATTTCATACAAAGGTATACAGAAGATTTTTATGTCCAGGAGAAAACAATTGTGCCATGTTTCATCAGGATATTGTACCTTAGGGCATGGCTCCAAGTGGAGCATAACACTATTGCGCCAATATAACTTATATTTTTATGGCATATGCCTTAACATAGACAGTCTTTGTCCACCACTAGATGAAGGCTCCATGCACATGATCACTATAGCTGACGTCAAAAACACACATCAGCTGTAGTGACAGTATTCTCCTACAGGCAGTGACTGCACTGCAGAGATTGGAGGAAAAGGAACCAATATCCCAAATATTAAGCACATGGTAGGTGTGAATTGTCCTATACTGAGGTATGTCATATTGCACATACAATTGTGTTAGCATTTAGTATATGTATAGTATGAGACACTCTAATAATTGTCATGCGAGAGCTGCCGTTCACATGTACATGTATACATTATCATCTATTTAATGCTTGGTAAAGCTTCAGTCTGTCAGGGCCGGTAAAATCTTCATGGAGATATGCTGACGTCTGGACCTGTGTAGGCTGCTTTATGTAGCAGGCCTTACCAGGATTGTGCATCCATTAAAGCATGTTCCTAGAACGTCTTGGCTTGTATGCTGGAAGTGGTGGGACTGCAGTGACTACTGTGGGTGGAGGAGGGCTACAAGGCTCTGTGGTTACACATGTTCTGGGTGGGTGGCTTATATACTGTTGTGACTGCTGTTTAGGACAGGAGGGTGTGCAAGGCATTGCTATGGCTTTTCAAAGGGAGTCTGTCAGCACAAAACTGAGATGAACTAATAACTGCATGTTGTAGGCTGTCGGCACAGTTACAATCATGTATGCTCATTCTTGTAAAAAATCATCCTTTTATCCATGTGCAAATGAGCAGGAAAGGACTTTAAGTGCGTTACTTTCCCTCTTTGGGCTTCACTGTCTGCTGCTGCTCAGCTCCACCACCCTCTGCTAGTTGACTGACCTCTCTCCTCTGCCTCAGCACACAGTACCAGGTCTGTTGTCACACTGCACCCGGACATGAAGGACACTGGCGTCAGCTGCGCCCATCTGATGCCACCAGCTTCCTTTGCTTCTTGGAGCAAAGTGTCCTCATTAGACATGCACAGGGAGGGGCAGAGCAGTTAGCAGCAGCAGATAGTGAAGCCCCTAAAGCCTTTTTCTGCTCATTTGATGGACGGTTTTTACAAGAATGGTAGAGCATTCCTGAATAAGAAATACATTATTGTATACTGTACTGACAGCCCTACAAGGTACTGTGATTGGTTTATAGCTCAGATTTTGTGCTGACAGACTCTCTTTAAGGCCGGGCATACACATAACTATGTGCAAGTTTTTTCACTAATCAGGTCCAGCAGGGAAAAATAACAGCCAAATAGATGTAGTTCAGTTTTGTTACCCCACCCTTACTTTCTTCACAATGTCCAGGATAGTTGTCTAGGATTTCTACTCCAGCATTTTTATTGTACGTTCATGTAGCAAAGTGTGGGCAGGAAGATCAGATAAAGCTGGCCATCAATGTGAGACCTGGATGTCAGATGGATGAGTGATCAATCATTAGACTGATGGTACCAAAAACTTACTTAACTGGTCACAGCAGAATTGCACAATAAATTAAGAAAAACTTGACGGATCAGAATTTGGAGTCTTTATTTTTCCCTCCACATGTCAGTGTTATCTGACATATAGGGTCTCCTGATCCAATCCTTATGAGTTAGGGCTAGTTCACATGGAGTTACATGAATTCCGTGTGTACACATTCCGACGCGAATGCCGCTGCAGTGCACTGCCTTGCCATCGTGGCATTCCACTCCGGATTAGGCCCAAATGAATGGGCCAGAGCCTTGCGACGCGGCTGATTCAGCTGTGGAATCCGCGCAGGATAGGGCAGCTTGCTGCTTTTTCCACTGCCAAAAGACTGTGTGTGAACTAGCCCTTAAGACTAATAGGTATTTTGTGTATGGAGCTTATGCCAGTAGGAGACATCCAGCAGGTGCATATCACACACAGGACAAGATGCTTTATAGCCTTTGTCTTCTGCTATGTGTTTCTTTACTTTCATATACCTGGATGTAGTAAAGTGTATCTTTTCATCTTTCAGATCTTTATAGATAAAGATTTTATATTCATTCATTACCAAAAAAAAAATTAGAAATATCAGATTGTTGAAAAACTAAGTATCCAGTTTTGTCTCATGTGGATATATAAATGGATTCAAGTGTGATCTATCACTCCATCTTGCCACAACTGGTTATAAAAGTGCTTTCCCATCTGCTCTATAAAATGTCTTTGAGTCTACTTTTGGGTAGTGTGCCTTTTGGTCATAGGTCATTGACTGCTAGACTTTCCTCTGTGGCGTATTTGAAGACATTTCGCCTACTGGACTGACTTTTAGAGGGATGTATCTTTGAACTGATAGAAACAGGAGGGTCATTGTGACAACTGCCTGCTATCTAGGATGTTCTGACCTAGCTGTGAGATGGTGTTGGTAGGGCTGGTTACATGAGGACATGCACATGTGGTGAACATGTTGAGAGGATCATTTGCACAAGCAGCTGCCACCATTTCCTTGTCACTCCAAAACACAGTTGGTGCCTTTGTTACATACCCATATCTTTGCGTGGACAATTTCCAGGTACTTGGCATTAGGAAATTTGGTGTCAAGCACCCCTGTTATTACTACCATATGCTGCTGTGGCATACTGAAATTTTCCCACTGTGGGACTATTAAAGGATTATCTTATCTCTTATATTATGTATCCTGCCATTGAGAGCAAGCCACATTGTGCTTTGTTTGCGGTGGTGTCATGAACGTGAAACCTGCACGGGACTGAATTGTCTTTAATGATGAGTCCAGGTTCTATTAGGGATCAGACAACGGTTAGAGCGTTAAGGCCTTGTAGTGAGCGCTTCACGGTCTTTACTGTGGAGCTACACTGCCCAACTGCTGGTGTGAAGATCTTGGGAGTAATCGTATGCGACAATGGATTATCCTTAGTAGTATGAGAGCCTGGAGAAGCCCAGTGATGTGTAGGATGCCCCTCTGCCACATTTGTTTCAGCTCATGGCAGGTTTTCCATCCTGCACTTTCAGCAGGATAATGCTCACTCACAAACCTAGGAATGTCTGTCAGATTGAACACTTTCTTCACCTTGATCACGACCTTTATTGCCTATTGAGCATTTATGAGATGGATTTATTCTAAGCTATCAGACTCTACAGGCTTGTTTATCTAGTAAGATACCAGGATACATATGTACTTATTCCACACAAGCCTTTCCTTTAAATGGAAGCTCCAGTTCTATGTGCAGATAAGTGCCTAGTAAACCACTTGTTCACGTGTCCACTTTTGCCTTTATTACCTCAGTGTAATATTGGCCTCCATAAAGGATGATGTACTGCTCTAATATCAGGTGTCAGAACAATCCTTGCAATAGTTTCATACTATTGCCTCCCCCCCCCCCCAACCCTCTTGTCCTTGGGGAACCACATTAGTCTGAAGTTATGGAGACCTACATTACCATGGCCACCTGTACATGCTGCAGTGTTTTTCTGCAGTTTACACAAAATTATGTATTTTTTTATGATCTAAAATGTCATGGGTGAATGCCGCTACTCACTCTTATGTCTTATGAAGTACCCCTCCCCCAGACATTAGTCGCAGAAAGGACTCTCTTTATGACCATGACTAAATCAATTTAAAATGACTAAAATCCAAGTATCAATGTATGAAATGGCAGTATATATATATCCTTAGTGGAAGGTTATTGTCCTCCTATAAAAACTGACTATTTTCCAACAGCTGATCTTGTGGCCTCAGGAATAGGCTGGCTCTTCTGCTGCTAGTACTCTTTGTACGAGATTGGTGTGGTCTAGTGCTATACCATTATTATGTCATATGACAACCCCTTGAAGACAGCTGTAATGTGAATGCACTGCATTTATCTTCTTGATATATCACTGTCCTAGATCGCTCCTTTATAAAGTGTGACTAAGAAGCATAATAAACAGAATTACTGTGCATTTAGCTTAGTAAATGTGCCCAGTGTGGTTAACCCTGCACCCAGTATACCAGAGGCATCCGCAGTCTATTCCTTTGTCAGTGTGGTGGTCTGTTATAGGGTTACAGCTTAGTGATTGGTATTATATTTCAGCCCTGGCTAGATGCCTCCTATATTGCATATCTCCTTTTTCGTCTTTGTTGTGGTGTAATTGAAGCATCTTCAGTTCTCCAGGGATGGAGCTGGCTACTGAGTGCTACAATAGTTTGTCACTTATTTCTATGGCTAATGAGTCCCTTAGAGTCTCCTGGTTGTGGGGATGAACTCGGAGCAGGATGTGTCTCTACTAGAAAAATAAATCAAGTAAAATGAATGGGACTTGCAGAAATCCTATGTGCTGTGCACCAAAACAACCCTATAGGAGTGAATGGAGCTCCTTCTAGTCGCAGAAGTTTGTGCCACAAAGTGATCTACTCACATTAACATTGTAATATTGTCTCTAGGAATTCAGCCATTACTGTAATTTCCTACTCCTACTACTCCCCCCACCCCCTTATAAGACTTTGCTACCTGTCAGTATTGTCAGTTCAATTGAAACCTTTACTTATTACAGGGTCAAAAACATTGTGGTCAGTCCAATACTGGGAACTTTTTGGCATAGACAATTCTGTGGTTAAACTTTACACTAGTAGTAGTTGTGGCAGTGGAGTATATACTGATAACAGGCTGTAATGCTATTCGTGTATCTCAGCACCTTATTAATTTACTTAATGACACTTCATAAATCTTGTACTGATTCTATAATATACTTTTATTAACACATTTTGCGTTCTGTGATATCCTGCATTTCTTTACTCTTTCCATTGCTTCTTTGAGAACTCTTCCCGGCTTCTCACGGTTTATAGGTTATGTATGATGTAAAAAAAAGAGGTTGGGAGAGTCATTGTAAATGGTTATATTCCAGGCATTAAAAAACTTAGAAACCGGATTCTGGTATCTTGTATGGAAGATGACTCTCCTTCTTCATGACCCTAAGGCAGCTGTATGAAGCGGTCAGTATTGAGATTTTTATTTGCAGCTGCATATAAGCAGGCCGATCCTGACTGTATTTTCACCCAGTGAGGTTACATTCACATCTGTGCATGGAGAACCCGAACGTTGGAGAGCCGGACCACTAAAATAGTGGATTCCTGCAGACCCCATCGATTATTATGGAGGTCACTGGGTGTCTGTCTGGGTTTCCACCCTCTTCATTCGGAGACCAGCAGAGAAAAGTTCAGCCAGTTTTAAAATTTTTGGCTTCTGGAATTTAATTTATTTTTAAGACCCTTGTACTGCGCAATATGAAATATTAAAGGGATTAAGGCTCAAATAAACTTGTATTATGAGTTTGACCTCCTGTTCTTACAGGAAATACTTTGGCCACTTTCAGACCAATATTATATTATATAATATTATAGGTGCACAGCTCGTTACCAGGCAGATGTCTGATTACTGTGTTGTGCACCTGCGTCCATCACATGACCATGGTTGGACTTTTATCCACTAGAAGTAACAGAATGGATGACGGCAAGCAGAGATCTAAAAAAAAAAAAAAACTGAGGAATTGATGAACTATATTGGAAAATTGTACAACGTTTTATTATACAAATACTGTCTTTCAATATTGGTGTGACAGTGACCAACCCCTTTAATGTAAACGTAGTCTGAAAACACACCAGATTTTTCACAGTGACTAATGCTAAATGAAAGAAATTTTTTGAGAGAAGTCCTCAGTAGTTGATACCTTTTTTAATGGCTAACTCAAAGTTTTTTGATGACATATCGAGCTTTCGGGACTACTATAAAGGTCCCTTCATCAGGATGGTATAACACAATGAAGGTAGGCATATATATACAGAGAAATGGAGTGTTAGATGCAAAATAGATGGAAAACAGAACATAAACAGTTTTTAAAAACAGTGCACCTGAGGGGAGCATATAACTTCACAATAATGCTGTCCGTTATTCACTAACCTAACACTACACACAAAGCTCATTTTCAATAGGGAAGATAAAATGTAATTCAGCTTGTATATCTGTAGACGAGAACTATCCAAACCAATCATCTGAATGGAGCACCAATGGAGCCTGTAGACTACAGTACCATCCATCTAGGAGACTCTGCTATTTCTGGCAGTTCCATAGTGTTGACTGTAGTAACAACACACATGTTCCACCACTGCCCCATTGATACTGAGACAGGGAATAGTCCCCATACCCCTCACCCCCTAGTTTACTATAGGGGCCTAGTGCTCCCATACACCACTGATGACACGTATACAGGTAGGTGATAAGTATCTGATATGTCATAAATGAAGTCTTGGAACGCTGTAGGCATGGCTAGCGATTCTTCTAGAAGCTTTCGGTGACTCATTGTGACCAGTTTTATTTTTATAACTGCCATAATTTTATGTCATGTCATATAAAGGGAGCCTGTCACACTATTGTTCCATCTGTAGGCAGAATCTTAGGACAGAAGGAGCTGAGAAGATTGTTATATAATTTGTGGGAAAGATTCATTAACTTGTCATTTACCTGTTGAGATCTCTGCTCTTTTTATGCTAAAAAGCCAAGGAGGCGGCCCTATGAGTGACTAATGGCTGTCTCTATACGTACAGAGGAACACCTCCATGATGCAGAGATTTCAATGGATACATGACCAGATATACAGAATCTATTCCCACAAATCTGTATACCAAAATGGTGCCTGCAGATGAGGTGGCGTTTTTTTTTTATGCGACAGGTTTTCTGGGCTATTTGGCCCCACCAGGCCAAAAGAAAAGAAAATCACCAGCGGAAAGGTCTTTCCATATTTCAAACATTGCATAGAAGCAGAAAGTCCTTCTTATTGTAGCCAACACCTGCCATTTTTATGCCTGTCCTTCTGATTCTCAGTGGTATCAGAACAACAAATCTAAAGATGGTGGTGAAGGTATGGCTCTGTGTGGTGCCTGTATACACCTAATAAAGACATTTGGGGTGATTTGTGAAGAGAGTTGTTATCAACTGGTATAGATTTCCTTCAATGCTTATGCCAGATTTCTTGCATAAATGATGATCAATCTGGCAGGGTCAGTGGCCTGCCCCCTGCATACCAGGTGCCATCCTTTCAGGAAAGTGGTAAAAAAAAAATGCAACTTTTTATGCCCTGTGTCCATAAAGCTTGCATCCAAGGCATAATAAATCTGCCCTATTATACTCTGAAGAGCCTATATGTACAGAATAGTAGAAGAGCAAGGGTACAAAGCTTATACAGGCAGGATTGTTACTGTACTCTGGCCTTATATGCAGGATTATAGAAATGGTATTGTACAGTGCCTATGCTTGCAAGAATAGAGTAGTTGTATTGTACCCATAGATGTATGGAAAAAAAAAAGACTCTGCAACACGCATATATGTAGTATAAAAATTGTGGTATTGTGCAGTGGTTATTTCTGAAGAGTAAAGTAGTGGTACAGTGCAGTCATAGCCATTTCTACCTTTTCTGTCTTCTCTATGCAGTCCTGCAGACTTGAGGACCTTAAAATGGGACTTAATCAAACTTGGTGAGCGGGATGGGCAGACGTGGCCCTTCTAGAGCCTTGGGCCCAGGGCGTTGCCAAACCACTTACCGGTATATTGTAATCCACTCTTGGTTATGACTTATCCTAGCTATATGCCATTCAGTGATGAATATGTGTTAGGGTCACTAAAGTGTCTTATGTTTGTTACCGGTGTTTTTTTGGAATTAAGACTATGATTGGAGAAACAGCATAAATGGGTAATGTGATCATTGAAATGTATGGCATATCCTTAGGGACCTTCACCTAGTGGAAGGAAAGGGGTCAAGTAGGAGAGAGCAGGAAGGATGAGCATGCAGGTTTTCATTCATTTCACACCAGCCCATCTATTTTCTGTATACAGTTATTCCATACAACTATGGAAAGTATATAAACTGCTGAAAGTATATAAACTGTGCTTGGTTTCTCCTATACTTGCTATAGAAGCCGCAGTGTCCATGCTTCAACATGTATGTCTAGAAGTCCATTCTGGATTGTCTGTTATATCTCTGGAACTTTGCATAGACACTGAAAAGAGTGGCGCAGCACAGATATACAATAGTTTATGCTGGAAACTGGCATAGGTTGGAGTTTTCGGCGCACAAGGTGCAGGAGATACACCTAACTGTGTGTAACACATCATGCATTCGCTGTGTCTTCACTTTAGTGTCCAGGGGATCAAGACTGGCATGTGAACCACCAGTATTCATAAACATCCGCTGTAGTGTATTTAGCGCATTGGCTACAGTAGTATTATGTACGTAACCTTTCAGGAGTGACGCTAGGCAAGTGCTATTGGTTTGTGCACTCTCGAAAATGACTCTTATTGCACAACTTGTAGTGTGTTTCATGTCACAGATTTCCTCTTAATAACAATATCCTTATTGGCTTTTCAGGTCCAGTTCCAAAAGCTGCAACAGTTGCGACTTGCACAATCACGGGCTCAGTACTATGGTGGCTCTTTGCCAAATGTAAACCAGATTAGCAGCAGTCCGTCTGATCTCCAGGTAAGATATTGTTGCTTCATCGACCATTCACTGGTATTCACACTGTGTGGTGGTTATGCCTATGTGTTGCATGTAAGTAAAGAAGAAAAAAAAAAATACGTGGCCAGAGAGCCCCTTAATTTTCCTTTTCCAAATATGCTTAGAATGTTATAGAATAATAAGATATCGTACCCAATTAACCAATTCCCCTCACGTTTCTAAGATCACCCAGCTTTCTTTCTTGGACTCCTGAAAATTAGAAATACTGACTTCCTCTCTGAACCTGTGTTTCTTAAGTAAGCACACTTACAGTTAAGGAGAAAACTGGTTGTCGTCCAGCTTTCCCACGCATGATGGGTTAGGGTGTGCTTGATGTTATTGAATGGGGTTCCGTACTTGGAGTTCCCCTTTTTATATACCAGAATGGGGGGTTGTTCTCACAGATGTAGTGAACTTGACCTATCCATGCATTCCATGGGGGGCCATTATGATATCAGTGATTTTGTAGGAATGAGAATAATTAGATTGGTGTCTTTCTGTTATGTATAATGTACCAAGTTTATCTTTAGTTTGTACATCCTCTTATAGAGAACCATCTATTTTGCTTCAGTGGAAAATGTCCATATTTCTGTGTAATGTTGCATAAATGGGCTACTTGTGAGACATTGTGTTATGTGCTGGGCCTTGCTTTGCTGCATGACTCTGATAAGAGCCTGAAGTACATAGAACAGGAATGGTTTTTGTTTTGTCTGTAAAAACTGAATTCTTTTAACTTGCCTAGTATTGTAAGAATCCCCATCCTCTTGAAACCTCTCTTAACACGGGTGCCCAGGTTTACAAAAACATGGCTGCTTTGTTTCAAAAACAGTGCCACACCTGTCTACAGGTTTTGCATTGTATTCCAGCTTAGTCCCATTGCCAGCAGCAGCGTTCATGGATGGGGCCAGAATTAGAAAAACATGGCTGCTTTCTTCTAAAAACGGAGCTAACCCCATTCATGGACGCTGCTGTTGGCAATGGGACTGAGCTGGACTATCATGCAGAACCTGTAGATGGATGTAGCACAAAGCAGCCATGTTTTTTCTAATTCTGACAACTACCATCATGTGTTGGATTGTGTCCATGTGGAAAGTCCATGTTGGCGGTGACTTAAGCCTTACTAAAGTACTATCATGGTGTCTATCATGCGCCTTCCAATCTACTCGCGTAGATATTTCTTTATGCCATTTAGGCCTTATTTATACAATGGTGAATAAGGACCATGTGATGTCCATTTGTTGAATGGTCATCACACGGCTGTTTTAGGGCATGTTCACACAGCAGAATACTAGCTAGCGGAAAAAAGCGAGCGGCTCCCATTGAAGTTAATGGGAGCTGGTTTAGGCAGTGGATGTTGAGGCACATTCTGCATCAAAATCCGCTGCCAAAAAACTGTGTGAACTGACCCTTTAAGGGGTTCTCCTATCTCAGCCCTTCAGCCTGTCTGCTTTTCACTTCCTGTATTTCTCTCACTCCTGCTGAACTAGACATAGAACACTTCTACAGATAAGATAATATGCAGATTCTTGTACAGAACTGATTTGGTGTTATCTGTGTGTTTATATAGAGAGATAACAGACTCAGCAAAGTGCAATTATCTGACTGTCCTGCCGCAGTGAGTAAGTGACGTCACTTGTCCTATCTCCCAGGTCTGTGGTTATAGCAACGCTGTGTGAACAATGGGAGGAATAAATTCACATACCAGGCAAAGAAAGCAGAATTTCTAAAGCAATATATTTAGGAAAGTCTTCAATTTACATAAGCTACCAGTATAGATAGGATCCTTGAGTTGTGGCTGAAAACAGTCCATTAAAAAAAACTGTTATGTCCTGTACTTTTATTTTGAGGGTACGCAGGCTATGTAGAAGTCTGCCCGATTTACTAAAGGGTCTTTTTAGACAGAGCATCTTAAGACTAGATGGTGTTAAACTGCACCAAATTTATCAGTGTGTCTGCTGATAAACTGGCATATTATTAGCCTACCTTGCCTCACATTACACCACTTATTGGTTGACTTACAAGTTCTTGAGTCGCAACTTGGGTCGTCCACCCTTCCCAATTAGAAAAGTGACAAAAAAAGTTCTAAAACACTAATATGCTGTGCAAGCTACACTAGAATTCTGACCAACGCCATTACAGTCAATATGTCATGCCTCTATGACAGCCACCAAATTATACTTTGTTTGCACTTAGTCCGTTTTTATGTTCTTATGGTGGAAAAAATGGAAGCCTAGTCTTACACACTGCATTAAACGGGCCCCTAGGTGATGGCAGATAACTCCTGCCTATACTATGTATGTCATGATCTTGCCAGGTACATACATTGGTTCTCTATTGTACAAGGCTGTTAGAGGGATAGCGTTGTATTCTCACCCTGCGCCTGTGTAAGGCTCGTCTTAGTATTGTATACATTGGCTGCCACTAAGGACTTTTAATAAAGTAATAGAAACAAGCAGATTATAGTTTCCTTCAGTGCCCACAAACATTAACTGCCTGTGCCAGGTGCAACATGCGGATACTGTACTATTATTCCTTTCATTAAATGAATAATTCTGTTTCCCAAGATCTGCACCTGGAAATATCTTCTAAAACCCAGCGTGGGATAGCAGGCTAAACATCTGTGAGATCCTGAGGCTGAGAACATTGGACACTGCAGCGGAGACAGAGCTTCTTATTATGTAATAGAGACTTTATAGTTTTCATATGTGAGGTAGGAAAAGATGAAATATGGAACCTTGACCTGTTGTTTCAGGGATTCCAAAATGTCCTACTTCAGGGAAATCCCTGTAAAATGTATATGCTCCTGGGGAACCCCTAATGCAATTCCTGCCTCACACGAGCTGGGTGTATGGACAGGTAAAGACTCCCACAATTCTTATCCAGTCCAGTATTTTGGATCAGACATGTTACTACTTTACAAGGCATCTTTAAGAAGGTGAAATCTAATTTGTTTTCCTATGATAAGTAATAGGTCTTATGTTCTGGGATTCTCTGACCTGGACTCTAGGAACCTCAGGCTTTCTGAGAACTCGAGTTGGTTGATAAACATGGGGATGTTCACGTGCCACAATTTGTCTTTGGTGAGCGCTAGCTGGATGAAGACATGACACCCAAAATGTTGTGTTGCCACTCAGTAATTGTGAACATCCATTTTCCATAGGACAACCATTTTAAAAGCCAAGGGTTGAGATAGGCCGCAACTGAACCCCAGGGGAGTTTCTAAAAAAATTCAACCTCCTCCTAGTGAATGGCGCTGGTGGTCATGTTCACATAGACAAGCATTGCATGACTTTGTGTCCTTAGGGAGTGGTCATTACTACTAAGGTATTTTGAAGCTGAGCCATGTCCACAGCTGCACAGAGAACAGATGGGTCCTTTTCTATTTTATTTATTTTTTTGGAAGAATATTGGAGTTGCTAGGTTTTTCCTATCGCAAATATAAAGTAAAAAAAAAACCATATTTTATACATAAAAGGTCTGACTTATAATGGGTTTGGATGGTAAATATAGCTCTGCATGCCATCGTTTTTTTTTTTGTTTTTTTTTCTTCCTTCTTTCATCGGGTGTGATGCAGTTAAGAACAGGGCCAAATCCAACATTGATGTTATATCACAAGGTGGCCCCAATTTATTATGTATTTTGCTTCCTTGTATAGCGAATATTCTGTTGAGGCTTCACTGTCTGCTCTAGGTAACCAGCCCTAACTGCTAGCCAGCTCTGTCCCTATTGCTTTGTCACACATTGTCTGCACCTGTCCACATCTGAACCCAGCCTCCGACCCTCTGGGGTGCAGCCTGACATCATCAGACTTGCACTGTCATTTTTGCCCTTTCCACAGCTGATCCAGACAATGAGCGTAAGAAGTCACTCGAGCAATAGAGGAGGAGTAAGTATAATAACCACGTATCTTAAGATTTACCAATTGGAGTCATTCTTTTTAATTCTTTGAAATTGCCCCTTAGGGATGTTTTTCTTCTAACTGGTATTACATATATAAATTGTTGGTCAGTTTCATAAAAGTTTGAACATTTAATATTACCTTCTCTGATACAGGTTCAAACAACCTCTGAGTTTGTGGCAGAATTTGTTTTATTAAAGTTTAGAATATACTGTATACTTTCTGTGAAATCTTGCATTTCATTATTCTTTACCTTGGTTCTGTATTGTGTTGTAACCTGCTTCCACTAAGTTTACGAGTGTACACATAAAAATATATATATGTATGTATGTGTATATATATATATATATATATATATATATATATATATTTTTTCTATTTTAATGCCAGAAGTACAGGATTTCGCATACAGCCAGGAAATCAAAAGTTGTATCATTAATACATTTAGTAAAATATATATATATATATATATATATATATATATATATATATATATATATATATATATATATATATATAATCACTTATTATAATATATACACAGTATATATTTTAATGCAAGAAGTACAGGATTTCACACAACAGACAAAATATGTGTGTGTGTATATATATATATATATATATATATATATATATATATATATATATATATGTATGTATATATGTATGTATATGTATATATATATATATATATATATATATGTGATACGAGATACAACTTTCAATTTCCTGGCTGTATTTGTATGAGTTTAGCCATAGATATAGATATACAGTGTATAGAGAGATTATTTTTATTATTGTATGAATAGCAGTGATGTCACTAAAGCATATCAGAAGCAAACTACAAAATTTCCTTCAGAGAATGAACATTATCCTTTGTCCTTCAAATATGTAGCGGCTTGTTTGCGTATTCCTGTCGCTACCCTGCAGTATACTCAGATGTCAGGTCAGCAAGGAGATCCTGACCTGACTGTTTCAGTAAATAAGTGCACTGCCAACCATGTTACAGTTCTGGGACTCTGTATGCCCTCTGTTAAAAAGGGCAGTTGCGAAACCTAGTTGTCAATTTATTCATATGCTTCCAAGATGAATGCCAGGGGAGCGATGCATTGCAATAGTCATTTTGTAGAGAGTATTCCCTGAGACAGATATGTCAGGAGAGGTGACAAGTCCATGTTGTCTTTATACCACTATTTTACTTTGGT
The DNA here is from genome assembly GCF_031893055.1 of Leptodactylus fuscus. Taxonomy (NCBI): domain Eukaryota; kingdom Metazoa; phylum Chordata; class Amphibia; order Anura; family Leptodactylidae; genus Leptodactylus; species Leptodactylus fuscus. Next base: position 69,223,542 of record NC_134269.1, read on the forward strand.
AGTTACTTGAATAGACCAGGCCTCTCCATTGTTGCTTTGCGTTTTTGTATTTGTTTCCATATTATATGTGAGGTGATGGAGCTTAACAACAATTTGTATGGCAAAACAGTTTTCGGATGTCCACACGTTCTTGCCTAGGGAGCTTTAGAGGGCCTACATTTCCATTTACATGCAAACAATGGTAAATCCTATGAGCTTTGGAGAGTCATTGGGCATTCAGCTGGAGTTTCATTAGATCAATCATTCCTAAATATTGTTTATAATGTACTGCCAGGGTCCTGCTGCAGGTACCTTAGTTAATATTGTCCATGTGCAGAGTAGTAATAAAAGGATAGCTTGTGTTTCCTAGAACTGGCGCTGTGCAAACATTCTGGCTCTTGGCCAGACAGTGGTGTGACGCCAGTTTTTCTTTTATATTTTTTTCTTTTTTGCCATTAAATTCAATGTGGGTTACTGGGAGCTATTTATATGACTGTTAGTTCAACGGTCCATTGTAACAGACCGTCAAAATATAGGTCATACCTTATTGTTGTACGGGGTGGGGTAGGACCTCAGAAACGGGTGTCCCTCAGTGGCAAAAATTGACTTTTTTCATGGCCATTTGCATTTGGTTGTCTGTAGCTCTAAACAATGACGTCCTGCTTGTCTAACAGGGTATATGAACAGGGGTTGTGTCATTATTTTAAAATTTACAAGGGCTGTACAGAGTTGGGAAGAAAAAAAATGGATGCTACCTTCTAGAAACCGTTCCCTGCCAGTCCTGAGGTTGTGTGGTTTATCAGCTTAGCCATTTGGAGGCTGAGCTGCGATACCTAATAAAGTCTGGACTGGTATGGCTTGCGTTTTCTAAAGCAGATAGAAGGTAAATGCAATTAATTTTAGACTTCCCTTCCAGCTTGTGAGGTGTGAAAATGGCATAGCTCTCTGTTCTATGCGGTTTCTGCAACTCCTCTTCATTTCTTTGTGAGTTATGGGAACAGGTTAGCTTGGGGTAAAACCTGATCACCTCTGACAGTGCCAGTGGGGTAAGGGTGAGCTGTGAGACAGAATGTGTTGTGGATAAATTTAGACCTAACCTCTCACTGCCTACACACATGTAATCTCTGATCCTCCTAAGACCACCTACTCTGCTCTGCTTATATCCGCTCTTCACACAGCTGCCTCCAAGACTTCCCCTGTGCATCCTCCACCCTGTGGAACCCCTTACCATAACACGTAATACTGTACCCCACAGTCATAAGCTTCAAGAGGACCCTGAAAACTTGCGTATTCAGGAAGGTCTACCACCTTCAATAACCCTACTTCCTCCATACTCCCATCCTATCAGCTTGTACCCTCATGTACTCCTTCTATCCCCGTTCCCTCATAGATTGTAAGCCTGTGCGGGCAGGGCCCTCTATCCCACTGTGCCAGTATTTGTATTTGTTTTGTGTATTTTCTGTACTGTATGTAAACCCTCAAATGTACAGCACCATGGAATTAATATAATAAGGTACGGCACCATGGAATTAATATAATAAGGTACGGCACCATGGAATTAATATAATAAGGTACGGCACCATGGAATTAATATAATAAGGTACGGCACCATGGAATTAATATAATAAGGTACGGCACCATGGAATTAATATAATAAGGTACGGCACCATGGAATTAATATAATAAGGTACGGCACCATGGAATTAATATAATAAGGTACGGCACCATGGAATTAATATAATAAGGTACGGCACCATGGAATTAATATAATAAGGTACGGCACCATGGAATTAATATAATAAGGTACGGCACCATGGAATTAATATAATAAGGTACGGCACCATGGAATTAATATAATAAGGTACGGCACCATGGAATTAATATAATAAGGTACGGCACCATGGAATTAATATAATAAGGTACGGCACCATGGAATTAATATAATAAGGTACGGCACCATGGAATTAATATAATAAGGTACGGCACCATGGAATTAATATAATAAGGTACGGCACCATGGAATTAATATAATAAGGTACGGCACCATGGAATTAATGTGCTCTATAAATAAATAATAATAATTTGAGATGTGTGCAGGTCCCACAGTTAGATATGCCAGAAGTATTTTGTGAGTAACCCCTTTTAAGAAAACTGCCAATACAGGCAGCATAAACAATGCATTTGTTTCTCCCGCCACATACTCTGTTTGTGCAGTGTAAGCCGATGGCTGGTCAGGTAATGGAGGGGGTGTACATCTCACTCAGACTACTCAGGTGGGTGAGATGAGAGAACTCCAGGAATGTTTGTTCTCAGCAGACAACTTTCGTCTGCTGAGCATTTTGGTAAATGCTCAGTACTGAGCTGGATTTTTAGGAATGACAGGTAGGTTGGTAGTGGGACCTGTCATTCTACCCCCCTCCAGTCCACACTTTGGGGATGTTCCGGCAGCGACTCAGCTGCAGAGAGTCTCCTGGTCAAGGAGGCTTAAAGGGGTATTCCCATGTACTTAGTGTGGACTTTATTTCCCGAAACCACGAACGTCATAGACTGATATGTTTCTAGAACAGTTTAGTCTTGATAATTTTTGGACCTAGTGTAGAAAGGGAATTATTTTATAGTGCTTGGAGCTGAGATGCACCACGTTTGGGCACCCTTAGGTTTGGTTCAGGCTGATTTTTTTTTTTTTTTTTTTCCTAACATGGCATGAATGCATAGAAACTTGTTACTCAAGTACTGCACACAGTTCTTACATAGGTTGGTTGTCATCATACATGTGGAATGCATGCTTGCTGGACCTTGCTGCAGTTAAAACAATTGTGCAGCTTTGCAGAGAAAATGCACGGTGTAAACCCAACATCTAAAGAGGTTAGTCTGCAGTGCCTAGAATCTGACAGCACACAGACACTGTCACGGAATGGGGCCATACATACTTCAGTATTGTTTCCCCACTCAGACCACCTTATTCTGGCCTACATAAAAACCACGTGCCCATATTCTGCCAGCTTTAGCTCTGCCACTGTAGATTGCTGTGCACACACAAGTCTGTCACAGGCTCACCAGGAAGTCTGTGCACAAAGCTAATTTCTTTAAGGGTGCCCATACACAAAATGGTTTGTGTTGCACAGCCAGGAACCACATGGTGTTTTGCAATGTGGTTTCTCAGCTATTCCACTCACAGGTTAAGCACATTCAATCCGTTTGCTTCACTTGTGCAAGCCACGTGGCAGAGAACCACATTACTAACCCGTGGCAATTTGTTTTTGGTTGTCTTGTGCAACTACTACAAAACAGACACATGGGAGACTATTCACTTTATTATCATTGCCACTTATGCAGGTTAAGTGATTCGTAGAATGGGGGAGCACAAAAGGTGGCTTTAAATGCTGAAAACAAATGACTGTATTAGGGTGTTCTGTAATATTATACTAAAAGGGCGTTCACACTTGCACCCCGTGTCCAGTGTGCATTTCACCGGGTTTCCATCCTCAGCCCTGGTGAAACTGTACAGGGGATGGAAACCCAGCAGTCAGCTTTAAAACCCATTCACTTGAATGGGTTTGTAAAGGTGACTGCCGGTGTCCACCTGCGGCCTGTCTGCAGGGAAACCGTTTTTCTTTAGCCAGACAGTCCTGCATGTCCAACTGACATGTAACCCGTCTGACAAACTGCTCAGATCTGCTTTGACGGTAAAATTCATATTACAAATTAGAACAGTGCCTAAATTACTCGATACAATGAAACCGCTCTGGGGAGTGTTCACGTGTCATATACACTAATGATTTTCCGCCTGCAATTTCAAAGAGAAATCCTCAGTACCATAATGTGGATGATCATTCACTCCCTACAGAGAAAATGTACAAACTGTGCAGAATTTGTATCTGCTGCATGTCCATTTGGGCAGTCTTTGCTACAGATTTACTGTGGTGTGCATCGGGTCAAAGACTGTGACAAATACATGTTACACTTGTAGATTTTGCCATGGATAAGCAAGAAAATGTTGTGTAGAAAATTGGTAAGTGTGGATTTCTACTTGAATTGCATGCCCTTTGTCCTTCACAATGTGGGTACAATGTTGTTTAGCATCTTTTCCAAGGTTTGAAATTGTGGTGGTTTTCAGCAAGATAATGCTCGCCCACATACAGCAATGCTTACTCAGGGATATTTCCACCAGGTTGCAAGGCTTCCATGGCCTTCTTTGTTGCTAAATTTATCGCCAGTCAAACATTTTTGGGGCCAGCTTTGGCAACCTACAAGTGTTCAGAATCTAAAGGTCTAGCTGCAACATCTGTGTGCAGATGTGCTGCAGGATACTATATGAAACCTGTATGCCTCCATATCCATTTGTATAGTCTCTTGTATCCAAGCTAAAGGTGGCCCAGTAATGTGCTGGTGTCCTTTCAATTGTACAGTATAACTTATCTAAGGCTAGGTTCACACCTGCGTTTGAGTTTCTGTTCGTTGGGTCCATTTGGAGACCTGAAATAGAGAAACTCAGTCCGCTTAAAAAGCTGTTTTCTGTGAAACCCCGGATCCCATAGACTATTATGGGGTCTGCTGGAATTCTGCTTGAAAAATGTGGGAAAAACCCTGCTTGCAATTTTTTTTTTATGTATTTTAGACACATTACATTATAAATTGTGTGTTCTTTGTGGATATCTATTCATGTTTAGATATGTGTAAAAACTACAGAAACTTTTTACAAGGACTATGAAAAGCACAGTAGACACCCAGCGCTAACGTCTGTGATCAGTGCCCGCACCGATCGCAGGCATTAACACTTCTGGCGCCTCGGTCAAAGCTGTCCAAGGCGCCATTTTACTGGCATTGCGTGGGCTCTATTTTTCCAGTGGTTGCCGGCACCCAAAGCAAGCTGCTTCAGGTGTTGGAGCATTTCTGGGCCCACCTGACAGTAGAGTTGAAACTAACAGAAATGTTTGCCCAGGAATGGTAGGGGCTAGAGAAGAGAAAAATGTGCACCAGAATCTGCAGAGTGGCACCTATTGATGGATGTCGAGATCTGGCAGTGATGAAAGGTCATCTTTTAAAATGCATCAAGTTTGTCATTTTTAAGCCTCTTCATATAGAATAAAATGTTCTTTCTCATTGACAGCAAACAGATCAGGAAAGGCTGAAACACAACATTTATTAGAAAGTTACAAGACTGTTCTTTATGGTATGATTAAGCTTTATTTACATGAAACCAGAAAAACCCTTTAAAATCAATGAGCCAGTTGTTGCGTTGCTCTGGCATGATCTCAAGCCCTAAGGCCATTGTGATATTGTTAAGCAATGCTGTCACTCCACAAGGCTTATGCCGTGTAGCATTTGCCTTAGACAGTCTATGGACAGATTTTTGTCATCTGACCCTGCCAAGTTTAGTAGGATGTGCCAGCTATCTCATGTTTGTGGCAGATGACAAATGGCCGATTCCCTGCTACTTCCTTTAGATGATTTGGGTATCACAACAGGTTTGAAACTATTGTTTCCTTACGTAAGTGTTTGGCGATTGGTCTGGCAACCACTTTTCCAATTTTCAGTCTTAGAATTATCCAGACAAGCAGATGAAGTTGTGGGAGACATTAGATGAACACCTCACTTAACCGGTATCTTTGGCCATTGACTTTGACAATTCAGAGGTTTAAAGGATATGTCACCAGGTTTGTACTGTCACTTCTATGTGTTACCCTCCGATGGTGCAGATATACCCTAAATAGAGCACGGTCACTAACTCTTTTCCTTGCAGTAGATTCCATAAAATCCTACTTTTATTAGATGCAGCCAAGCTGAGCATGAGTCTGCAAATTTATGACTGACTGCCTGTACCACTACTTGACAGCTTCTCCCTATGCACAGTACTGGGGAGAAAACTGTCAATCAGCAGCAAGCGGGCGAGGATGGCTGTGGGCTCATGAATATAAAGGACCCTGCAGCATGTGATACAATTGAGAGAACATCTTTGTTTGGCTCAGCTGCGCTTTTATTAAGTTTTATAAAAACTATTGCAAAAAATAAGTAAGGCTGGAATAATGATCGCTCTCGCTGTATTACATTGCTCTACAATAGGGCCACGGATGCCATTTTAAGGTCACGTTAGCACTGCGTGGATAACATTTAATAAAATGCTACTATAACGCACTGAATTTATTTCCCAGATCTGGACAGAAAATTTGAAGTGTAATGCCAAATGTGAACATAACCAAAGTCTTGATTGCCTTTACCAATGGCTGTATGTGCAGTACTACAGATATCCACTAAAAATGTACAGAGACAGATAATTTTATTCCTTCAGGATTTATTCACAAACACCGCTGTCTGTGATGCCTGATGTGGAATAATAAGATTACAACACACAAGCATGTTGCTAGTGAATGCAAAGATTGTCTTCTACAATAAAACCAAAGGAAATCCTAAGCCAAATTACACTTTGAGGCATTTCCATTTTGCAAGCGTCAACTTTAGGATTCTTCCAGAGGATCTTTGATGTCTTGTCCCGCTGAGATCGGATTATTGTTTGCACCTGTGGTCAGTACGGGAGTCTGATGGGATTTAATTCCAACATTTCCTTCCTTTCCAACCCTATCAAAGCTATTATAACATTCCTATGTTTGTCCCTATGATCTGGATGATACCGATGAGAATAGGATTTAAAGGGATCCTATCATTCACACACTATTTTTTTTCTAGGTACCGTGTCGGAATAGCCTTAAGAGGCTATTCGTCTCCTACCTTTCGTTGACTTCTCTGTACCGCCGTTCGCCTACAATCCCGGTTCTTGTCAGTATACAAATTGGCTCTCTCGCAGCACTGGGGGTGGGCCCCAGCGCTCAGACAGCACTGGTGGCATCCCCAATGCTGCGAGAGAACTCTCTCCAGCGCCGCCTCCATCATCTTCAGCAGCGTCATCTTCAGCCTCTTCTTCCGGCAGCGGCTTGTAACTTCTAGGCCTTGGGCAGAGCAGACTGCACATGCCCACAGGCCACAAGAAAATGGCTGCTTGCAATACTGTGCAAGAGGCCATTTTCTCGTGGCCTGTAGGCATGCGCAGTCTGCTCTGCCCAAGGCCTGAGGCCTAGAAGTTACAAGCCACCACCTGAAGAAGAGGCTGAAGAAGATGGAGGCGGCGCTGGAGAGGGTTCTCTTGCAGAATTGGGGATGCCCCCCAATGCTGCAAGAGAGCTAATTTGCATACCGACAAGAACCAAGAGTGTAGGCGAACGGCAGTGTGGAGAAGTCAACAAAAAGTAGGAGATGAATAGCCTTTCTTAAGGCTATTCCGACATGGTACCTAGAAAAAAATAGTGTGTGAATGATAGGATCCCTTTAAAGTCTAGTAGTTTGCATGGGATCCAGTCTTGGATCTTCACATATTGCCTTCTATAGGTCCTAATCGTTTACTGGTAAAAAGTCTTTGTCCGCAGCATACCGCCATTAACTAGTATTTCAAGTGAGCATCAGCCATGCCTGCTGGGAAAATAATACAGTAAAATAGTCTAGCAGGTTCTGTCTAACAGGGTTATACTTCGAAAATTATTTCTCTATTCATAGGACAGAGAGGGCAAGTCGCTGATCTGTAGGGTCTGACCATTAAGACCCCGACCGATTTGGCAAATGTGTTTTTACTCTTTCGTAACGTAATGTTGAACGCAGAATACGTGCCATCTCTTATTCATTTCAGTGGGGGTACTTGAAAGATTGGAGTGCTGTACGTCAGATGTTTCTAGCTTTCCAATTGAAACAAATGGAAGGGGTACAAATTCTGCTTCCCACAGCTACATTTTGAATGGGAGTAAAACGGCCCAGTTTTCTGTATCCGTAGAATCAGACCATACTGATCGGCAGCTTATTCCTTATGCCATAGGAAATACTTTTTGTGGCGTAACTCTGTTGATTTCATAAATTGTTTTGGGGATTGGTCATGTATTTACTCGTCTTGGGTTATTCCACGCCAGGACCTCTGGCTCATGTGATCAAAAGCGGCTTTCAGCCTCTAGGGGAGGAAGGCGCAAAGCGCTTTGAATCACATGGCCTGTGACTTGACCGGGAGACGCTAGTCTATCAGCTGCAATAACTCTTGACAGGTAAGTAAAATAACAGTCCCTGACAACCCCTTTTAAATATACAATATAGTATGTATACACTCATTGACAGAAAATAAATTATGCACGAAGGAGTTGTAATGGATGAAAATTTAATGTAAATGTATATATGTAAAATATGTGAGTGATTTACAACATTATGGTGAAAGGAGAAGTTTATCAGGGAAACTACAATTGAGCGGAGGCTCCAGTACCTTGTTGGGCTGCCACTAGCCTGGATACAAGATGTGGTTGGGCATGGAGGTATTCAGATTCTGTATGGTATTCTTCAGCACATTTGCCCATAGATGTTCCAGTTGGGCCTGCAAACCCCTCACACTTCTAGGTTGCCAAGTTTAATGTCCCAGCTGGTTCTATAAATGCTCATTTGGTGAGGTGTCTGAAGGCAGGGTGTAAGGTAATGGGTCTGGTGGCACGGTGCTTGATCCTAGTCAGTGATTGACAGCCAAGTCTCTAAATGTAATAAATATGCCTTATTCTAACCAGAAGCTGTTCCGATTGTGCGAATATATGACTACATGTGACTAAAGATATGACTTTCCTGCATGAGAATGTGCCTGAAAAGTATTGAGAATAGTCTCTCTTTGAGTCCATTGGTCATCACTCTTGTCATATTTCTGGATACTGTTTCCGTTCACATACGCTAAACAAACGGCGTTGGTAATTTATCACCCCTCCAGCACAGGCGGACTCGGCACATATATAAAAGCTTTGTAGACCTAGTTACGGATCGGGAACAAGAAGAGTTATTGTAACGTAGAAGAGGCAGCCCAGAAAGTTGTTTACTGACCTTCTGGACTGTGAAGCAAGCCTTCCCAATTTGTACAAATATGACATGCAGGGGTAATCTTGTACTGCATATAGGTCCAATAACTAGTCATCTTATTCTCTTCGTGGTAGCATAAGACCCTTCAAAGCTCAATATGGTAACCTATATTTGGTTTGTATTGTACCACTGGCTCATGACTTAGGATGAGAATTGAAGATCAGCGGGTGCAACACCTGGAACTCCCATGGATCAGCTGATAGAAGCGGTAGCGCCACTCCCTGAGTGCCACTAGCAACTACAGGCCATGTGACATCATATTCCTCTTTCACATGATCAGTTTGCAGCTCCATCCCATTCAAGTGAATAAGCTGAGTTGCAATCCCAAGCACAGCTATTGTAAAATGTATAGAGATGTGCGTGGCTTCATGTGAACAGGCTACAACGCTCTTCCAAACGCTGCTTTCGCTTCAAATACCTGAATGACGGGGCCATGGGTCAAATCTCTACAGATCACTGAATTTCCCCATGGTGGGAACATTAAAACTTTACACTATGTAACAAATTTTTATTTTTGTCTTTGGTTTAATAAGAGCCAGTTCACATGGAGCTTACGGGCGCGCATTCTGGCACATATACACATGTAAGAATGTGAGCGCTCAAAACAGATCCCGTTCATTTCAGTGGGTCAGAAAACCCTTTATTGTAAAGCACCCCCCCCCCCCCACCAAAAAAAAAATTGAAAGTCTGGCTCTTCAAATTCTACTTCTCAATGTCTGTGTGTATTTACACAATTGGTCACTATATACAGTATCAAAAGGGTTGTCTACTAAAGTTCTTCAGTAGACAACCCCTTCATGTTTCTTACTTGATCTCCTTGCGCTCACCAGAGAAAATCTATACAGAACCCTAAATAGTAGTCAAATTGCCTCCACACTTTATATAACCCAATCTAACTGAAAAATGATAAACTAATTGAAGTTTCCTGAAAAACTAGACTGTCAATAAATAGACTTCATGTAAAGTCAAATGAACGTACCAGAGGCCGTATAAATGTCTCAGGTAAACTCATGTGAGGGCAGCACGTGTTTTCAGACTACTTTTCTAGAAAGTGGGGTCACTTCCTGAGATTTTTATGGTTCTACTTCACATCTGCGTCTACATAGTTGGAGCCCCTCTTTAGCTTCCTCATTTGTGTAACCACTACATGAACTTGTATGTGTTCTTATCATTTCCCTATGACATTGTGCCTTTTGAGACCAAGTTAATCCATATATTTGTTTACCACAGTTGTGATGGAAGTTTTCTGCCTTAGAATTAACTCTAGATGTATCGAAGAACATGAACGATCCATATACTATGATGTAAATATATGATGCTATGATTACATTATATTCAGAAATTCTTTAAAGTTAAGTGGAATTGGGTGCACATAGTGTTCTTGAGGTCCTGGAATAGAGGGGTCACCCACAGAAATTCATGTCGTGTATGTAAAACTTCTTGCAGATATTTCTGAGACTGTTCCAGTTATCTTAATGGAGCTTTCAGAAATCCATTTGGTTACTGCAAAATCCACCACATTCAGCTGAACTAAAGAAATAAGCATATACAGGTTTTCTATTTAGGCAGTGGGAATGTGGGGCCACCATGATGGGTTTTATGCCAATGTCCCTATTTGGTGGCACTGAAAGATATTCGCGCACTTTTTTTTTTTTGTTTCATTGAAGTCTCTGGTTTTAGCACAGTCTGTTTTTAGCGTGTACTCCTGAAATGTTACTCAATGCTATATATTTTAAAAAATAAATCCTGAATGTTTTCAACGTTGGTGCTCAAGGCATCAAATGTAATATAAGAAGTATTATTTTTCCATTTGTTCTGCTGCCCTAGTCCTCTTTGCCAGTGTCTCTTGATGTGACTCATGACTGTTAGGTAAGCAGGGCTTAAGTTATTAATTTGAGATTTTTTTTTTTTATTTTTTTTTTAGGCCAGTAAGTTTACATTCAATGTTTGGCTTTTCATGATTTTTCAATGAATGGCTGTACATTTTATAGTTGTTGTTTGGTATCACAACTCGGTCTCATTCACTCATGTGACCGATGAGTGTGATACCACATGGCCTGTAAAGCGGAAGCATTGCACAAAGTGCAGGGGGTCCTGATGATAGACCCTGACTGATCTTCAGTTGATGACCAGGCTAATAACAGAACTGCAAGAGTAAACTGCTGTTAGTCTTTGACCATGTTCAGATGCAGTGAAATCTTTCACCACGGATCTGCAGTGGGATCTTCCGCTACAGTGCAGGGACTACAGAGTAATGTCCAGCTAGAATTGTAGTCCTAAAATTCCAAAAGGGGTAAAAGATCTGCAGTATAAGGTAGACTAGGAAAAAGGATGCTCTAGAATAATTTCACGGCAAATACAAATTCATATAGCAGGCCAGTCCGGAGCGCTGATGGCTCATCTTTAGGTTTCTACAGTAGGGATATAATATACTGCATGTCTCACTGTAGATGAAGCATTGTACCAGTGACTTGTTAATATTTTAGCACTGCTAATGTCGCCTTTTTTTTTTTTTTTCACAGGCATCCTTTCAACCAGCGGATAATATACGAGGTATGAGGCACCATGGGCTGGTGGAAAGGGTTTCACGTAATCGCCTGCATTCCCCTCTACACAGACCTGTAGAAAAGCATGGACGTCAAATATCCTTTAAGGTTGATGAAAAGGGCAAAGGGGTGCTGGTAGTAGCGCTGGCGTTCCTGCAGCGACTGTACAATTTCACTGCTTCTTAGGGCTCCTGTACTTCATGTAAACAATGAAATCTTGTCCGGATTCCAGCTCATTAGACTACGTCTTCCAGCAGCGAGCACTTATCCCATTAGGACGTAACTCTGAGTATTTTATTTACTCTGCACCGCAGTTTCTAACCTTTCTGTGGTGGTGAAACTGTGCTTATGTTTTATAAAGGTTTTCTGTGCAAATAGGTGTAGGGTATGTTCACATGTAGAAAATCTTCAGTGTAATACAGTACTATAAGTTGATGAAATGTTCTCATATCTCAGTATACATATACATATGTCTGTGTAGTGTTCTCAGATATACATGCTTTGATTTGGTGTTGGGTATCTTTATGCTGGGACATGGACAGGTGAGTGACGTATGGTAGGCGATTCATCTTATTTTTAAAAGATTATGGGATTTCTTGTCTTTTATTGGCTGGATAAGGGCCTTTAACACCAAGTTTTAACTCGTAACGTCTAATTCTCTGCTAATATGCGTGTTGTGTATGTTGGAACTTGCACTTCTGAAATGAGGCTTGCTGTTTGCTTGGTAAACATGACTGGCTTGCATTGCTCATTCATACCTGTTTGGTGGAGGGCTGCCGTGGCTTGATACCGAGCAGCAATAAAATTAGAGGTAAGACTGTGAAGTATATTTGTCAGACAGAATGGCGCAGAGGAGGATCAGTCCCTTCTGATGTGGCTTTTGGGAGCAGCTGGTAAAAATAAATGCACAGGGAACTGATAGAATTGCAGAGAGATTTTCCTAAATGGGTTTTCTTTTGAACATGTAGCAGCCTTTATTTGGCAAAGCCGAAGCTACTTCTACTTGGAGGAGAAATGCTCAGTAGAAATATTACTCTGGCAATCTTCTTATGTTAGTATTAGGGAGCCATTAATTTCATGGTGCCGTATATGAGAAGTAACTTTATATACACACTACAAAAAACACATATAAATCAACAGAAATTCATTTAGTAAGGGACCAGTACAATGGGTGACAGACCTCAGCCCGCAATGGTTTAGAGGCAGTTCACATGGTAGAAACTTTCCTAGCTGAAAAACTCAGCTTCCAGAATTTGAAGCTGAATTTTCTGCTTGTCCACCTTCCACGCCAAAATTCGCACTTGTTAGGCGGTATTTTCTGATTCCCATTTACTGTAATGGGAGTTATCAGGCAGAATCAGCCTGAGGATCGAGCATGATGCTTATTTATCCGCTAGCTGAAAAAAATCTGTTTGGGTTAGTGCACACTGAGTTTTTTTGACGCTGACTCCGGCTCAAAATCAGCCTCCAAAAAAAGCCTCCCAATGCTGAATACGCGTCAGAATCCACGTGGAAGAAAAGCCTCCTATAGCGGAAAAAGGAACCCATTGAAGTTAGTGGAAGGTTTGTTTTTTTTCCACGTGGATTGAGGCGGATTCAGTGTCAAAATCAGCGCCAAAAAACTGTGTGAATCGCGAGGATTTTGGCGAGGCATCCGCTTCCTAGATATTCAGTTTGAAAGACAAGGTAATATTAAAGATTACCTATGAGACCGGGTAGAGCCTGGAGCCATTAGCTGTGATTGATAGGAATTCCGTTTTTGTCATAGTTTCAGATGGTTGGAGAAGATGAAGGAAGATATACCTGATAAACTTTCTGGATAGCTAAGAAGTAATATCTGTGCGCTATTGGTCTTAGCCTAATAATGGAAAAGGTGTTTTAGTTCTTTGGAGGATGACCCGATGCTTGATATTCAGGGCCTCTCACATTATGGAACCAGATTTCTCTTGTAATTGTTGTTTGGCTGGCTGTCAGTTCCATCACCCACTGAGAAGTCTACATGACAACCAATATGGCTGTTCATGGCAGTGGCTGTCTGTTAGAATTGTTGGACTCCATAACTAAACATAATGCGTCGTTCTTACCAAGAAATACAAAGTACGCCCACTTAGATGGCTAGGATAAGGCTTGCATCTAAACAACTTGGGTAGACTAATAACCCCAACATATAAGGGTTCATTATATAGAATATGTACATATATAAAAATTCTCTTTTCTTAATCCACGAAAAGCCACATACAAAAAATATATATTGACAAAGCGCCACCATAGTCACAATATGCAAGACCAGCGACTTGGTTTATTTGTTTTAAAGCAATAACCTAACCCGTCCACGATGTATTACTTATACATACCGAAATTCTATTTTAAATCCATTGGTCTGGGTTATTTGTGTATAATGCTGGGAAGGAATGATGGGATGACCAACAAATAATGGTGGATATAGGAAGTTAGTGAGTTATTAGTAATCCAGACACTTGGGTTAATGGTGAAGCTTTCAATATTCACATCACATAATTCTATATAATGACTCCTTGGATGGTATGTTGTGAGTTGTCTGTCTTAGGCCGGGTCCCCACGGGCTGGAAATGCCGCAATTTGGCCGCCGTTGGAAAAATCGCAGTGTTTTACAGTATCTGCAAAGTGGATGGGAATCATGCGAATCCTATGCCCACTTTGCATTTAAAACCGCAGCGTGGACACATTGCGGTTTTGGAAATAGCAGCATGTCAATTATATCTACGGAAACGCTGGCGGCTTTCCCGTAGATATAATTGTAACAAAGTCCGCGGAGGAAAACTCTGTGAACTGTCTGTTCAAAGCGCTGCGGGAAGAACCGCGATGTGTTCCCGTTGTGGTTTTTCCTGCTATATATGGAAAAACAACCTGCTTGCTGAAGTTTAATGGGAGAACCGATCAGAATGTATTTGTATTTGTTATATACAATCTAAAAGTAGATGTGTTTTTGGTTTTTTTTTTAAATTCCCCTGATTTACATATCGCAAATAAATGAGACCACGCCATTTGTTTTAAGCAAAGCTTCTTAGTCAGCTGAAATGGTAGAGAAGATGTGCAAGGTTTGCACAGGAAATCTGATAGGATCACTAGCAGTACGGCTAGCCGGAAATGTTGTGTGAAACGTGTGCAGGATGCACTATTATCCTGCAGAGTTTAACCCATAGACTCACATAAGCTATATGAGTTACCAGATCACGTCACTGTAACTATCTATTGTTAGAACAGATGACTCATTCACATGAATGGACTATATAAAGCAGGACAGAGGCTAAACCAAAAACCATTTGGACAAAACCTAGGAGCTAGACCACCAGTGCAACTAGGAATGCAACTGGGCCTAAAATTTGGGGTTGAGGTCTATGGAAGATTGCCTAAAGAAGCTTACCTGCAGTCACGTTACTTTGCTACAAATTTTGCCACATCTGCATAAAGTTGTAGGAAACCAACAAGACAACTACCATATTTCTTTCTGTAACTCTTCAATTTTTATTTATTTTTTTTAAATTCTGAAATGTTTAATTTCAGTTTCTCAAGCATACTTTATTTTTGTGACGAGGGAAATTTTTTATGTAAAATGTTGTATTTCGACAGCAGAAAAAAAGTACATCCTGTATTCTGCTGATCCATTGTCAGTAGGATAGTCTTCACAACTCCAGCACCCAAAACCTTTGTACTTAACTGAACAACTTCTTCCACTGATGATGCCATGCTGCAGCTCAGTCCCTTTTGAAATGAATGGGGATGAGCGGCAATACCAATCATAGAAACTGTGCATGGTGCGGTCTTAAAGTGATCCTACCATTAAAATGCTATTTTTTTCTGACTAACACGTAGGAATAGCCTTAAAGACTAATCTTCTCCTACCTTTAGATGATTTTTTTCCGCGCCACTGTTCAGTAGAAATCCCAGTTTTCTTTGGTATGCAAATGAGTCCTCTCACAGCACTGGGGGAGGACCCCAGTGCTCAAACAGCACTGGGGGCATCCCCAATGCTGCGAGAGAAGTCTCCAGTGCCGCCTCCATCCCCATCTGGAACGGCCTCTCCTCGCGTTGTCTTCTGGCACTGGGGTCAAACTTCTACATGTGCGCAGTCGGCTCTGAGAGAACTCATCTGCATGCTGAAGAAAACAGGGATTTCTACCGAAGAAGACATCTAAAGGTAGGAAAAGAATAGCCTTTCCTAAGGCTAGTCCTACGTGTTAGTCACAAAAAATAGCATTTTAATGATAGGATCCCTTTAAGGAAGCAGTGAAGAGGGCACTGTACTGTTGTGGCCATTTGGGTTAGATGATCAGTGGGGGTTCTAGGTCTTGTAGCCCATCAATCTAATATTGATGACCTACCCTAAGGGCAGGTGACCAGTATCTTAGTCCAGGAGATCACCTTTAGCCCCCTTGCAGATGACTCTGTGTTATGTCACCGTGCTATTCGGGTTTTTCCCAGATAGCACACTGACCATTTCTATGGGCCTGTACAAATGACTGTCAATTACACGGTCACATGTGCAGGTGACAGTCTGGGCTTCAAAATATGGAACAGGTCAGAATTTGCGGCCCTGCTTCCATGGCTCCTATTCATTAAATGAAAGGTGCTGCGGTAGCAGGGGAGCACACGGGTGACATTCGTAGGTAGGTGGTGATATGAGCCGTGTCTGTTCATGCAGTCATGAAGGCTTATAGGAAAAGGCATGTGGCAACCAGTGCTGGAAAGTAGTTGCCACTTAAAGGCAATTTCCTAACCATTTACTACTTGGCACATACTATTGTGTTGCACTTGATGTTGGCACTCACTTTAAACCGTAATGGCAGTAAGTTCCAGCAGCCGCTCCTGTAAGTGGCACTTAGCTCAGTGCAGCACTTTTAACACTTGTTTGTTCCAGATTTGGCATTGCATTTACCGCTTTTAACTTCTGTCTTGTAAGACATTGAGAAGAGTTGTGTGGGACTGTTTGTTTTCTAGAAGTGAAGAATTGTGTGCATTGCTTGACTTCAACTCCTTTCAAGAAGCTGAGAGCTAAAGCTTTGATGTGTATGGCGGTGGCAGCTGCCGGAATGCTGCATGTCTAGCAGGTACAACCACCACCGAGGCGCTGGGGAATGTCCTTGCTCTAGGGATAGGTAGTTTCTATTCTTTGCACAGACTTGTAAAACATGTTGGTCAGATGACCATGAATTTTCATCTAAGCATGAAGTTTACATTCATATTCTGTGCGTTTGTTTTCAAGTCTATCCAGGAAGTTTTGTACAGCTAAGTTGGGTTTGTCAGGCTATGTTATCTGTGGTGGCTGGAAAGAAGCCTAATGAAGATTGTAGATTCTGAGTTATGATTGCAGGAACCAATGGTGAGCACTACAGCACTGCTACATGTGTAGCTCCAAGCAGGCGGTATATCAGCTGAAGTGACAATTACTTCTCCATGGTGTAAAGCTGTGCAGAACACTAGTTCTCGCAATGTTCTTAGAGACGAAACACATTCTGTTGGCCGTGTTGACATAGCGATGAGTGGGAGGGTATCTTTCTGAAAAGATGAAATATGGATTGCCAAAGACACTCCTTGTTTGTACAACTAGAGTCTAATCCCTGCATCACAGCTGGAGTCCTTAGAGGGAATGCACTCAGACTTCAGTAAACTCTTCCTTCCTGTCTGTTTTACAATGTGTGTGTTGCTTCTTTGCGTGTAACCCTTTCCTTGCTGGAAGGCGCTGTCTTATTTGTATGCGGTTATAAAAGTAGTAGTATACAGTTTTTCTTTGCATCTGTATAACTTGCCGAGAGCATCCTGTTGTTTTTGGCTTTTTCAAAATATATTTAAACAAAATTTACCAAGCTGTTTTTCTAGGTGATCTGATCATTAAAGGGAGTCTGTCAGCAGGAAAAACGGAAAGTAATATTGACAGTACCTTGCAGGGCTGCTGCTACACTTTCCAAAGATGTTTTCCTTATTCTGCACTGCAGCCCCATTTTCAAGAAAATCAGTGTTTTATTCTTATATGAATTAGTTGAAAAGGGCTTTAGGGGCATTTCTCCTGCTGGGGTTTTGCTGTCCATTCTATATTATCATTCCTTACTTCTGTCCAGCAAAGCTAGGAGTGGATTGATCAGAAGGCAGAGATATAAGAGCTTTCTATTTATTTCCCATTCCCTTTGTAGACATTCTTGGCTTTGTCTCCAAAAACGCAATAAAATCTGCAAGAAAAAAAAAAACTGTTTCTGCAACGTTGGGCCATAGGGGGCATTCACACTTTCACACTGCGTACGGACAAATGGCAGTTTGCTTTAAAAAAAAAACCATTCAAATTAATGGGTTTCAAAACTGACCGCTGGGAGGCCGTCCCCAATCCAGTTTTCCCTAGTAACAGGACGGAGACCCGGCTGGCAGACACGGGCGCAAGTGTGAACACCCCATTAAAGAGTGTTTATTTTAGTTTATGTGAGTTTACCTGGAGGGAATAATTCTGTGTTCACCGCACTATAGCCACCTAGAATATTACTATACTGTGCCTAATAGGTTGTGAAGCTATTTTGGTTTACTTCCTATCATTTGTTACAGTGCTGCGCTGAGCTAAGTACCACTTATATGAGCAGCTGCCAGGACATACCACCATTATGATTTATGACTTTAATGAATTTTCTTCTCATATACAGAGTGAAAATGTAACGTGTGATACCTTAATTAATACTACGTGCCAAGTAGTAAATGGGTTTTTGCAATAGAAACCAAGCAATGTGATGTTCGACTTGGAAGGCATTCAAGCACTTAAGGGTTTCTTTGCCAAATTTCTACAAAAGCTTATAGGATGGGATTTGAATTTAGGTTTCATTTCCATGCAATATGGAAACTATACATTCTTGTTCAAGCAGCTCCAAGCCAGAGACAGAGCAGCCTAAGTCATGTCCTCTGTACCAGAATCTGCGCCAGCGTTGAGAGACTGTGAGGATAGAGAGTCGTCTGGCTGTATGTTCCGTCAGTTTCCCCATACAGTTGCTATGGACTGTGTGACTGCATTTTACAAATAGAAGAACATAAGCCCCTTCAAAGAGCAGATTGGTTCGGGGTCTGCCTCTGGACACCCCATTTAATCTAGTATTGATGGCCTATCCGAACTAGTTTTATCTAGCAGGAAAGTCCCTTATGCTTTTTATATAGCGACACGTCTTTTCAGAAGCGTCCTTGGAACCTTGCTTATGGTAAAGGTAATCATAAACATTACATATTTTTCTTCTGACAGATGTAGTCCATTTTGGATGGATTATTACCAGTTTACAGACTTGTCACAGCCTACATTGTTTTTCGTGGTGTTTTTTTTGTTTTTTTTGTGGGTCATGGTAGTCCCACACTTTCTCCATAATAATGACTATTACAAAGGTTTATTTTCTTCTTTGCGAAGTGTTGGTGTTTTACGGGAGGAGCTTCATATTGGATACTTTTCCATTTCCCTAGGGAGAGAGGACATTGATTTTTTTTAGGAGGGGGGGGGGGAGAGTTCTCTCCCCACTTCACTTTTTCTTTTTTTTTTTTTTGGCAGATCGGTTTTATGGGGATGTTTCAACGCTCCTCCAATAGGTATTGGGGTTAAAGAAGAGTTGGACTTTAACATTTCTGGTCATTTGTTCTCAGTAAAGATAAGCCACTCCAGCAGACTTATTCAGCTCTCCCTACTGATAACACAAGCACACTCGGACAAGTGTGCATGTATTGGGGTGTCTGTTTGGCATTTGTCCCAGAGACCTATATAAGATCTATACTGCACTGTAAAAATATGCCTGTGCAATAATGTGGAGTATAATACAGAGATTAGATAGAGCTGCAAATAGTCAACAGTACCACCTATACTACTATAAATGTAGAAGTATATATATTATGATTGTATTTGACCCAGTTATGTTGTGTTTTTCCCCTTTTTTAATATCATTTTATATTTAGAACCCCCTTGCTTTATATCCATGTACTGTTCCCTGTATACAAGGTAAAAAAAAAATTCCTATAGAACACTGTTCTGCCCTGAGCATATTGTTGTCTCCCATGTAGACCACTTCATTTTCCTGCAAAAGGAAAGTGTTGGCTTTAGATGGAGGACAACTAATTTCTCTTGTATTGCATATAGTGTAGAGGTCCTTCTGCCAAGTCCTTTTAAAATTGAATACAGCTTTTATATGTCATGTTCTGTCCTCTTAGATATACTGTACATATAAGCAAGGTTTTTAGTTTTGTGGGGGGGGGGGGGGGGTTCTTAAAATTCAGTTAAAAAATGAAAAATGTGAGTCTTGAAGCCTGTATATGCATTAGCACTGGCATTGGATAAGCGATAATTGTAGGAGCAGTGTTCTAAGTGTGGATGATGTAACCTCTCTCTCATCTGGTCTGGTTATGTCTGTGGTCTGAAGCCAGGCTCACCCATAGCCCTGACTGCCTGGTGCGATAAGTGTGCTGCACAAGGTCTTTCCCAGTACCCTGCCTCTAATGTTACAAGGTTATAGTCCTATTAAGTAGCCCACATGGCGCCAGATTTCCAGAGATGGGAAATTTAGTTTGTAAATATCTATTACAATTGATAAGGTTGGCAGCGCTGCACATTTTACAGAGGAGCATTCTTCTTGTGCTGCAGATTGGTGTCTATGAATGAGTTAAATGTAAGGGACCTGCTTATTATGCCATTTAATCACTGAAATCATTCTGGGCTCCTCAGTTGTATTTCTCAGATCACTACAATTCTACCTTTTGTTCCGCCATGGTGCTTAGCACAGATTTAGTTACATGCAGTAATTCAAGATTAGCTCCTAGTAAATGGTGCCCTAAATTCCTATTTCAGGCTGCATGCTCTGGAGGCCTTTGTGAGCTTCACGAGAAGCCTGGTCTCTGTCAAGATGCCATCCAAACCGTAGAGAATTGTACTATAGTGTGTCATCTAAAATGTTTCTGCTTTTCCTTTACTGTGAATCACTGTGACAGCTCTCCGTATGGATCCGTTTATCTCTCCCCTCCACCTGATAATAGCTGGAGAAGGTAAGCACAATAATATGCCAACATTGTTTTTCGGTTTTTTTTTTTTTTTTTTTTTTTTTTTTGTGGGTTATTGTAAGCTACATTGGACTGAGTGTAGATAAAATGGGCTTTATTAAAAATTCTTTTTTTTTTTTTTCTTTTTTTTTTTTTTTAATACTGAATGAATGGGAAAATTGAAAGCACAAACTGGCTTCCATCACATGCCATAACCCGCTGTGATCCTTCTCTACCAACACATCCTCTAGGAATCGCGTGGCTCCTGTGAACTTTTTTGCTACCAACAGGTTCACTGGAGGATGTCTGTGGCGGACATCCCTCAGTAGAACCCACAAGTGTGGCCTTAGCTTAAAGGACTTGTCTGGGTTCTCCCACCACTACGGTAAACATCCAGACCCTGTGCAGATCAGCTGATCAGTCTGCTGAAAGCCACTGTGGTTCTGTTTCAGTTTGGAGTTGAAGGTACCAAACTATATATATATATATATATATATATATATATATATATATATATATATATATATATATACTTGGTGGCTCGTAAAACACCTTATATATATTTTATAGCTATCCTGATAGAGCAGAAAAAAATCGCCTACCTAATAACGGGGATGAGCAGAGATAAATCTTGACCCAGTTTTTATAAGTTGAAGTGATTTAGAACAGGGATTCTGAGTAAAAGTGGAGTACATCTTGACAGGACCTCAAGCAGCGACTGTAAGAGTTCTTTATCCCACACACAGTACTTCGCAGCTAGAGGGAAAGCTGCCAACCATTGTGTGTGGGTGGGGTAAGCAGGACTCTCATGGTCTCTTCTAGGAGTCCTTATAACTAGACTGTGTAGAGTAGTTTTTGACTACTGCAAATTGTTTTCTACTAAAGGTACTGAGTGCCACTTATATGGTTGAGCACAGCGGAAAGGCAGACCTCCACTGAGATAGAAATTACATCAGAATCTGAAATCGGAAACCTGTCACTGCTTACACTTTCCTACTTGAGCTTGCCCCAAGAAAACAGTGTGAAATTTGCCAAAGCTTAAATTTCATATCATCAGTTTCAGAAACGACACGTCATAGACTGGCATCAGTTCAGTTGTCCAATACAAGTTCCCATCTGCAGAATCGTATCACCCCTTGGTACATGTAGTACTGCCAGTTATTTAATTACTTGCCCCATTAATGTCAGGACCACGTGAGCTGCCACGTTCGGGACATTATGTACATGACTGATGTTGAATAACTTTTTTTACCTACAGGATATATGGTCGTGTTGCTCTCTTTTATACTTATTTGTATATGATTTGCATGCTTTTTGTCCTCCCTCCTTCGTTTCTCTGTCCAGTTTCCAGTGTACTAACCGCTGCCTTTTCATTCCTGTCCCAGTCTCACGACACCGATTAAATAACCTGCAATAGCTAAAGCTACGTCCTGCACATCAATGCTCGGTGGACACATTTGTGTCGTGGTCTTTGTATCCAGATGTTGCATTTGATGTGTGGCTCTAGACATCTGTGTAAACTTGTGTACAACATTGACTTTGGCCAGAGTTCTAACTTTATTCCTAGTAAATCAGAATCCTTCATCAGGCTTGGAAAAGTCCGCTGTATGAGCTGATGTATAGCAGAGAGGTGATTGTGGTTTGTTTTTGGCAGCTCGGAGTTAATTTCTATTTACAGAGGAAAGAAATGGGGTCAGCGGGTGCAGTTCCTGAAGGTCTCGTACAGCGGAGATCGAGTGCAGACGTTTAGTCATTATTGTAGCTTTTGGTCTCTGTCATTATTGCCTCATAGGCCTACGAGAGAGGGCCTTTCTGTTTTTACCTTCTGGTAGGTCTGTGGTCTGTCTGAAAGATGTGTAGCTGGATTTATAGAAAAATGATGTCTTTTAGATAAGTACAGTGTTGGCATTTACAGCACTACACTTAGGGTATGATGAGGAGGGTTTACAAGGATAAATAAATGGGCAACCACATTTCTAACACATTCAGAAACTTACTTCAAACCACCCACTTTTGTAACCTGACCTTCGAGACTTTTCAGAGTGCGGTCCAGGTAGCCATTCATACTAAAATCTCCATGTTAGAAGGCATTGTGGGTAGATGTTTGATGGGAGGACTACAAAGCCTGTGGTGCTGCACCCATGCCAAGGTAAGGCCTTGGCACTAGTGGTGTGGTTGAGAACCTCTTCATTAAAGCGGCACTTCTAAGGTTTTTATGCCACATAATATGGCAGCAAGAACCTTATTTATGAGTCTCCACCACAAACCCCTATGTAGATGTTAGTTTCGTAATGGATGTTGCAGCCTTAATAAGAACCCTAACATAAAGCTGAACTGAAGCAGTCTGAAATGGGCTAGTCTTTGTATTGTAACGTGTATCATGGATTGCTAAAAAAAATGTTTTCACCTTTCTGTTGGGAGACCTTAATACAATATGGTGTTTAAAGGGGTTTATTAGGCTCAGAATGACATCAAATAATAAAATATCACTTCCATGATCAATTTCCTGCTGCTTGGGTTCCATTGCTTTCTGGATACCCCACTGCTCTCTATTTCCTGGTCCCTTCTTGACACACAGGAAGTAACCGCTCAGCCAATCACTGGCTGCACCCCTGACCTTACTCAGGCACTGTGGCCCGTGATTGGCTAATTGGCCACTTCCTGTGTGTCCAAAGGTATCAGGAAGTGGAGACCAGCGAGGAAGTGTGTAAGCCGCAGACCAGTAGCAGCAGGGATTGAGAAGGTGAGTAGTCTTTGTGGTGGTATGAACACCATTGTGGACTCTTAACGTTGTTATTCATCTGCTAGAGATCCCCTTAATGCTAAAATCCATGCGTTTACGTTTTTCTATAAAAAGTTCTCTTAAATGTTTCTAGGTTTTGGCAGCTGAATTACTTCCTATAGAACCTTTATAGTGGTGGGGAGAAAAGCGTTAGATGCCCCATGTTAATCCTTAGAGAACATGTGGTCGCTGTGTTCCTACGATCCCACCCTAGTCATATATCCAGGTTATACTTATTAACCACACGATACAAGAACTTTTTCTTTTTTTTTTTTTTTTTTTTTTTTTTTTTTCTTCTCTCCTGATCTTGGCAAATGTCAGCAAGTGTGATCCATGTTCTATTCTGCTTGCTGTGTTATTCTGCTGTTCTCATTAGGAGGGGCATAAAGTTGGCCTTGACGCTAGGGTTTGAGACAGAACAGGAGGAGATCTATACCCTGACCTGGCTCTGTTTGGTAAAAAGTCTTCCTGGCAAGTAAATGATCTCAATAAAATAATTTCCAGTGAGAGAGGTCAGAAGTGCAGCTGGTCTCTGTGTCCCACGCTCTGGATCCCTGGTGTCACTTGTTCCCATTGGCAACCACTTCATTGCCAAGGAACTTTCGTGAGTGCAAAAAAAAAAAAAAAAAAGTCCCAAAACACAGAAAATTCAGCTCTGTTAACACTGTGAAGCCCAAAGCACCAGCTTCTTAATAAGGACACGGCTACATACTTGAATATATAACACGCTTTCCTCCAGCAGTGAGCGTGACCACCAGCTGAGTCAGAGAATGCCGCTCCTTCAAGCAATTTCTTAACTAGTTTAGAGAAATGTTAAGAAGTAATTGGGCAGTACATCAGCGACTTGTGAGATTGCCCAGGTCTTGTCTTTAATGGACGGTTAACTGCGTGTTGCCATTCAAATAGTGACCTCCTGTAAACCTCCCTGGCCTGTCACAGAATACAATGTTCCATTAGGATTTTTTTTTGTTTTTTCCTGGAATCTTTCAGTCATTGTCCCACTTTCTTTTTATTAATCGTCCCATGCTTTGTGAAGCTAATGATCACTCCTAATGTAGCTTTAATGACTATTGTGCTTCCAGCTCCTATATACGTAATGATAGGTCTTCATTCCTCTGCTGACACTAATTCAATATGAAACCTGCCTAGCTTCCTTCTGCCTTTAAACACTGGAAACACTTGCAATGCACTGCATTGGAAGACCTTCCAAAGAAACTTTTTTTCTTTTTTTCCCCCCAACCTCTTTACATCTTTCCTCATAATCAAATGCCGCACTTTCCCGTTTAACATGGTACCATTCCAATTTTTCAGTTGATTCTTACTTTTGGACTCTTCTCCATTAACTTCCCCCCTTTTTAAGAGCGATTTTTCTTTGTCACGGCACTAACCTGGTACTACAGTGTGCACTCTCTTACTGGGATTTTAACTGATATGAAACATTTGTTCCTCTCCCCCCTCCTGACTTCTGTCTCTGAAGGCAGCATGCTACCTGGAGTGAAGAGAAACGGCCAGGATTTAGACTATTGTCCGCTCTCAACAGGTGAACCATGTTATATATATTTTTTTCTAATATCTTTGGTGCACATTTCACTTTCTTACAGAATTTTTTTTTTTTTTAGTTTAAATTTTTTTTGTTCCTTTAATTTTGGGTCTCAGGCACTTACTAGATGTCTCATGAGAATATTTTTTTTTCTCGAAACAAAATGCCATACTATGTGAAATATGCAATTCCTGAAACATACACTGTGATCTAAAGTATCCAGACTCCCCCAAAAACATATGTTTTTCATATTAGGTGCATTGTGCTGCCACCTACTGCCAGGTACTCCATATCAGTGACCTCAGTAGATATTAGACATTGTGAGAGAGCAGAATGGGGCGCTCTGCGGAACTCACAGACTTTGAACGTGGTCAGGTGATGGGGTGCCATACATCACACAGGTCAATGCCAAATGACGCCTCGCTTGGTGTAGAGAGCGTAAACATTGGACGATTGAACAGTGGAACGTTGTGTGTAGTGATGAATCACAATACACAATGTGGCGATCCGATGGCAGTGTGAGGGTATGACAAATGTCCAGTGAATATCATCTGCCAGCATGTGTAGTGCAACAGTAAAATTCTGAGGCGATGGTATTATGCTTCCCACTGTTGAAGAGCAATTCAGGATGGCGATTGCATCTTTCAACACGATCAAGCACCTGTTCATACTGCACGGCCTGTGGTGGAGTGGTTACACGACAATAACATCTCTGTAATGGACTGGCCTGCACAGAGTCCTGACTTGAATCCTATAAAACACCTTTGGGATGTTTTGGAACGCCGACTTTGTGTTAGGCCTCACCGACCTACATCGATACCTCTCCTCAGTGCAGCACTCTGTGAAGAATGGGCTGCCATTCCCCAAGAAACCTTCCAGCACCGGATTGAACGTATGCCTGCGAGAGTGGAAGCTGTCATCAAAGCTAAGGGCGGGCCAACGCCATGAACTTGTAAGTCATTTTCAGCCAGGTGTCTGGATACTTTTGATCACATAGTGTATATAAATGGGTTGATGACTATATCCATATTATAGAACGATTCTATTGCTAGAACAATTCTTGGAGCTACTGACTGAAGAATTTGGCACATAACTGGTCCCGAAAGTAGGTTTGCAGGTCATATAATACACATTTATTTAGATGGGTCAGTAATCTGCTAACAGTGTGTAAAGAGAGGACTTGTCAACACTCCTGGTATTTTTTATTTTTTTTTTTAGGATGTGTTCACATTTAACTGAATTTCTTTAGGAGACTGCATTGCAGCGTCCTTCTGAAATCGAATGATAAAAAGTCCTCTATGAACCGCTTTTTTTTTTTTTTTTTTCCCTGCCACTTTATCTGACACTCAACGGACCCCATTATAATCAATAGGGTCCATCTTGCTTCATATGTAACTGGTATTTTAGCAGTTCTCTTGTCCATTCTTCTGGTCCTCCGATGGACTAGAACAGCAGACAACCGACACAAGCTTAACATTAGGAAATGTTTCCATGAAATGAGAATTCTGGAGCATCTTAAATCTGCATTGTGTCTCTTCTTCTTCATGGATAGTTATGATTTGACAACTGGGCGTCACTATTCTCAGTGTGAAAGCATTGTCCCTACACCCTCTGATACAGGAGACAATGGTTGAATACTGTCAGACTATGTGGAAACTTCTCCTGACCGGTAACTCCCAGTTGTTTGTTCATTTATTTCTTGGACACTAAATAGACACCAAAAATGACACAACACACCGTTTTAAGAAAATCTGCTCCAGAATCCCTATTTAATGGGGAAAAACAAGTTTTTACTAAAACAGGCATGTTATGGGAGATGACAGGTTCAAAATGTCTCTCAAACCAATAACCACTTTGTGTAGGGACCTTTAAAGAGGCCTATCACCACCTTCATCAATTCCAACTTTCTATTCCATCCTCCAATAAGCGCTGCTCCACTGATTCTGACGCCATTGCTGTTAGTTTCCTACTTTCTCTTGTCCGATGGGCAGTCCCTGTCTGTCTGCTTCAGCACAGGACTGCCCACCTGACAGCACTGAGAAAAATTGTGTTGAAATTAACAAATAATCTCTTGAATGGTAAGGCCTAGAGAAAAAAAACTCCAAGTGTACCAGAATCAGTGGAGCGGCGTATAGGAGGAGGTAGTGAAAAGTTCTCTTATAATGGGAGTAGACCTTTCCTTTCTAGCCGTAAACTGAAGAAGCAATGCAGAGGGAAAAATATTTGTACTGATTTGCAAACCAGCTGACAAGTGCACTCACTCACTCACGCATGCACTCACTCCCTCTTTTGGCCCCTGTCTAGAAAATGGAGCCTTATGGATATACTTTTATGTCCTTCACTAGCTTTTCCCTGTCTACACACTAAACTGAAATCACAAATGTAATGTGAACATAGCCTAATTCTGGTCCACAGTACAGCCCCCTTAATTTATTTCTTTTGCCCTCTGTAACCCTGCCACATCGAACTTATTTCCACGCAGACATTAAGACTATCAAACTGCGATATTATACCCAATTTTACTACTTCACAACTAAATAGAGGCAGGTAAATCCTGCCATAGACTAATCTGCCTGGTTACTTCTAGACTTCCACAGGATTTTTGTCAGGATCTGTAAAGGCTTCTTCATGGGGGTCAAGCAAGTTAAGGAACCTGCTGCTTCCGTCTGAAGGCATTATCGCTTAAATTGTCTTAAGCTGGCTATAGACCTAAAATAATTGCTGGCCTAACAATCTCCCTGTGTACAATTAAGATGTCCGTTTCCTCCCATTAACATCCATGCTTGTCTTAGCCCATTGCGCTTGTAAATCTTGTAGAGAGAGTTGAATAGGAATTTTTTTTCTCTTCTCTTCCCTAGCAATACTTTTGATTTATTCTTATTCTAATTTATATTATTAGTACTTAGAACATTGGATTGGGTTCTACATGTAAAAGGGGCATGCATTCTGTGTCTTAGATATCCTGTATCAGCTGAGCACTATCGTTCTGGCATCTGAAACTCCCAGAAACCAGATTTTATTAGCCATATGTTTTACCCTAATGTAGTAAATACAAATGAATGGCGGGTGATGTATTATCGGAATAGTCCACCACTGGCTGCTCTGCGCTTTGTGGGGTGGGTGTATGGAAAGGTTTGTCTCCGAGACTAGTGCTGGTGGATGGGGGCTAGTTTGAGGGTATGAGAGAAATGTTGCCCCTAAATATGTTGTATGCATCCCCCATGCCCCACTAGTGGCACCTCAACAGCAGTTAAAGGGAAGGGTTTAAGTGGGTGGTCCACTGAATGACAGCTAGGCCTTAGTGTGCAGTCACTGAGCAGGACAGTCCTCTGGACTCCAAAATCCACAATGAGCAGAGATTCTGGAACTTTTGCCTCAAATCTAAAATATCAGCCTGCTCCATTCTCCCAGTGCTATACAATGTGGCTCATCCAGGATGGCTCGTAGGTTACCTTTTAATATGTGCTAGATTTGTGCTCTTATAGATTTTGCAGCTAACTTGCATCATAATTGAATGTGGGAAGAAATAAAGCAAGTATGTTTCTTTCACATCGTCTCCTTTGCTTTTCATTATACATTGGAGAACGTCTGCCGAATAATATAGAATGTGCGCTGTAGACAATAAATCCATATATATTCGCACAAAAGTTTACAATAAAATAAGCCAGGACAATTACATTAGCCACGAAGACAGCAAAGCTCTGCAAAGTTGATAATGTGAAAGAAAAGCGCATGTGAATGAGGCCAGAAGATTTAGGGTTTAGGATAATCCCTTCACAGGAAGACAAACCAGTTCTATTTATTTACATGTTATGATGGCGTTTGCTAACATGGCTAATAATTAACTATGGTAAAAGTGATTTGCTTCGCACATTGTCTCTTCTGCCTGAAACAATCTCTACCCCCCCCCCCCCCCTTGTATTAGTGAACTAGTAGTAATACTGTCACGCTACAAAACAGAATAAGCGCGTGCAATGGGTTAATCTGGGATACTGTAAGGCCTAGTTCACATCTGTGTTCGGTATTCCGTTCAAGAAGTCTGCTTGGGGAGCCCCTGAACGAAAACCTATGCGCCTTAAAAAGTGGTTAGCTAAGAAACCACACGGACCCCATAGACTATAATGGGGCCGCTCGGTTTCCACACAAAACGTGGAGAGAAAAGTGCTGCTTACAGTACTTTTCTCTCCACGTGATTCGTGCAGAAACGACATGGACCCCATTATAGTCTATGGGGTTCGTGTGGTTTCTTAGCTAACCACTTTTTAGGTGTATAGATTTGTGTTCAGGGGCTCCCAAGGCGGACTTCTTGAACGGAATACCGAACGCAGATGTGAACCGGGCCTTACAATGTCAGTGGCTGAAGGATTAAAAACATCAGTCATTTTTCATCAAGTTTTTGGTTTGTCTTCTATACCTTAGTCATGTTTAATTTAGCTCTCTTGTATAGCCACATACTGTTCAACAGTGCTTTACAGACTAGCTTTGCCACTGTCACATATAGGGCTCACAATCTAAATTCCCTATCAGTATGTCTTTGGAGTATGGGAGGAAACTGGGGTACCTGGGGAAAACCCACCCAAACACAGGGAGAAAATACAAACTACATGCAGAAATCACCTTTAACAAAAAAAAATCTAAATCTAAATGTTAGGGCTGACCGATGCAAGTATTCAGTATTTTAGTACAAATAATATAGATTGTGCCAAACATTGGACTTCTCTGTTTACATCCCATACGTACATATACTGTACCATAGCCTAGAATAGGTTATGTAATGTTCAGATATCTAATTTATTTATTTTTTTTAAAGTGTGAATTGCTAAATTAATACACAGTAATATATTTATTGTTAAAGATTTTAAACCCGTTACATTTTTTTGCTTAATCATGCAATCTTCTCATGAAGGTCCTTTTGATGGCTTCTTCCAGAGAATAACTAGGGATTGTACTCAAAGCTTTCTGTTCTTTGTTTTTGTTTTCCCCCCTACTTTATTTATTGCTGCCTTTGGCTACCCCAGAGCTTTTATTTCCTTCACTTATCTCTGGATGAGCATAGAGCATCCTCTATCTTTTGGTCAGTGGTAACTAATATTTTGTTGCTATGATTCTCTATTGAGATGCATATTGGAGACCTGGGGAATGTGAGCGTGCAGTAATACTTTTATATAGTGTATTAATGTAGGCCGTCAATGACTCTGCTGACGTATTGCGTGTTGTTGGATGTGCTCTTCATTTATAATGTACATGTTTCACTGGTGGTTGTCCTTTGGCGTTTCCTACTTTTTCGTCCTGACCCAGTTTATAGGGGACCTGTTGCACGAACGTGCTGTTCAGTTTGTAGGCAGCATGTTATAGAGCAGAAGGAGCGGACCATATTGATGTATACATAGTCCCTGTAAGTCACCAATAAGTCCACCTCCTTGACTTCTCAGCATAGAAAGAACAGAAACTTCAGTGGGTAAATGGCAAGATATAATGACAATTTTCAGTCACCTCTATATATCTGTTCATCTTCTCCTGTTCTATATATTTTCATATGACCGATTCCCCTGAAGTCCAGATGATTCCTTATACCGCATTGTTTATTATGTGCTAATTGTATTCTCAGAACGAACTCTGACTCTGCACTTCACACGAGTGCCTCAAGTACCAAAACTCAAGATCCATTTGTGGGAGGAAATCAGCCTGTAGCACGTGCCCCCAGACCACCTCAGCGAAACAGTAAGATACACTAAATGTTCTTTGTTTGTGAAATACTAATAAATGTATACATAAATAATATGTATCATAAATGATCATGAATACCATCCTGACTGTTCATGGAGAAAGGGAAGATCAGGAAAAAGGCGTCAAGCTGTTGTCACTGAGTGTCATTTCCTGGCTGTCTTCAGTGTCAGAACATGGCTGGATGTAATAATTATTGGATCTTACTCATTTCAGGTTAGTTGCTTATTTAGCAATGTAATGTTACAATGGGCACCTAAAGGCATCTATAATGTAATGGTGAAAAGAGGTGAAGTGACAGGTCCCACGGATGGTTCTGTACAAATATTTAGTTAGTGAAAGTCCATAACTTCCAACACATCTACTGGAAATGTTGTTGGTCGTGTTTTTTGATTACCATTATTTCTAATATTGTGTGTCTAATGTTCACTTGTAAAGGTATATGGCATTGTTAGCCAAGCATGTATCATGTCTTATTAGGTCGCACATGGTTTTTATAAAATATACACATTTTTATATATATATATATATATATATATATATATATATATATATATATATATATATTTATATATATTATTTCAGCAGCACCAGCGAATCTGGGTATCATCCCACAAATTGCACGGCAGAAACCCCTTTCCAGGCAAAAGGGTTTACAATAGAAAAAAACAATCCGGTCTGTCAGCAACTTGTGTGGATGGACAATGTCCTTTTATTGGAAAAAGCAGTACACCACGTATCGGTCCACTTGAGAAAGGTCCCAGTGTGGACCGATACGTGGTATACTTCTTTTTCCAATAAAAGGACATTTTCCATCCATACAAGTTGCTGACCAACCGGATTTTTTTTGTCTGTTGTATGGAGGAGAGGAATCTACAGTGAAGTGACACACTGGTACCTTCCTTTAGTTACTCTGCCTATTAATATCAGGCATTTGGGATTATTAATTTAGTTTCAGTAACTCCATGTGCCTCACATTAATAACAGTTAACCCCTGTGTGCCCCATATAAGGGTTACTAATATGTGAGACACATGGGGGTACTAATGAAGGACCTTAATTATGAAGATACCTAATTATTACCTCCATATGTCCCACATATCAGTAACTTACGTGAGGCACAAAGGGGGTTAATGTGAAGGACATGATGGGGTTAACTACTATTACTTTGATCCCCATGGAGTTACTAAGCTGCAGTGCACATGACCCTACTTTTTATCTGCAATGGTGGTTCCCCCCCCGGCTTATATACTCGAGTCAATAAGATTTCCCATTTTTTTTGTGGTAAAATTAGGGGTCTCGGCTTATATTCGGGTCGGCTTATACTTGAGTATATACGGTGTGTGTGTATATTTTCTTTTTTATTGAAAGATGTTATCGGTATGGGCTGTCTGTATGGCTGAACTAATGATGTGGGTGTTTGTGTATGTGTGGGGGGGGAGGGCAGCAGAAATCCTCGTTTTTTATTTAGTTGTAAACTGTTTGGTATATTCCTGCCAAATAATGTCTACCCTGAAAGTTCGTCTAACCACAAACTCAAGGACATGATTGTCTCAGTACTTGTCCAGATAAGTTTTCTATATATGCAGATTTTTTTTTTTTTTGTCTAATAGTTTTGCCAGATTACTTTTCAGGAACTTGCCATTTTTATTTCTTGGACATTTCATGACTTGTTACTGTGTGATACAAATTGCTGTAACAATGTATTTACATTTCTATGTTTGTAGTAAACAGTCATAGGTGTAAATACTTTTTTGATATGCTGTGATGTCTCACTTTACACAGTCATCTCTTTTTGTGTGTTATCCCCTCCACTTTGATGTCATAGTGAGCATTGTCTCTACTGTGACATCACTTTATATATTATCCCTATATTATGACATTGCTGTGTTTTATTATCAATGTACTGTGATCTCACTGTGTGCATTCTACCTGTACGGTGCTTAAAGGGGTTATCCCATCTCAAGGATCCTATCTATACTGCTAGCTTATGTGGATTCAAGACTTTTCGTAAATACATTGCTTAAACAAAACTGCTTTGTTTGGCTGCTATCTCAGATTATTCATTTCATTGTTTACACTGTGTTTCCATAACTACGAACCTGGGGATCCTCTTATCTCTCCGCCCAGGACAAATGACGTAGCTCCCTGCTCTCAGGACGGGAGGGGGAGCTGAGTGCTCGGAGCCAGCTTGTATTTCTGAACTCTTTATCTCCTTGCTCTTCCATTTATCCGCTCTGCTAATTGAATTTTGCTGATAAGGGAGCACATGCAAGGCCAGCGACATAGAAGCGACTCGCTGCTGGCTTTACATGTGAGAAAGCAAGTAAAACCCCGCCCACCAATTTACAGAGAAAACCAGGAAGAGAAGAGTTTACAGACTGCAAGTTGGTGACCAGGCGATTTGGGAAAACCCCTTTAATGTGGGCATGGTAGAGTGGGACTTTGCATGCGGCCCCATTGTTACTTGTATAAATATGAAAATTGGGTACGAGTGATGTGGGACATGGCAGAACTGGCAAGACATGCATGTTGATGAGCTGCTCTCTGCACCCGGGGCCTAGCTGCAACTGACTGAGCACCCAGATTTGCATGTGGTCACCACTCTGCACCAAAGATTGACAGTTGCTGATCTGTGGGAACCACCAGGAGAAACTGCCACTCCCCGGGTGCACTGGACAACTCCTGCACATATAGTTTAAAAATTGACTTTCTCGGCAGCAATATTGCACATTAATACAAAAAAGTATGTTCACCATCTCTGTAATTGTCCCTGAGATAGTACATATGTGGTTTATAAGCCATGTTGGTGGTGGTAGACTGCCTTTCCAATGCACCATAGTTGTCAGTGTCAGATGCCAGGAAATGTATCTGGTGCATTTTTAGACTCTTTAGTCTAACTTTACATCAGCTATTTGACTTGGCTTTCTCTAAAATGTATGCAATAAACTTTGTCATTTTTAGTCCATAGTGTAAGTCAAGCCTCTTCCCTCAATTAAAAAAATCACTTCACTAAGCCCCACCCCCTTGTCAGACAAGGCACCAGAAGTGTCAAAACTATTAATAAATGTGAAGTTCTAACAGAATTCCTGCACATTCTCATGGGTAAATCTGGCCCAACACACAACTGGTTTTCTCTCTTGTTCTCAGTCTTAAAGAAATATTTGATCTCTGCAGCAAGGATGGTTTTTACTTCTAGAAAGTTTTGCTGAATTGGGAACTTTTGCGGGGTTTTATGTGCAAACCGCTCAATAATAATACATCAAAGCAGTTTGGTACAAGAGTTATTGCCCATAGCTACCAGTCAGAGCTTGGATTACTTATTAAAGCGGTATTCCCATTTTACCAAGTCATTTCCTATCCATATGTCTTTCCTGTTCTAGGTAGTGGTTATACCGCGCACCTACCACTCCATTTATTTCAGTAGCAGCCATTGAGATGCAATGTTGGCTGCACTGAGCCCTGTACTCCAGCTACTTCCGGCACACCCATTGAAATGAATGGAATGGTGTCCACTGCCTGATCCATTCTGAACAGGGGAAGAAATACCCTCTGTTGTCCTGACCAGTGAGCGTCCGAGCAGTTGGACCCCTAATTTGTCTAAATTAATTTGCTCCAATAAAAGTGCAATTTACACCACAATTGTGGCAGACATTAAATATGGGCCACTGCAGTTACACTGTGTAGTCATTTGCCCTTTGCAAATAGGTCTTTCTGTATCCATTTACAAGCTCAAATCCCTCCAATTCTCAACACTAATGAATAGTGCATGTGAAGCCAAGAAACTTTGTAGTATATCTTATTGAAGCAAATTTGAAGAAAATCCAGCACTGCAGTCAGGTATCCGTATAAACTAAAACTTAAAACTTAACTTTTATTGACTTGTAGTTGCTACATTAAAAAAAATCTGTGTGCAGCAATAGGAGTAGCAGAAGTCTACGCGTTTCGGGATAGACCCTTACTCATGGCATACAGAGCTGTAATATGCTGCAATCTTATATAAAAATAAAAGAGGCACACATAAAATCCAGGCCCCTCCCATCTGCACATAGGCAGGAAGTTAATTAATTAAGCAACATTTGTGATACATGCGATAAGTTGCTAGTGAAGCAGGAAAGAAAGCAGACAAAGTCGGCTGATTATAGTCAAAATAGTTCAAACAGGTTAAGGTAAATAAATAAATAAATCATAATTTGTAGTGACATAAATAAAACGTGACATGACCAAGAGATGTAACATCTTCATTACATAGTTGTGGCACCATACTGAAGAAACATAATGACAACATCCCTTTCTATGGTGCATAATGCACCAGGAGGATAGAGTACGTATTATACTGGGAAAAAAAACCAAAAAAAAAAAAACCACTGAGGGGACACTACCACCTTCAAAGCATACGGGATAGAGAGGGTTAACAAACCAGTCAGAGGGGGAAATTGACAGAAAAAAACTTTTACGTAGAGAAGCCTATTGGATTTTCATGCTCAAAACTAGATTTCCCCCACGGAATGAACTTCCGTACTGACTTAGCTTTTATTTATTAATTGTACTAACTGCAACAATTCATCCTATATTCCTATAGTCTTTATGCATCAATTATACATTTCAAATATTTATTATTTTTCTATAAAAAAAAAAATTTAAAAATAAAATTTTTTTTTTTTTTATTCATTTTTTCAATTTTTTTTTTTTTTTTTTCCTCTTTCTTTCCAGTATGATACACATGCAATTCTTAATGTAGTTATACTTACCTTATCCTCCTGGAGCATCATACACAAATCACACTTTCATGTTCCAGTACGGTGTTCAGCTCAGTGGTTTTTTTTTTTTTGTTTTTTTTTTTGTTTTTTTTCCCAGTATAATACGTACTCTATCCTCCTGGTGCATTATGCACCATAGAAAGGGATGTTGTCATTATGTTTCTTCAGTATGGTGCCACAACTATGTAATGAAGATGTTACATCTCTTGGTCATGTCACGTTTTATTTATGTCACTACAAATTATGATTTATTTATTTATTTACCTTAACCTGTTTGAACTATTTTGACTATAATCAGCCGACTTTGTCTGCTTTCTTTTCTGCTTCACTTGCAACTTATCGCATGTATCACAAATGTTGCTTAATTAATTAACTTCCTGCCTATGTGCAGATGGGAGGGGCCTGGATTTTATGTGTGCCTCTTTTATTTTTATATAAGATTGCAGCATATTACAGCTCTGTATGCCATGAGTAAGGGTCTATCCCGAAACGCGTAGGCTTCTGCTACTCCTATTGCTGCACACAGATTTTTTTTAATGTAGCAACTACAAGTCAATAAAAGTTAAGTTTTAAGTTTTAGTTTATACGGATACCTGACTGCAGTGCTGGATTTTCTTCAAATTTGCTTCCATTTGACCTCATCTCAGCCGAGAGAGATTTCCTGGCACCGGTCTTGAGGTTCCACGATTCACAGCAACCAGCAAACGGACAGAGTGAGTGCACAAGGTTTTTTACCTATTTTTGAATTGTGTGTCACTTTGGATGAGGGCTGTAGCTATTTTTCTAGTTTTGGAGTATATCTTATTGTAGAACTCCATTTCTTTTGCCATTTATTAGGCTGCTTTTGCCTCTCATAATTGTATTGGAGCGGGGAGGGGGAGGAAAGGCTGTTCATTGATTTATTGCCTCGTTCTGTGCAGTGTCTCATCTGGAAGATATAGCAGTGTCCAAAGTGCTCGCCCTCACTCACAGAATAGCAGAGCATAGCAGCAGTAATATTTGTGTGTTTTCCAGCAGCCGCCTCCTCCTCTTACCTTCTTCATAGACTTGTATGTATAAAGTAACATGACCTGAAAGTGGAGAAGGAAACCTACCATACTACTTTAAGATATATTACAAAGTTTTATGTTCACCTGCACTATTCCGAGGGAGAAGAAAGAAAAAAAAGCATAGGACACCCAACAGCCCAGTCATTATAGTCAGTGGGGTCTGTCTGGCCCCGTATGTATCTGCTGTTTTACCAGTCCACCTGTCCATTGTTTTTGTGCTCCTCCAGACCAGAACCATGGACAGTGCGGTGCTGATGTGAACTTAGCCTAATATGTGCTGTCAGGCTGGGAACGGTTTGTAATGTACTGCCAAACTTGCATCAGGAATCCTCATGTTCAGATGGAAAATATTTAATACAGACAAAATTCTTCCCATGGCCAGAACAATACTAGAATTTCAGCAGATGCTATAGACAGGTCTGCTATGGGGAGTATATTGGTCACATAAGGGAGAGTGTACCTTTGGTGGGTGAATTAACATTCTCCTTCTAGCTTGATAAATTCCTCTAAATCTGAAGATCTCCCTCTAGTGTTCACTCTGTATTTTACAGGAAGAATGTTTGCTTTCCTTTTTGTCAAGTTGTTTTGTCTTACTATTAGTGAGTATAGTGTTTGTCACTTACTCATGTCATTCATTGTGTTTCTTTAGATTGTTGTGTTGTGGTTTTTGTTTAGTAGTGTTTACTTCAGAAGTGTTGTGAGCGTTGTATTGATAGTTATATTATCCATGGCAGCTTGGTAAATATGAAGACAGATTTATACATTGGTGTTGCTTGTATAACACAAACCTAT
This sequence comes from Leptodactylus fuscus, assembly GCF_031893055.1. Lineage (NCBI taxonomy): Eukaryota > Metazoa > Chordata > Amphibia > Anura > Leptodactylidae > Leptodactylus > Leptodactylus fuscus. The sequence goes on from NC_134269.1 coordinate 69,260,650, forward strand.
TCTGCAGTGCTTCGCAGTTGTTGTCATCCTTCTCAGTCCCTGTATAATTCATAATCGAAATTCACTATTTAACACGCACATTAGGGCAAATTTTGGCAGGAGAATGCTTTGCAGCAGCACTTTACTTATCAGCTCACAGATGATCCCAGCTATCATGTATATGTAGATACAGAATCCATCAGGCACGATAGCTCAATCCACAGCTTGTATACACCCCTCTCTACACAATGACCTTTTCCCAGGTCATAGAGCAGGGGTCAGCAAACCTTCAGCACTCCAGTTGGTGTGAAACTCCAACTCCAACATTCTCTAGTCGCCTCAAATTCCTCCTCCAAAAAACGCCTCGCCATACTGTCCTTTGGTGAGGCGTTTTTAGGATGAGGAATTTGAGTCAGTTTTTTGACCAAATTCCTGACCAAAAAACTCCATATGAACGCAGCCTTAGTTGCTGAGAGCATGGAAGGGATACTCAACGCAAAAAATAAAATGGAGAAGTGCAACTTTTTTTTTTTTTACTCCAGTAATTTAGTAAGAAATGCATTTATCATTTTATTTGGTGTGTCCATAGCCTCTAAGCTTTTTAAACTTTACAGCATTAAATTTTGTGCTTTACAGCAAAGAGCCAACCCTGTTCGCTTAAAAGCGGAAACCTGCAGACCCCATAGACTATAATGGTGTCTGCCGGGTTTCTGCCAATTTTTATAAGGAAAATGGTGGAGAGAAAAGTCATCCTTGCAGAACTTCTTCTCTTTTCCAGTTTGTGGATTCAGTGGTGGAGTGCTTGAACACTAGTGTGAACCTAGCTTTATATATATATCTATTATTATATATGAAATATACTGATGACACACTCAGTACCTGTACTCCCTGGAGAGAGGAGAGCAGCTATGACATTATAAGGTCCTTCTTTTCCTCCTGCCAGAAAGCAGGCATTGTAAATGGTGTGGAAGTTTGTGCTATTTTTCTGCCCATGCTTTTTTCTGTTGCCCAAGTTTTAGCGATATATTGTTGGGGTTTTGACCGCTGCTTTTTCTTTTCTTCCGGAGATAAGAGATATCAGCAGTGTCTGGTTATCTTCTTATCCTTGCTGGCTTTGACTAACATGCCTGAACTATATAGAATGATATTTTAGCCTGTAGGTGATTTTTTTTCATTGTGTAGTTTGTCTAGTTTTATTTGTGATCGCCTTACGGGTAAACTTTGGTGGTACATGATAGCATATGATATTGTATATCTTGTTATTGGAGTGGCTAGAAGATGAGTTCTCACAATGTGAATGTTTTACCACTATTTGTATTCTCTATGAATTAAGGATATTCTGAAGCTTCCTTTCTTGTTCTGCATTGTAAGGGTCCTCTGTTACTTAAATTCATAGAAATAGACATCAAATTAATAAAACTTCACTTTTATTATTCTCTTTAAAATAAGAGGAAATTATCGATAAATTGTCTTGGATTGCAAAGCAATCCTAAGAAAGGGCGACAGTAAAAAAAAAAAAAAAAACACCCACCGACTCCAACTTATTGGAGCGTCATAGGTGGATAGAAAATAGTTTTCAGTTGTCCCATGCAGGTACATGTTCTCCTACCAAACACTACAAAATGTCCTACACCTATAATGCTGCCAGGTTTCCACTACAAATCCTATGAACCTGACTCAACTGCCTAATGTCAGACCACGCACATATATGAAGCACTATCCCAAGTGATGCATCAAAAACCTAGAGAGACCTCACCTCCTCCTTGAACCTGAGACTACTGGCCTAATGCCACGCCAACAGGACCCAGAGGAGAGTAGTGTCAAATTAGATGCCTTAAATATAGTGCAATGGCACAAATAACTAGCTATCGTACCATGAAAGAGCTGCCTACGCGTTTCCTCCATCAGGGTTCATCAGGAGCGAATATTAAGCCCACAACAAGTAGTAATGACTGTTATTTTCCATATGTTAGAGATGTAAACAGCCTGACCGCTCTGATAGCGATGGCCTGTTACTCATCCTATAAAATTTGTGAATAAATTGTCAGTGCAGGTGCCCCTGTATAGTCTGGTACCTTAACCCATGCTGTGTAGGGTCACACACTTTGAGAAGGGGAATGGTAACATCCGGCACAATGCAGAGTTATAAGATGCTCCAGAAAAGTTTCATGAGAAATGCAAGTATTTCCTAAAACAGGCTTGTCAGGGGTAGCATAGTCTGCATTATACATAGTTCATGAGCCACATTCCCAATGATGTTGTCTGTGCTCTTGGTGATAATACAACCCCTTGCCGAGCTTGTTTCTCTTTGAGTTCATGTTTCAATGCATGTGATTGTGGAATGATGTTTCCTATAACAAGGACGCTTAGTAATAAAAGGTCATGAATACTTTTACCACCTCCACCCTTGTAGCTGAAGTAAACAACTTGCTTTGCCATGTGAGCTGGACAGGTGTATCTGCACCACCTTACTATATACTGCAATATACACTCATTTACAAAAAATTTATGCACTCAGATAGACATGTCGGATTGCTGAAAGACTTGGCACGCAATTAGATCTCAGGCAGATATGTAAAGTATGACGTGTGGTCAGATGAGACACTGGGTCTAACCACAAGAGGGGTTAAATGTACTTCCCCTGCTTCCCTATATAAATGCTCTCTCTGACTACTTAGGCAGTTTACTTCTTGGTCACAGATCGCTGAATGCTTCATATGTCTGTACTATGCACTTGAAGACATTTTGCCCAGCTAATAGTCCTATGATACAACACTTCTAAAGTCTAAGACTAGCAGGAGTTCGACTAATTGTCCACCATCCGATGTTGGGAGCAGTGGTTACATGAGAGCATGCACACACTGTGAACAGGTTCAGGTTGGCCCACATAGGTCATTTGAGCCACTGGTAAGAACAATCAGCTCCTACAGTTTCCCTGTTTACCATCTAGACACTTGGCATAATCATTATACACTTCTGTGTCTGCCCAGACAATTTGGTGTTATGGCACCTATTAAATGTCCTGCCTGGACAGCTACAGGCTGGGACTGTATTGTCTTTGACGGCATCTAGGTTCTGTTTGGGATCTGACAATGGTCAGGTTATTGTGTTGAGGTCTTGTGTTGAGCACCTTTGCTGTGGAGTGATACACATGCTCCAACTGTTGGTATAATGACTGGGGGAGCTATTGCATACTACAACACCCCTAGTAGTGATACGAGGGACACTAACTGCTCAGTGACTTGTGTAGGACATCTTGCAGCCACATATAGTCTCTCATGACAGGACTTCTAAAAGGCATTTTTTCAGCAGGAAAATGCTTGTCCATAGACAGCAAAGGCTTCCCAGAACATCTCCTCCAGGTCGCTTCCTCGACCTAGTCAGTCCCCAGAATTATTATTAATTGAGTATTTATGGCACCAGCTGGATAGGGCAGTCTGTGTGTGCAGGATTTACAAAGCCCAGCTGTAACACCTGTGTGCAAATGTGGCCCAGTCCGATCTCCGCCAGTCCTCAGGCCTGGAGGTGACCCATTAGGGTACTAAATACGGGCAAAGTAAACTGAGCAAACCACTTTTTGTTCACCTTTGGTAGTTGTTCAAAGGTGATAGTTAGTCCAAAATAACTGGCTCCGTTCAGCGGAGGTGTTCAGCTGCAGTAGAAACTTCCAACACCCCAATGGGGTGGCAACCAAATGGAGAATGACCGGAGGATGAAAGGATCACTGCGCTACTCCGTAGTTTCTTCAAACAAACATGCACTTTATTAGAATTTCAAACACATAAAGTGCATGTTTTTGTTTTGAAGAAACTACGGAGTAGCGCAGTGATCCTTTCATCCTCTGGTCATTCTCCATTAGGGTACTAGAGCCTCCACGTTATTGTACAGTTTTCCCCAATAAACTTATCCTTTTGCTCTAACATTGTAATCACTTGGATATATTATCATTGCATTCTGGGTTCCATTCAGTTTCTTCTGGGTAAATAAATATATAATGGTGTGGATCATCAGTACAGGACTTGTTCTAGGAGACCACACATGCTTTAGCTAACAAGGAGGAGCAAGACAAAGGGTAGGTTATGACCTGGAGTACAATGGTCAGAAAGAAGTACAATTAAGGCTGAGGGGACACGCGTTGCAGAAATGCACCTTTTTTTTTTGTTGCAGATTTTGCTGCGGTTTTTGAGCAAAGGTCAAGAGTGGCTACAGAAGGAATGGGAAATATATAGGAAGTTCTTATACTTCTGCTCAATCCAGTCCTGGCTTTGGCTCAAAAAACCACAGCAAAATCTGCAACAAAAAAAGCTGCATTTCCGCAATGTGCTTCAGTCTATAGGGGCTTTAGCCTATAGGGGTTTTCTTGGATTTTTTCATAACTTGGGAGTCTGAAACTCGGGATACCTGTGGATCAGCTGGCTGAAGCAGCTGCAGCACTTCTTTTGCACCGCTTCTGCTTCAGTTGAACAGTGGTGTGCTGTGTGTCAGACATACTGAAAATTTCGAAGGCTACTCTATATGTAAAGTCCAAGATCCCATATCTCAGATCTTCGTCTATCTGGAGAGGTTTGTTTCGCCATAGAAGTCACTAGAAAAGTGTTAAGTCTTAGCTTTTTTCAGAACTCTGATAGACTTCCAAGGAAAGAGAAAATCTTGGCTACTTCTCCCTTTAACACTGGCCTTCTCAAGCTTATAGCATGAAGTCAAGATTGTAAAAGGAAGTGATCAGTGGATTTAGACTCCTTGATCCTCCACCATCTGCATTACTGTGCACTTTAACATCTTTAACATTACGCTTCTATATAAACTGTATCATTGTTTAGGAGGAGACATGTTTTGTGTGCTATAAGTAGACTAGCTGCTAGTAGTCATCTGACTGGTGCTTTCCTGGGCAGTATTCACACAGTTTGAGCTAAAATCATGTCTCCTGAGCATGCACAATAAGATGTGTATTTGCTTAGGTGTCCTCTGTCTACTTTCACTTTCCCTCACTAATCCCACATTCACATGACAGCGTTTCAGCAATGTGTTGGCTGGATCTATCGGCCTGCACCTTATGCTGGGAGAGGGGTTCCTAGCGTTATAGTTATCTATGCTCCTAAGAGTCCCTGAAACATACTGAGGACAGTACAGTGTCGCTGGGGGGCCGGGATTTGTAGCAGCATAGACAACTATACTACTAGGGGCCCCCTCTCCGGCCTACTGTTCAGGCCAGTAAATCCCGCCAATACATGGACTGAGGTTCACAGCTGGTCGTGTATAACCGGGGTTAGTGTTGTAGCTAGTAAAACCTTTAGCCATCCTCTAACCTTCAGTGATTTATGTATTTACAGGTATATGTACAAATATATTTAACGCTAATATTATACTGTCGCTGTTATAGCAACTATTGACTGATATGTTTCTTATATGCAGAGAATGGTATCATATGGTTTCATATGCTCTATTTTATATTGTTTTGCAGCAAGTTTACAAGACGGGGAAATCGACAACTTTGTAGAAGGTAAAAAGCTGTGGCGCCATTCTTTTGTTTTGTGACCTTCTCGTCTTACCATTCTGTTGTGTAAAGTGACAGGAGTAATCTGTAACAGCGACTCTATTTCATTTCTAATACAACTGTTTAGTTTTTAGTTGTTTGGGTTTTTTGTTTTTTTTTGTTTTTTTGTTTTTTTTTAAGGGGAGCATTTCAGATACACTTTTATCACTGATATTGCATGCATTAAGAGTCGCTGTCACTTCTAACATGTCCATGTTAGGCCTCATGCACACGACCAGTGCACAGTCAGCATGATAGCCATGTTTTTCACACCTAGCCCACTCACCCATTCATTTTTTTGGCCCCATTCACATAACCATGTATTTTCACAGTCTGGTATATGGGACCGTGAGCAAAACTCAGGACAGCTCCTATTCCTGTCCATTTTGCAGACTGTGCTCACTGGCCTCAATCAATGCCGCCACGGAAAATGACATCCGTGCACGGTCCATACCGTTCAATCGCAGCAACACGCACATGGGTTATACAAGTACCTACTAAGGTGACATGCAAAAGACCATGAAATAACAATGCTCTGCATTGTGCCCTTCCTCTGTTATTCCTCCCAGAAATGTATGCAGCTGACACCCCGCCATCAAGTACACAGTTTTTTGTTTTTATACAGTTTGGGGGGGAATAAGAGAGGAATGACACAACACAAATTGATATAATAAAAATGGTACTCCAGAATTATTTCCCTTCCTCCGCAGTTGCTAATAATTAAGGTGATGTTAAACCTCCGGGTTTAGCACTGCTGCGTATGTAGCATAGTAGACTACCGAGCTTCCTCCATAAACCCAGCCTGACTTTGACTTATAGTATAGTTGAGCTGAAATCATGTCTCCTGGGCATGCACAGTAAAGTGAGGTGTACTTGCTTGGGCATCATCTTCGCATTGCACAAAAATTTCCTTACTTACCCAAACTGATATATGGTTCTGTCAAATATCAGGATAGGGTTAAAGTGCCAGTCAAGGGTCTTGACACATGGTTGTATGTTGTGCATACTCCTTTCATTCTCTCAGAAGTACATGCCTTTAGTACATTGCCTGTCATTTGGCAATGCTGCCATATAGAAGGGCTGCATAGTATGATGATGCGTGTCTGCTCTCTAAGCCAAAAAGGATCAATATAAGATTGTGCTATTTGTGTATTCGTGAGGAGAGGGGTTCCTCCACCTTGCCCTGCCTTCCTCCAGTGATTGACAGACTGCTGTGTATGAAGATACAGGTCGGGTATAGTTAAGAGGTGACGGGTGGGGGAGTGCTCTATTCAGGAGTACACCAGACTATAAACTGTGATAACTGAGCACAAGTACTTCCAATAATGGCTTTTGTGAACACCCTTCTTAATAAGACTTGAAGAACAGCTTTACACACATTCATGGCTTACAAACAAGTTTCTCTTTTTTTTTTTTCCCTTTTCCCTTCATAGTTTTTTCATTTCCCAATTCTTTGACGGAAGAGAACATGCTGAATGTTTCCAAGCCACTGCCTAAACAGCTATGGGAAGCCAAAAAGGTGTAGTATTTAATAGATTCTCTGTCTCCCGTTTACTGAAATAATGTGTCAAGGCTGTTTGAGTTGACATTTGTGTGGTATTTGGCCTCTGCTCACATCATATTTGCTGAGAAGAACTAGTACGGTGTACATTGCCGCTTTTCCTTTAATATGATTGACACCATGATGACATGCAGTGCCTCCCATTGGATAAATGGGTGCTGTTGCCATCCATCATATGACTGATCAGTCACCGCTTGAATTCTGCTTTTTTTGCTTCAGTGATGGAACAGTAAAAAGTTGATAGTTAGTGTATGCTCGGCCTACTCAGTTTGCATATAACATTTGTCTACAGAAACCTATAAATAATGTTTTACTTCTCTAGTACTGTTCTTGAGTAATGTCTTGTATAGTTGACTGGTCCTCTACTTTTAATTCTGAAGGCTTCAGAGCAGAAATTTCCTAGTTTTCTTGCTTCTTAAAGGGAACTTGTCAGGTCTTTTCCCCCACACTAAACTGGCCCTCATCATGTGTAGGACCAGGTAATTCCCTGTCCATTACTGCCGCTCTGTAATGTTTCTGTGAAGTTGTATAACAGTCATATGTAAATTATCCTAAGTAGTCAAAGGGGTGGAGAGCAGCTTCAGCCTCCTCACACTGTCCTCTTGGTAGTTATACTTCCTTGGCCCTCACTGTCCCCTCGCTCCGACACCTTGAGGGAGATGTCAGTCATGTGACTAGTAAGCGGACAGTGTGACTAGGCTGAAGCTGCTCCCTGCCCTCTTGACTACAAAAGAGAACTTGCAGATGACTCTTTATGCTTTCAAACATTTATAACTTCACTTTGCTGCAGCAGAAACATTAGAAGGGCAGCAATGGGAAAGGAATTACTTCATCCTATCCTTGAGGTTTACGGTGGAAAAACCACCCGACCTTCTCTTTAACTTGTTTCAGTCTAAGAGCATAACACTGATGTGAACAGAGCTCAAGTCTAAGGATCTCCAAGCTTATTTTTATTTTGTTTTCCTTTGAGCAGAAGAGTAGTAAAGATATACTTTTTGCTGATGGCCGTTTTGGTTCTGATGCTGTAGGGCTCCCACTCACAATTACTTCCTGGTGTCCCGGGCACACAGGAAACGCACAGGTAATTGAGCCAGTTACTGGTTGAGGCGGTTCATCGTTTTGGCCAGTGATGGGCTGGAAATGACTTGGCCATCTGTGTGTCTCGGGAGACCTCAAAATCTTGAGTGTCTGAAACCTGGGCAGCATCAGAACTAGTGAGAGGTGACTATTTTTTGTTCATTTTCTTATGCCACCTTTAATTCTCTCTCTGCACTGTAAATCGGTCCTGACTAGAACACCCTGAATTGTGACCATGGCATGCTGATATTGTCCTACTGAAAGGATGGTTAGGAGGCCGAAGAAAATAGTCATGGCAGATGCTATGCTTTATTTCACGTACTTCTGGACCATTATTTTATTTCCCAGAAACCACTATACTTCTTTCCATTGTCTGTATAACCTCTTTAATAACCTGTTATCTCTACTGACCCTCCAATGTTTTGTTTCCTCCCCTACTTGTAATGTATGTTTTTCCATCATCTAAAACCAGCAACTAACATTTGTTCCTTGCATTTGCTTCTGACCTTGCAGATTTCCTGTTCTTTGATCTTAATGTCTCTATTCTGGGATTCTTCCATTTAAATCTTGGAGGAATGTAATTCATTAGTCTTGTTAGAGGATTCTTACTGGATTATTTCATGGCTTTTCTCATTCATGCTACTCTGTAATATGAGTGTCTATATTTACTTACGTATAGAAAGTAGTAGATCACATTCTATGTCACATTATAAAAATTGTATAACAACATGTTAGAAATTGTCACATTTTAACATACTGTATTATACAGTATATTTAAGATTTTTCTTTTACCTGAATCTTAGTGTAGAATTGTCCCGTAACCCTGTTTTGGTGTATTATGCTGAGTTTAACGTACGTTATTTTTGTGTTTGTTTCCCAATATCTATTTTAGGTCCAGTCCATGACATCTCGTCCTCGATCCTGTGAAGTCCCAGGCATCAAGTATGTACTGAAATAAATCCTCCAAGAAATAAGACACCTATAATAACACCTATTTTGTTACAACATAAAGTCCTTTAAGCTGTGTTCAGACATAGGCAATTAAAACCCACAATAAAGTATAAGACAATACATGTGAATAGGGTTTTGTAAAGCCCATTTATAGGTGTGGATTTTAGGGTATTATGAGGACCTTGAAATCTTCACTATATAGATGTTTTCTTCCTGTGCTGCCCCTCTTATACGGTTAATAAACAATTACACTAAAGGTTTTCTGATATTAGAATAATATCATTATATTGGTGGGGCCTGTCTCTCATCAGAAAATACAATTGGCTATTTAAAGGGGCCATTTTTCCGTTGAGCTCTTCAATTGAATTTTTTTTCTTTTCCTTTTTAGAGTTTTTCCGTCTTCAGATCCCAACGCTGGCCTTTCACATTTCCAGGGGAACCTTAACACAGGTGGATCACTGCCAGATCTTACAAATCTGCACTTCCCATCTCCCCTGCCAACACCACTGGACCCAGATGACGCAACATATGGCGGTATGGGTGCAGAGAATAGCACAGGTGGGCTTCCTGCTGCAATGACTCATCTGGGCATCAGTGGCTCACCAGGTCAGTGGCAATAAATTGTTTGTATTTACATAACTTAAAAGAAAGATCTATCCTATCTATCTATCTATCTATCTATCTATCTATCTATCTATCTCAAGTAAGGAGAGGCCTGGTAGGAAAAAGGCTTAAGACAATTTAGTACTGTATATTCTGAGCAGGCAGATATTAATTGCAGATACATTGTGGCTATTCAAACACGATCCCCCAAATCAAATGACTGCTTGAAAAAGGGACATGTCTGGTTCTTTGTATTGTTAACACAGTGGTGCTCAACCTTCCAAGGGCCACTTTATTATATTGCACCACTTTCAAGAACCGCTAACAACATATCAGTATATATACAGTATTTAGACATATACCATATCTCACAAAAGTGAGTAAACCCCTTACATTTTTGTAGCTATTTCATTACATATTTTCATGGAATAACACTGGAGATTTTATACACTCTAAAGTAGTCTATCTACACCGTTATACAAGCTGTACATTTGGTGTGCCATCAAAATCGCCCCAACACAGCCATTAATATCTAAACCCCTGGCAAAAAAAAAAAAAAAAAAAAAAAAAAGTGAGTACACCCCTAAGTGAAAATGGAAAAAGTATGCCCAGTTAGCCATCTTCCCTTACAAGTGTTATAAGGTCTGAAGGTGTGAATAAGGAGCAGATGTCTTTAAAGGGAGTCTCATTGAGAAAATCACTTTGTAAGTAAGCATATATTTAAATATTTTTCATCCCACTGTTTTGGTTTGTTTTGTGGGTTTGTGTTTTGGTTTTTTTTGTTTGTTTTAATTCCAAATTTTCTCAATATGCATTTGATCTTCATGGCGCACAGAGGGCAATATATTTGTTTGTCTCCACCTGGATAAATCAGCAATCCCCCACACCCTTCATGCCGCCTTCTCCTCTTTTCAGCTGCAGATTCTGTTGTGTGCGAAATCTTGTGCATGTGCTGCTGTACAACGGACTGCTTTGGGTTTGGGCCGAGCGTGTACAGTACATGCTCCGTACGCCATATTTATTCTCTGCGTGATCAAGCATTTAAGAGTACTTTTTAGTTATATGAACTACTGAGCATGCAGAGAATAACCTATTCAGGAAGGCCTACAACCTCCAATAACACTATCACCGCACTGCCATCTGTACAGTCTCCCCCTCTCTTTCTGTCTCTATCCCTCTTCCCTCATAGATTGTAAGCCCTCGCGGCAGGGCCCTCTACCCCACTGTGCCAGCCGATCACTGTTAGTATTATATCTACCTGTATATTCTGTGTACTGTATGTAACCCCCAAATGTAAAGCACCATGGAATTAATGGTGCTATATAAATAAACAATAATAATAATAATGTAGTATTATATAGAAGCTGATTGGAAACCTAGTAGCAGGGACTGAGCTATAGCAGTACAAGGGGGGAGAGCCAGAAATAATAATAATTAAAAAAAAAAAAAAAAAAAACCTTCATGGAAAGCTTTGCCTCCTTCAATAGGGTCTTTGTGCCCTGTAGCCCACTCTCTTACTTCAATATGCAAGTGTTCAAGTTCCACCAAGTAGTTCTTGATAATACAGCCATTATATGCCAGTGAATAGGGACTTGTGTATGGGGAAGTCAGATCTTTCTAATTCCTATCTACTTTAAAGCTGCTTACTTTACAGATTTCTTTTGGATTTGTGTAATAAAGTACAGATATTGATAGTGTCAGTAGTTTGAAGCTTTTAGAGTGTGTGTGAATAACATTAGCGCTATATACTAGTTTATATATTCTAATATTCATAGCTATAATCTTCTGAGGAGAGAAGGCTTCCTTCTGTTACTTTGCAGCTTTGATCACTTCTCTTGTCATAAAGTGCTTTCTCTCACAAACTTGGCATTGAGCCCACTGCTTCCGGATGTTTGCCCTTTAATGTAGTTCCTGGATGGCAGCATTGAATTGTCATGGAAGATCTGCCACATGCAGATTAGTCTTTTATAGGATCATTGTTTATTTACCTTTTTTTTAATGCAGGTTTGCAGAACACTCGTAGCAATCCATCCATACAAGCGACACTGAACAATAGTTCTATGGGTTCTCCTGTAAACAACCACGGACCTCCAGCCGGCCGCTCTAACCCATCGCTTCACCCGTCTCTTCGCCTGGCATCCCTCAGCAATCCTTCTCTCTCAACGGCCGCTCTTGGCAGCTCTCCTAGGCGAAGGCACACTCCTGTTAGCCCACTGACTTTGACCCCAGGCAGCGACTCAAATCGGAGCCTTAGTGGACAATTCTCACCCACCAGCCCAATGAATATGCCACACAATTCACAGGTAACATTTCAGCTACTTATATGCTTCATTCACAGCTGTTTGAATGGTTTCACACAGTGGTGTTTGGAAAATGCTGCTTTTTTGTGGCAGCTTGGGATGCTTTTTGAAGGAATTCAGAAGACCTGGTAGAAGTCCTGGATCAAAAACCTGCACAAAAAGTATGACATCACCCTTTAATTTAATATCAGGTTATCATGGCCTGTAAATCCACCAGTCAGTAAATGGGTAAAAACGCAGTTCCAAGCTATCAGTGCAAGGAAAATACTCTGCACTGGTTGTGACATAAACCACACATGTACATTTAGGTCTTTTTACAGCTTTAGGTGATTCTTAAAGGGATTCTACCATTAAAACTTTTTTTTTTTTTTTTTTAAATGTAGATTGTGAGCCCCACATAGAGCTCACGATGTACATTTTTCCCTATCAGTATGTCTTTTTTTTTTTTTTTTTGGAATATGGGATGGAAATCCATGCAAACACGGGGAGAACATACAAACTCCTTGCAGATGGTTTTTTGCCCTTGGCGGGATTTGAACCGAGGACTCCAGCGCTGCAAGGCTGCAGTGCTAACCACTGAGCCACCGTGTGGCCCCAACCTTTTTTTTTTTTTTTTTTTTTTGTGGATAAGATGTCGGAATAGCCTTTAGAAATTTACTTGCACAGTATTGTTAGCGGCCATTCTCCCGTAGCCTGTGCGCCTGCGCAGTCTCCTCTGCTCAAGGCCCAAGGCCTAGAAGTTATGAGCCTGCACCAGAAGAAGACATTGAAGATGACGCTGCGGATGAAGGAGGTGTCGCTGGAGACACTTCTCTGGCAGTGGTGGGGACGCCCTCATCGCTGCGGGAGAAATCATTTGCATACCGGTAAAAACCGGTATTTCTAAGGAACGGCGTCTAAAGGTAAGAGACGAATAGCCTTTCTAAAGGCTATTCCGACGTCTTATCCACAAAAAAAAGGTTTTAGTGGTAGAATCCCTTTAAAGCGTAACTGAACTTTCACAAAAAAAACAATTGTTATTATGCCACTATATGTGAAAACTTCACTCTCCACAATTTTTCTTTTCACTGCAAAAATATCTTTTGTGCAGTCTTTCTCTGTGCGACAGTCCAGGTCTACTCGCACTTCCTGCTTTTAGCCAGTTTCTAGGGAGGCTTGTCTTCAGTGTGTAATGTCAGCCAGTACTGTATGCAAAATTTCAGTATGCCCATAGTTTCCATCATGCACCTACCCAGCAAACCAATCTGCTAAACCCAGGGACTTTGAGCAACTCCACATCGTTTGAAATCTAAAATTTGCCATACCAGGAAATGCCAGATATAGATGAATCAATGGCAGAGTCCCTGTGAAGACCTCGACAGGCAGAGATGTGGAAAAGAATTAAAGAAGCGCTCAGCTACATTGAGGAGAGAGAGAAGCCAGAGCACAGGAGTTGTACTGAGAAATTGTGTTCCAGCGTGTCTCGCCTCAAGGTTGCTGAGCGCAGTGTACACTGGCTGCTGTATAGTGAGCCCTGACACTAGCTTCTCCTGTATCCCTCTCCACATCTCCCTGTCTGGACTCTGAATGTAGAGGTGCACACTATGCAGCTGCAGAGCCATGTTATAAGACTGCATACTGCATAACGTCAATCAAGGGGGCATCTAAATTATTCAAGTACATATCGCCTGCCTATCAGTACACACCACTGGCCCCTACACCATACCACGTCCCTGTACTCCCAACAGCCTAGACATGGAGTATGGATCCTGCTTAGCAACTGTAAGAAGTGTCAAGGGTAGGAACAAAGGAACACAAGCCAGAGGGCCAGCTTCAGGCACAATTTTATACCACAAAGGCAAATTTTGCTAAAGAAATAATTTATAAACTTGATTAACAGAAAACGAAAAATAGCTTTAAAAGTTTAGTTACGCTTTAACTTTAGCTTCCACCTTCCTAATATTTAATGACAGACTCCCTTATAAATCTGCATTAGGACCAATAAACCAAGACTACTGCTGATAACCCCCATTGATTATGGGGCTAGTCCACAAGTAAACCACAGGATGCCCAGGGCTGGTATTCAGAAGACTCTCTCAAATTCCTCCTCTTTTTCAGCTGTGAAGGGATTTTTAATATAGCAGAAAAATAACTTTAGGGCCATAAATTGAATTAATGCAAAGACAGTTTGGCAGACTTATTATGTCTTATGTTTTCAGGCATACAAGGCATAAGAAGATCGGTCTTGAGAAAAAATAATTACAACTTTATTACTTCTGCACTGCCTTTGCCACTTCCCTGAAAAGGGCCACGACAAATTTATCTTTATTTATGTTGGAAATCTGGCATAAATGATGGGGATAATGTACATCAGTTTTGAGCTGACGTAAACTTTCAGTGCTCCCTCTCCTGTGGGTGCGCGTCTTATTTCTGCATCTTATCAGTTTGTGGCCACAGTTATGTTTCTGCTCCTTTATAAAGGTTCCTATACTGCACGGTTATTAGTTTAGGAAGCATTTGGCCCTCGTAGACATGTGACTGAAACGGTAAAGGGTGGAGCACAGCTGTCACTTTTGGAATTGGCATTGATCTTAAAATACAAACAAAATACTTTTTATCTTCCTTCAGAAATATTAACACGGTTTTCTACCTTTAAGAATATATATTGATAGGATGTTCTGCATATGTTGGTATGTTAGTTACTGAGTTATACACGGAATTGTATAGTTACTAACTGCTATCATTTTTATTATCCTAGGGTCTAACTTTGGACAGGAATCCACTTTCTCTTCCTCCACTAGAACCTCCTCCTCCGTATCCTTTATACCAAGAGCAATCCCAACACCCACTTCAGCATTCACAGCACCATGTGCACGACCCTACGGAGTCTCCAAACTTTCAGCCTCCCTCACCTGTGCCCTGCCCTCCATTGGACTTAAATTTGGCTAATGTGAGTACAGGATCATTCTATGATTATACAGTATATGTAGCTGTGTATAGTCTCTTCTTTAATAGCCCTCTGCTCCTACTGTTACTTTGATATACAATCATTTTCTAGACATTTCCTGAATAAATTTGCACATGGACCATATGAAAATATCACAAGGCTAACCGAATGCATAGTTATACAGTATCATCATATATTTATGCATAATGCTGGTATTAAGCGGAGTCTGACATCTTAAGCGGGCCATACACATTAGATGATTGTCTGCCAAACTAGCTGATTTCAGCAGGGCTGCCTGACTCAGATAAGGATCTGTCTGATTTCAGCTGCCCATTCCTCTTGCTCTTTGATCTGTTTAGTGCACTTGGGGCATTTCCACAGTTGCTAGAGCCATCCATTTTCTCTTGTGGTTACTGCCCAGCATTGCTCTTAAAGCAATGACTGATATGTCCCATGTATTTGCATTGACCACACAGAAGATGGTGCTCTAGCAGGTGTGGTTCACATGGAGTAAAGTTCACCTTAGGGTGCATTCACATGGAGTAAAGTGGCTCTGATTCTGCCACAATAACTTGCGGCAGAATCAGGACTGATAAGACTGAAATCAATGGGTTAAAAAGCCTCCCATTGATGGAAATGTGTTCCGCGTGGAAGATGGAACCCATTGAACTCAATGGGGGTCTTATTATCAGCGCTGATTCTGCTGCGAGTTATCGTGGCAGAATCAGCGCCACTTTACTCTGTGTGAATGCCCCCTTATAGTCCCAAAGGCTCCTTAAAATAAGAGCAACGCTTGCATTGCACAGATTTATGTATTGTGAAAAAATTGTTGGAGTAGCTACTGAATCAATACTGCTTTATAGCACAATGTCATTAGTGATTAATTTTTAGGTACCTATTAATTTGTAATTTGTGTCCATTGTATCTAGACTACTATATTAGCAGGCAGCAAATAGAATATACAGTATTTCTGACAGATCTGATAGAAAAAAAAATTAATCTGACTAAAAAACAGTCAGACCGATACAAATGTATTACCTTTCATCTATCTGCCATTGACTGCTAAGTGATAGAAAAAAAAATCCATGCATGGAAATGGAAAGCACCCCATCAGGTTCTAGTAAACATTTTAAGTTTAAAAAGTAGATAGACATGGAAAGAACACCTATCCTAAGAAAATAGAGCTAGCCGCCCCACATTATACAGCTCAGTACACTGAAAAAGAAAATATCTTTGATATATTCAGTGGATTTATATAAAAATCTGCAGAAATGTAGTTATTAGGCATTTCATGTACTTTATGCACACGCCTCCGCTCCCAGAGCTATCCTGAAACCGTTCTCGCCCTTCCAGTCTTGTCCTGTACTTCCCCATACAGTAGGAGTTGAACGTCCCATTGATTTTAGGAGAAACTGGACAAACCGTGCACTTGCTGCTTTGCATCGTAGGCCAGGTTCTGATACAGCATAGCAGTGAACAGCTCCCAGTGCATGGGGCGATGCTGACACATGACTGGAATAGTGAAATAGTGATGCCCCTGGAGCTGAGGTTTGGGCACTGAGTGCACCAAACGTGGGATCAGCAAATTTCTTCAAAGGTATTTTGCCACAAATGTATTGAAGCCACGAGCATAACAAAGGCACATTCTTCTCAGTGTAATGAGGTGGGATCCGTTCTATATGCTTAAAATACGGTTTTAGGCCAGGGCCCCACATTGCGTAAACATAGCGGTTTGCCCCAGTGGTAACTCCATGGAAAAGTGTTTTACAGTCACAGCAAAGTGTATGGTATTCTACCGACTCCCATCCCCACTCTGCAGTAAAAAAGGTGCTGTGGATAGGCGGCATTTTCCAAAGCCATTGCGGTTTTGGAAATCACAGCATGTCAATTATACCTACAGAAACACCAGTGCTTTACCCTATAGGTATAATTGAAGTGTAAAGTCCGCAGAGGAAACATCTGAGAACTTTGTCCAAAGCACTCTATGAAGAACCGCAACACAACAAAAAATCTATGCAGGGCGCCATGTGGAACCTTAGTCACAGAAAGATTTTCAGATTTTGGACACCCCTTAAAGCACACTCTGGAATCATTGGGTATTTAAACAGAACTGTTTTTATCAATGTTTCTGTTGTATCGACAAACTGAACACACAATGCAGATGTGTATCCAGCCTAGCCGATGCAATATTCCTCTGTGCGATGTAGAATTGTGAAATCTTGTATAAGTATTATCTTCTAGTTCATGTGTACTCATCCATTATATCTTATTTTTATTCCTTAGAGCACGCTAAGTGGTTTCTTTTCAGACCCTTTCTTTGATCAGCAACAGCCTATGAGACACGGGAAATGTCAATGGCAGCAGGTCAGTCTTACTGCTAAGGATTCTCTACATGTACTTTCAACTGGCCTTTTGCATGAGCAAACTTTTTTCCTGTCAACTGTAGCATTTGTTTTTTTGTTTTTTTTTCTTGTTTTTGGGTTTTTTATGCAAGTTGAAACTTTTATAGTTATTGGCAGTGTAACTTTGTGTAAACCGGGGTTGTGCTGCTACAGTATGCAAACTACATAGGGACCAATTGATGTAACAATCATTCTTCCTTGCACAGTTGGCAATAGGACATGTAAAATCTATCGCTGATCTGATATTCATGAAAAGTACTCATTCCTGCTAAAAATCTGCCTGTGTTGGCAATGTAACCAGTCTGTGTAGACAGTCTGGCAATATGCCAGCTTTATTACAGGGTCTAATGCTGGATGATGTGCTGCATCTTAAGCCTGTCCAGTCCAAGCTTAGTGGGCCCACTTTGGGGAAAAGATTTAGACCAATATTTTTGCCCAATCTGACACATTTTACTGCATAAATGCCACACTCTTTCCCACAAAACAGTCTCATTTCGGGAAAGCCGCCTCCACTTGTCTCACTAGTTAGAAAAATGGGATCTTAAAGTAGATGGAACATTTTATGTTGGTGCAGAGTCATGGGCACAGTAGTAAATTTGCTGCTTTGTTTTTGGAGGGTATGAGTTGCTTTCAAATATGACAGCCTAGAGCCTCACTGAACATTAAAAGGGAAAAAGTCTATTAAGCCTATGTCCAAGTTGTCATATTGTTAGCTTCCATTGAAACAGTTGTCATGAACTCCATGGTGCCACTAGGCTGCAGTAGATTGATGGAGCCCAAGAGCCACATACAAGTCCCAAGCTACTGACTAGAAAACACTGATATATGGCTTACTATTCCTTTTTACACTAGCACACTGATCCTGTGTAAGTTTTAGCCTTGTATGTTTTGTCTATATTAGTTTATCTACTTAATGTCTGAAATTCTGGTTCTGAAGTTTGAAGAGGAGCAATTTTCAGTCTTCTCAAATAGCAAAGCAAGTCGACCGTGTAAGGATCAGCTCGCCTAGTCCTCCCTGGGCTGAGAAAAAAATCTCCTGGTTCACAGAAAAAAGGGTTGGTTCCAAGACAGCCTAGCAGTACTGGAAAAATTCAGCACACCATGAGAACTACCCATCAACCACAAGAAGACCAAAGTCTTGGTTTCCAGAAGAAGGGCCACAATAAAGCCCCCATCCCACACTTCACACTAAATGGCTCCACACTGGAGAAAACCACAGCTACACCTACCTGGTGTAGTCTGGGGCCCAGCCACCTACCCAGACCAGCCAAAATGGGACTCTAGTCCAACAGAGACCTTCCACCTGGAGTTCTGCAAATACCTGCTCCATGTCCACCGCAGCACCTCCAACATGACATCCCAGGCGGAACTAGGCAGGCTCCCACTGTGCTCACCATGCAGAAGAGGGCGCTAGTATTCCAGGCGCACATCCAGGGGTGCAACCCCGACTCCTACCACTACCAAGCCAGGCTATGCCACAGAACTCTAAACAAACCTGGCACCTTTCAGCCAACCGCCAAACCAGAACCACCAACAGGCAATGACCAAAGCCCAAATAAAGTGGGCCAGAGAGAAAAGCAAAGAGCAGTACATCGAAAAATGGAGAAACTAAATAAATAACTCCAAGAAACTCAGTGTACCAGTCACTGCAAAGAAACTACACCATGGCCACCTACCTGGAGAGAATACCCAACCCCAAACACAGACAGACTCTGAGCCGGTACAGACTGAGCACCCACAACCTAGAGATAGAAACGGGGCAGCACATGCAGATGTTCAAGCCATGGGAGAACAGACTGTGCCAACACTGCGACCAGGGGGCCCTAGAAGACGAGTATTTGGGTGCTACACTGCAAAAAATATTCAGCTGTGAGAGTAGTCTACTTCCAAAGACTATCTGCCCACATCCTAGACTTCACATCTGCAGACGAGAAGAGGAAACTGTACATCCTACTGGGAGAAGAGGAGTCCACTGTGTGGATCGCTGGCCAATACGTGTCCAGCTGCCACCAAATGAGGGGAAGATGACACCCCAAGGACTATTATACCCATTATCACCCCATCTAATCACCCGCCCATACCCACATGTCCTAAACCAGAACGAGACCCCAAGGACTATTGTACCCCCCAAACTACCCACCCTCCTACCCATCCAATCACTCACGCCCGCCCCCAACCACTCTTTGCGTTGGCAATGCCAAATGTATATTCGGACATGCCAATAAAACTTTTATTTGATTTGAATATACAGTATAATTGTAGGGCACCTCAAATTCTCATCTTGATAATGCTCTTCAGTAAAACACTCAGCCCCTTGAAGTCTGATTCTAAACATCATGAAGATCATATATGAAGTTTTCAGGAGACAAAAGACTTGTGGTAAAATTGCTAACAGTGCACTTTTTTTTTTTTTTTTTTTTTTTAATCGCCTCCTTTTCTACATTAGGGGACTCAGTGGTGTAAAGGTCAAACTTACTATCTGTGTTATTTAGCAGGTCCATGCTGACCCATGTGCCTTGCCTCTTAGCTGCCAGAGGTCACTTTCTTATTCATATAAACAAAATTGTGTCTCAATGTATTCCTATGAGCGCCTTGTTTTGAGTTCCATAGGAATACATTGAAAGCCTGGGTTCAGTGAATGTGACCGTGACCTCCAGTAGCTCAGAAGCTGGTCTTGTGAGGCAGGGCTGGTTACTATATTTTTCCAAATGACATAACTAGTACATTTTTAATCCTTACCCCAATCCATGGAGCCACCAATGTAGAAATGAGGGTTGCAATAAAAAAGTGTATTGTTACTTGGATGTCCAGAGACATGTTGATAAGACATACTTAGCTTATGTGTTACAGGTAAGTGTAAGCTCTTAAGATCCGTGTAACATGCATTATACTGGGTGCTGTACAATACTTAGGTTGGAAAGTGCAGAAGAAACTGATAGACTAGGCAAATGGTCTATTTAATACTAGCTCAGACATAACTGCACTTGCAGTAAGTGGTATTGAAATTGTTCTATTTCTTTTCAGCAAGAACAGTACGACATGTATGGGAGTCCTAGCAGTTCCCTTCCCAATAATAATCTCTTCGATCCGAACATGAGCCTCCAGTACTCTCAGGCAGCCATGATGGGATTAGGAGGGAGTCATGGAAATCTTCAAGATCCTTTCCAGTTGAGGCCAAGCTACTTGTATTCCAATTGTGGTGGAAGTGTACCAAACATTATCCTAACAGGTCAGTCTGACAGTGGTCTGGATATCTTGTCTCTAGACTTTTTAGTGTGCAGATTGATGGCTACCTAGATATGCAATTTATTTGTAGAGTAAAAGATATATGAATGATCTGTTTTCATTATTTAATATGCAACATTTTGCTTTCCCTCTGCAAATTTATAATATAATTTTTCCCTTAATTTGTGACCAGGGTTTCTTATATATATATATATATATATTTTTTTTTCTTTTACCTCTGTCATCAACCTTAACTATTTTTTGTGACAGTGTCAGGCCTTGTTTTATGCAAGAGAAATTATATAACTTATTAGAGTTGACTCTCAAAAGGTCATGAAAGATCTGAGGAACATATATCTTTTTCTTATAGTTCAGGTTTTCACTGTAACTGGGCTGTTTATATGCAAGCCAGTTTCAAGGAAAATCAACCACCTGTTGTCACTTTAGTCACTGGCAGAGCTGATCAGGGTTCAGCAGCTTTGCCATGCCTGGGTGATCGCTGGATTTGATATAGGGGAGCAACATTGCCACTTCTTCTAATCACCACATTTAGCTATGTAGGCATGAAAAGAGAAGACAAAAACAGCTTTAAACTACTTCTGTCTGTCGAGGACCTGAAGCTAGGTTCACGTCTGCGGTCAGATCTAATTCAAAAACTACTGAGGTGATTTACATACAAAAGGTATATGTGGAATAGCCTTTCTAAAGGCTATGCAATGATGTGATTAGTTAAAAATGACTTTTTTCGATGATGGAGCCCCTTTAATGTGTTACAATTCATCAGGTTGAACTTTGGCTATTATTTACATGCCACAAGGTGAAATGTATTTGAGGACGGTCATTTGCATTACTTGTTAAGCACTTTCTTACTGGCATTTTTCTCTTGTAGATGACTCAAGCAACAGCTTATCGAAGGACATTGGCAATGCAGTTGCAGGAGTTTCCGAGCTGGGCTTTGATACAGATAATACATTTCAGTTGGATGATGAGCTGAAAATTGGACCTTTGAGCTTGGATAATCTGAGTATGTTAAGTGATCCTGAAATGGTCCTGCCTGACCCCACCATAGAGGACACCTTCCGTTCTGACAAGCTGTGATCCAGACTTTCTTTTGGAGTGTTGACTGCTCCACTCTCTTCATAGAAGAAAACCTGTTCTAGCTGCAATTGCTTTGTTCCAGGCTCATTCACTATTTTCTGGATACCAAGCAGTTTTAATAACTTAAGGATCTGTGACTTCTGAATGTCTGGTCAAGTAGAAATACTAAGATACTGCTTTAAACCAAGCCAGTAATTGATGTCTTGTAGATAAGCACATGAGATTCTCTGTGAAATGTCCCCTCTAAAAGAACTGCCTTCCTACTTTTCATGGTGGTTGCACCATTGCCTTACATTTTTCTACCCTTTCATCCGTTGGCAGAATTTTTCTGAATCTGCTGAGATTGCGAAGGATTAAAGCAAACACAAACAATACAAAGAGGAAAAAAAACAAAAATCTTTTCTGACAAGTTAAAACCCAGTGATACAAATGCAGACTATGCTGGAGATTCCATATTGTACAGTCTGGAACCACTGACCTCAAGACTTGCTGATGGATTTGTCAGATTTAAGTCTATTCTGCTTTGAACTTTTGCCAAATTTTAAGAAAGATCTGGTATAAAATTACAACAAATCATCTTATGTAGTGAGGTAAAATGCTGTAGTGCCTTAGTCCTAGACACTTTCTCCAAATTTGTTTCCATTCCCTATACACATGGGATTGCAGCTTTTTGGTTGGTTGGCCCCATATCAAAAAGCCAAGACTTGTCATTTCTAAGACCTTTGTTCCTAGTACATTCATAGGCCAAAAATCTGTTTTTGATGCAAAAGATATACAGAATTTTTTTTCCTTTAAATACAATATCACCACCAATGCATAGTGGTCCTAGAGCTAAAGGAGGGTCCTGCAAATCCACATGACCTATAGGAAGGTAGATACTGAAACAAAATTCTGCTAGAACCGGTGCAATGACATCACTTCAAATTCCAAAGAATTGGTCGGGATCTGTCATGATCCTTCTTTTTAAGTACAATCACTAACAAATACACTAGTGTGAACATAGCCCACAGATTACCGGTACTGAACCCACTTTTTTTTTTTAGCATGTACCGTTTTTGATTATTAACAGGAGTAATATATATTTTGTTAGCAGATTTTTGAACTATTTTTATCAAACAATTTTTTTTTTTGATTGGCAAGAAGTTAATGGCGCATTCAATGTAAATCTTTTGACCTTCACATACAGAATTTTTGGTACTATTTTTGCATGGTTTCCTGCAGACAACATCTTAATTGGATCCATAAATTTGGAAAACTATGAACCTTTCCTTTGTATTTTCCTTTTATTTGAAATCGCTTTAAGTGCTAGAAACGTTTCAAAAACTGCTCCATGTGAACAAGGACTAAAAATAAGTGTCTCCATATTACTTTTCTCATTATGGGTTTTATTAAAATGCCACTGTCATGAGGATGTATATAGTGTAACTGCATCTGACTGAGGAGGACATGAAAGTAGAACATCAGAAATAGGTTTGTCAGTCAGCAGCACTCAGCAGACCGCCATTGTTGAGTATGTTCTTGGAAATACTGACAGGCTGGAGAATTTCATTCTTCTCCTCAAGCCCCACCTTCTTGTCCTTTTCAGGGAAATATGTGCATAGCCTACAAGGCCCTCATGGGAGTGGCATTTTAGGGGTGCATTTGTACTGCCACATTTATAGCCAGTCTTCCTCTCTGACCTTAATAGAGGACAGTATGAAAACCTTTCCCTAAGTTTTCTGGGTTTTCTTGATGTTTTGGCAAGAAATATATGGAGGAAACATGGCTATGTAACTGCGATGTGTGTGTATTTCTGTTCTGATATATTCAGTCTTAACAATGGCTTATATTGTGGTTTACTTGCTGCATTATTGTATATAAATGGCATTGAATACTAATACATGAGAAAATAATTATTTATATAGAAATAAGAAAATATAGCCAGACTATACGGTATGGCACCCCATAGACTTCTCTAGGTTGATGAAGACAATTGAGAAACAGGGCTGCCTGCTACATTTGCATTAACCTAAAACATGTCTTACCAAACAGAACAGTCAAATAGAATTTTTGTTTCCACCTTAAAAGTATATGAATATTGCACCTTATGTAACCCTAGAAGGGCCATGTAGAAAGGCATATTTGCACTCTATCAATTTACTCATGTGAGTCCCAACAAGGACCTATGGGATTTCTAACTAAATGAACATTGTGATGTATAAGAATTATCCTAGTTACCGCAGCCTCTCAGCTTTGATATTCTTACAATTCCCATTCTCTATCAACAATAGTGCCTTAGGTAATCCTAAATAGACGTGAACCTATTACATATTGAAACCTTTGCCCTAGTAAGATTTGGCTACCAAAATGACTTTTCTCAACAGTTGCACTGACCAGTTTTCTGATTCTGAATGATGACCACTTGGTACCATGTACTGAGGTAGGCTAGATAAACACAATTGTGGCAATGAAAACATCAATTTTTTAACTGTTTTGCACTTAGAGGGGTGGGTGGCCGTTTTCATGGATCCCCCATACAGTTGTGTATAGAGGGATTTGTGAAAATAGGACCTGGCATATAATTTTGATGGCCTGTGACTACGGACCGTCAAAATTATTCGTGAGAATCGCTCCCATTCACTGGAATTACAAAAACACAGACGTCACGCTGCCACTTTTCACTGTTATGTGAATTTAGCCTTCAGACGGCCATAAGGTGTCTAAATTAAGGCCACACATCTCGTACCCTCTGCGGATCATATAACCAGAACTTCAGGCATGATAGGGGTTTATGATACTGTATTCCAGGTCATTTTACCTGCAGCTGGGAAAGGATTTGCTGCAGTAATGTGGTCTGGAAATGGATGCATTGTGACTGTCTGCAGGGGGTTATTCAGTCTCCTATTTGTAGATTTCCTAAAGGTTGGCCAATCTACTTAATGATTTTCCTTATGGAATTATGGGCCGTAGTACGCAGGTAGATGCAGGGGAGTATGAGCCGTTAAACCATGAGATGGATAGATTGATTCACCCTCTCTCCCCCTCCTCCACGTGAACAAATGTTTTTCAGGTAATTTCTGGCACACTTACATAGGCCGTTCCTGATAACTGGACCATTCATCGGCCTTACGTTACTGCTCCTATATTATAATGCGGTAGATGGTAAGGGCTTCACCACCTTCAGGACAGGCTCTTGTGACTCATTGGAAAGAGACAAGTAGTGCAGCTTTTCGTCTTAAGCATTGGGTGTTGCCAAAGTTGTCTGGAAGATATGCAGGACATCTCCTAGGCCTGAAAACAGCAGATTACTTTAAAGCTTAGGTAGCTTGGAGAAAATAGGGGTTTTATATTAAATTAAAAAAAACTTCTGTGCAATTGTCGAGACAATGATGCAGGAATGATCATTTGTCATGTCCGTCTTATATGCAGAAGTGGGTAGGTTGTACATTACGGTTAAATATAAAACAGACCCCATAATATATAATGCGCTGTACTGATATAAGGGGCATGCATGCTAATAACTACTCCTATGTCTATTAGATATAGGACATCTTTAAAGGGGAGGGGGTCTTAAAATGAGATTATATATTTTATGTGTGCTTGTAGGATACAATATTTCTACTGCCAACCAGATTTTACCTAGTGGTTCTGTGTTTTATTCTGCTTTTATATTGTTTCTATCACGTGAAGTAGATCTAGTCCAAGGGGCATACATCTTGACATTTCTATATGCTACTTACTTTCATTGGGTAAGTCTCTTGTTTAGATGCTTTTGACTTACAAGATGACCCCTTTGAAGAAAAGGACCAAGAACAAACTGGTCAACATCTGGGTAAAAGGGATTTTGGATTTCTAGAATAAGCCTTCCTTCTCGTATGCTTGGCACTTAGATGCTATGACAAGAAGACGTGCACTTACGGTTGCGCTTATCAGATATGTTTTAAAAAGAGATTTTTATTGTAGAGACTTTGTATTGTAATTAAGATTTAGTATTCGGTATATCATATTGTAGTAATTTATCTTTATAGTGCATTTCTGTTAGTCATTGGTAAAAGACATGTCCGCCGTCTAGCAATGGATTAATTCATTCTTAGTCTTCAGTTCTCAACACAGCAGTTATTTATGCCTATGTTTTTGTCATATGTTTAATACCGACGTCAGTCGTTAACCAGTTCTTTGCCAAAGGGATTAAAGGGCTGTGCTATCTGGTTGTAAATGAATCGATGAACTTTGTGCAGCGATAACACAAGTGTAGGTTATATCATATCTTCTGTATAATAAGCGTCCTTGACATTTTCCTGTTATGACTGCTACATTGGGCTGTTTTGGCTTCCTACTAATTAACATAATATATTGGATACGTCCCAAAGACCTGTCTAAGGAATCATTGTTCACTGAAACGTCCATATATCAGAGCTGTCTGTAAATGCCTCTATTCACAGATGGGCCGTATAATGCTAATATAATGTGGCATGCACAGAGTCCCCTGGCTCCAGTACAGTTTCCTTAGTATTTTTGGAAGGTTTATCTAATTTACCCTTTTTTTATTCATTTATTCAGAGATTGCATTGCATTTGCTTTAATAGGAAAACTTACATTTACATGTTTTAAAGGGAACCCGTGAGGTGTTTTCTCTCCCCTGAACCGGTCCCGGTGTGTGATGACCTTTGCTATGGTGGCCTCATTAAGCTTTCTGTCCTTTTGAAAAGTTGTTATAAAATTTGTACTGGAATATGCAAATTTATGTAATTAGTCATGGGGGTGGGGATCAGCTTCTTCTAGTCATGGAGTGATGGTTGTAAATCCCACCTTATGAGGCCAGTGGTTAGGGTATCAGGCTGACGTGACTGTGAGAGACATGTCACATCCCAAAGGTTATGATTTACTATGATGACTCTGTGACTAGATGAAACTGACCCGCCCCAATGACCAGTTAAGGTAAAAGCTTATAATTTCACATTTCAGCAACTGAAATCTTAGGGAATCACAGGAAAGGTCTTTACTTCATGCTGCACATGTTGGGTCCAGTTTAGGGTGTAGAAACCACCTGATAAGTGTAGATGACTGTCCGCACTTTTTGGCTAAAGTATCCAAACCTTACTTTTACATTTCACTACAGTATAAACAATAACCCTTTCCTCCATTTACAAAGTTCTCAAAGGGCTCTATAGCAAACTCACAATGAATCCTACTAAATGTACTATGCTTTTAAGTTCGTCCACCATTTACCAGGTTGCACAATTCTATATGCTTCTCATTTCATTATATAATTGTATAGAGAAGCTGTGGTAGGTACATCATTGGCGCTGTCACTGTGTCTGAGCGAGACTCTAAAGGTGGCCGTACATACTAGGCGAGTGTTAGGAGAAACAAGGACTGGTCACTACTTTGTTCCCACTCGACATACAGTCTGTTCCAAATGTTTTAGATGGGGGGGGGGAAATTCTGTAAAGTAAGATGACTTATAAAAACAGACTCACTAATAGTTTTGTGAATAAACAAAGGGGAAATATGAATCAATATTTGGTGTGACCAGCTATTGGCAGAGTCATCCTAGAAGTGATGTGTTGGCCCCACAGAGCCCTGATCTCAACATCATCCAGTCTGTCTGGGATTACATGAAGGGGCAGATCTTCTGTGGATGTAGGCTTGCTCAGTGCTTAGTTCTCCAGGATGCTTGGATCAACCACCTTCAAAAATTCTCTGCAAGTGTACCTAGAACTGATGCAAAGGGTGGTCACACCAAATATTCATGTGAATTTAGTTTTCTCTTTGGTTGATTTACTTTTGTCAATTAACAAAATAAAATGAACATTTACATGGTACTTTAGGGTTTTACTTGACAGGTCTAGCAGTGGTTTGTCTTCCTCTCCACATTAACTAAACATGGACTTATTCATTTTCTAGATCTGAAGGCTTAAATGTACATGCCTTGCCCTCCAAGCAAATTAGAGATGAAAGAACACAACACTGGCTCACCACCAATCAAAACCTCAGATATGTCAGTGTTAGTGTATGGTCAGCTTCATGCTGGACAGTAGAATAGAGCTCTTCCTGGAGCCTGAAAGCCCTTACTACACACACACACACACACACACACACACACACACACACACACACACACACACACACACACGTGTTACCCAAGAAGTGTACAAATCCATCTGCAGGATTAAAGCGGTTGTCTAGTCTCTTACAAAGTCAGATGAATACTTGTGTGAGCATTAGATAAGAATGTTGCTTACTGCTCTATATGTACTATCCTGGCTCTGGCTTTCTGGAATCCCACATGGTCATGTGATAGGAAATTTGCAAAGGGTATGTTAGCATCAGGTTGTTGCACTTGTTCATGTAGTCTCTCCGATGGCGATCATTTGGAGAGACTTGTCCGTTTACATACAGGCACTGTCATTAGGCAGACTGCTCGCTCATAGCACTGACACTGCCTGTGATCTACAACAAGCAGGTAGTCTCTTCCAATGACTAAGGGCAGGAGCAGGTCGTATGAATAGCCAGCATGTCCTGCTACGGTCTTCCAGGGAGCTGGAGTCCTAATTCTACACAAGATTCTTGACGAATGTTCACACTAGGTTTCATCCGTCTTTGTAACTGACCAAACAACCCCTTTAGTGCATAATGTGTGCCTCCTTTTAATACAATATTTAATATATTAGACTGCTATTGAATATACAGTAAAGTGTAAACTTTAAGGTTTAATGAAATCCAGCACACATAGTAAAGGAGTCATCCCATAACCTCTCTGGGGCGGTGCACATTATAGTAACATAGTCCGGCACTGTGTGTCGGAGCCATTTCTGCCCAAGTAGCTGAGCAGTCATTTCAGTACAGGTTGGACGGCCGCTGGACACTGGTGTCTGCTTAAAAGCTCATTTGTTCTAGTGCAGAATATTGTGTAACACACAAAGGTACCTACAATGTGGTGTTTACTTGTTACCCCGGCTTTCCTACAGTCTAAATGTAAGTGTACTAGTTTATACCAGGAGCCTAGAGCTGTGCATTCTGGGTAAAGTCCTCTATGGGCAGTGAAGACAGTGTGTACAATTCCCATGTTGTGTGTCCCTGTTGCATCACATTGTCACAGCAGACTTTGTTAGTTTTTTACTTTACCTGTCACACAAGCCTGCCCAGTTCACTTCTAAGGCTTTGTTAACATCTGTATTGAATACATTGTTAGGGAACAGACGCCCCAGTGGAAACTTTACTAACAGTCTATGGTGTCCTTCTGGTGCCTCTGCTGTACTAAGGATCTGGCACTGCGATATGGTCTTGTTTATCATAGAAAACACAATGCGGATGTGAACAGAGCCCAAGTAGCTGCAGAGAATGTCTCAATGCTGCTGTCACTTCACTAATGCCTTAACGTGCCAATAGTTTAAAGCAAAGAATGCCCCCTTGTACCTTGCGCTGTTTGTACCCCACCATTGGTAATAATAGTTCTGGTCCATTTCATATTCTCATATCGGAAGCAAAATCTCTGCAGTTTCCTTCACTTGTTTCTGTTGTTAAAATTGTACAGTGATATTTAAAATATGCAGTTCATAAACTAGTTTTCTTTTGTAATGCATCATTTTACACCTTTCATAATTAAATTGCAGCAAAATAAAATTCTATATTTGCATCCAATGTCTTTTTTTTTTTTTCACCATTGTACAAGCTGAACCGGCCAAGAATGTTGTTGTTAAAACCGAAGTGGAGAAACTGGAGGAGTCTTACCAGTAAATGGGCCATAATTCAGGCAAGATTTGCACCAAAAAGTCAATAAGTTGATTTTTGGGGGGTTTGTTAGTCAACGTCTTTGTTCTAGCCACATTTCACCTTTGTATAAGGTATGAAAGTGTACCAAAATTCAACAAATGTATTAACTGTGCGCACCATTGTTTTGCTCAGGGCTGTGGAATAGGGGGAGGCGTGGGAAGTTACCAACACCAAAATAAAAATTAAGTTGATACAAATATTATATAATTAGATACTGTCAGGGTTTGGGGTTGCTAGGTGGGATGGCATAGAAACACAAGTCCAGATTCTTTAGTCCATAAACAAAGGGAGAGTTTATTTTCACTCAAAAAGGTAGTGCAGCAACAAAAGGAAACAATACAAAAATACCTGCCCGGCTAGGCTCTAACTAAACATAGAATAGGTTACCTCACCTAGAATAACAGAAATCAAAAGCCAGTAGAATCATTCAGGACACAAAGTTTGCTGCTGGAGCAACTTCTTAAGCCTCCTTGACGAGGAGACTCTCAACAGCCGAGTCGCTGCTGGATCATCCCCCAAAGTGTGGACTGGAGGAAGGGAGGGGGGGGGGGTGGAATGACAAGTCCCACTACCAACCTACCTGCCATTCCTAAAAATCCAGCCCAGTAACCGTAACTTTGAAGTAACCCTTAGCAGACAGAATTATCTGCCGAGAACCAGTCTTTCTAGAGTATTCTCATCTCCCCCACCTGAGTACTCTGGGTGAGATGTACACCCCCTCCATTACCTGACCAGCCATTGGCTTACAATACATATTTAGTTTTTTTGGTTTTTTTTAAGATATGTATATTTTTTGGTGAGCTAGAGGAGCTTTATGCTGCATCTTGCTTTGGAAAAATAGGAGTGTTTTGGCCTACTGAGCCCACAACCCTGATTTTCTGTAAGGTCTCGGTGTAAAGATCGCAATCCATAGGTGCCATTTTTGCAGTCTTTATAAAATGTTGCAGTACAATTTAGAAGAGTCCCCCCCCTTTTGGTTCTGTATTGCTGTGCATTTACACACACATTTTAGTGCATTGGCCACTACTGTCAGATATTGATTTAAAGAACCCGGTTCATATAGTGTGATGGAAACTGCGGGTTCTTCACAACATTTTCAGTTTTGGTTTCCATGGAAAAACACTAGTCCTATACCAAATATATTGAAAGTTTGACATGTACTTCAACAATTGCAGTTTTCCATAGAAATTCATTGGTTATTTTATGGATACTATAGTAATATATTACAAGAAAGAACACCTACAAGCTCAGAATAGCAGATAGAAAAGGATACTAAGAGTATCACAAGGATGCTAAGTCCACACAATTGTAGTTTGTTTTTGAAACAAAGCAGTGAGCTGTGCTGCAGTTTGGGTCAGTGCACATGGAGTTTTTTGGCGCTGATTCTGACGCTGAATCCGCCTAAAAAAAAAGCCTCCCAATAGAGTTGGTAGTTGGTTGCACTGACCCTGCATCTGACACCTTTCTATCATACCCAGAGACGTAACTTGAAGTTCCTAGGCACCCACTTAACGTTGGGTATCTATAATACTGGCGTCAACTTATGTTGTAGAAAAGTTTTTGGGCCCCTGAAGCTCCAGAGCCTTGTAGAATTGATACTTCTGCACCCCCTACAGCCACACCCCTGATCCTAGCCAGCCATAGTTTTTTTCAATTTGTGCTGCAGTAGATCTTCTCTTGGCATTGGACTACATGGGCTAGTCATACGAGCCCATGACCCTGGAACTGGTTGACCCGGCTGTCCTTTGGGTCAGTTTTGGCACGTACTGACGTCTGGAAACATCCCACAAAACTTGCTGTTGTGCAATTGCTCTGACCCATGTGCTTGCCCACTTCTCCTGATTCAAAACCTGACTGTTGACTTACTGCCTACTGTATCCCAAACCTTTTAGAGGTGCCATGTCGTGGGATGGTAATTGTTAGTAGTAATTTTACTGTCATGTATATTCTGTGTACACTCAACAGAATGGACCAACTAGTGACAACACAATGTGAAGAAACAGAGGACTAGGATAACCGATGAAGCCACGGCCTGTGTCAGTTTATATAATAAGGTATAATAAGGATATCAATGACTTAGAGAAACTTGGTCAGCTATTCAGTAACCGTTTTCTTTCTTTTGGTTTCCTTCACTGCTAGTTTTACATCTTTATTTCTCAAAGTGTAGATCAGAGGATTTAGCATTGGGGTTATAACACTATATAACAAGGTGGCCATTTTGTCTTGGTTAGAGACATGAATATTGCCAGACCTCAAGTACATAAAGAAAATGGTGCCATAAAATAATGTGACCACAATAACATGGGAAGCACAAGTGGAAAAGGCTTTTCTCCGTCCTGTAGCTGTGCGAATCTTCAATATACTGGAAAGTATATTGAAATATGTAATAAGAATAAAGAAAAAAGGGACAACGGCTACAACTATAGCGCAGAAGAAAAGGATAGTCTTATTAAGAGATGTATCTGCACAAGCCAGCTCTAACAGTGTGGGCGCCTCACAGAAGAAATGGTTCACTACATTTGGCCCACAAAAAGGTAACTGTAATGTATATACCATGTTTACTATGGCGTTTATTAAGCCTCCAACCCAAGATATGGTTGCCAAGTTAATGCATAAGATGGGATTCATGATATTAGTGTAGTGTAAGGGGCTACATATAGCCACATAGCGGTCATAGGCCATCGACAGCAACAAAAAGCACTCCGTACCTCCCAGACACATATGGATAAACATTTGTGATACACAACTTTTATATGATATGCTTTTCTTCACTGATAAGAAGTTTATAAGCATTCTAGGAACTACACAAGATGTGTAGCAGATGTCCAGGAAGGAGAGATTTCTCAAGAAGAAGTACATTGGGGTATGGAGTCTGGGGTGTATGTAACTGATCCAAATTATTAACATGTTGGCTATGATTGAAACAATATAGCACGTAAGAAATATAATAAATAGCAGTATCTGCAGATCATGCCTGCTGGTAAGTCCGAGAAGGATGAACTCCACAACGGTGCTGGAATTTCCCGGGACCATTTCAGAAGGCTCAAAGTAATGTAGAGCTTTGTATCAATAAAATGACAGCAATGACAAAAGTATACGATTTCATGATTTTTAACTCATTCAATAAGATTTTAGTAACATCTGGGTAAGTGAATTGCGGTTTTGTTTTTCCTGATGTGGAACTACAAATCCCAAGCATAGGTGTGGGTTTAAAGGGAAATTCCACCCCCAACTAACGTTGTCAATGTGCTTTACTATGGTATTCTGTGTGTCGGTCTTAAACTTATAATTCAAAAGAAAATCTCTACAATCTCAGAGAGGCAGACACTTTCCCTGTTTAATTTTCTGGATATTTCTCATGTAGGCATCATAACTTTCTGTATGTTGAATTTATATGGATTGTACCACACAGATTTGAAGGGGTTTTCCACCAAAGCAACCAATGTTCTATCCAATATTGTATTATATCTAAAAAGTAATCATTGCACAATAACCACACTGCCAATAATCATACAGCACACTAATCACCCTGTACAATAACCACAAAGTACAATAATTACACTATAATAACACTACACACTGCCTAATAATACTGTACAATAACCACGCTGCACAACAACACTAGCCAATAGTTGCAAAGCACAATAACCACACTGCGCAATCACACTCTACAAGAATTATTATACAATATTCACACAGCATAATAACACTGCACAAAATTATAATGTACAATAATCGCACAGCACAAAAACCACACTGTACAATAACCACAAGGCACAATAATCGCACTGTACAGTAACCAAACACAGGGCACAAGCACAGCTTTTGAAAATTATTGCGTTGACCTACAAGGTTATCCAACACCCATATCACCTATGTGAAAATAACTGCCCCATAAAGCCATAACATTTTATACTAGGAGTACCAGCAATGCAATATCTATTGGCAGAAGTAGCACAAACTCTACCAGTGCCCAGGGCATGATTTTTACTATTTGTCTGCCTATCTCCTTGTTATACCTGACTGTCAGCATGACGGCTACCACATGGACAATCATGGCTGGGTTTCTGACAAGAGCTAGACTATAGCAAGTTCCTGTATTCCTGCAGTCGCCAATAATATGGTTAAGAAAATGTTTGTTTATATTTGTTAAAATGTTAACTATTAATCGCAAATTTAATTATGGAAATGTTCCTGGGACCCTTTAACAAGGTATGTTATAGTTACCTGTGATGTGATGTCATATAACTTCGAAGTCTTATGGATTCATGCTTAACTGATGTAATACTATAACATATAGGATTTCTATAATCTTGCAGAGATATTGTAGAATAAGGACATGCCAACAACTATTCTACTATCATAATGCATTGCAGCAGCCATATTAATGTGAGCAGAGCAGGCGTTCACAATACGACCATCATTTATAATCCTTCTACATTCCCTAAGGTATTTTTATATAACCAGAGGGATTATGTCAAACTGCTATTAAAAGTGAAGTAAGAAAGTTTTACCCCAGTGCATGTCACAGAATGTACATATACGAGTTATTAAAGGGAATCTGTCACATCCAAAATGCCTCTAAAACAATAATCGTACAATGTAGGGGCCTTATGTAGTGGAAACATACCTGTGTGGCCACAAATAGATAATCATTATTTTATGGATATACAAAGCAAGTGCACAGGGGGTGGGCTTCCTTTACTAGTTTGGCCTATAGACCGCCAATGCAGATAGAGGCTAAAAATGTCAATCACAGAAAAAGGGGAACACATGGGCATCGATTCCAGAGAAGAGCCAGACCATTTGTGACTGTCTGTAGGCAAATCAGGCCCTGCCCCCAGTGCACTTGTAGGCTGATTTGAATATCTATAAAAATATGATAATCTCCACATTGCTTCATCAGTGTCTGGCCGCACAGATGTGTCTATTTCTTTTAAAATCTCCTAAAAGGCAAAACTATTAAAGTTTTTGCTTGTTTTGTTCATTTCCCATGGACCAGAGGGCTGTCGAGCTGCATCTCTACCACTGATTCCAAATTATTGAGACGACCTTAAGGATTTCAGAGTTAAATCAAACAAATTGTCCCCCACACAGGGCTCATATATAAGATTATAGCAAAGTGGTGTATAATGTACAGTAGTTTGTCACACGACCTGATCATATTGTTCTTCATCTCCTGTCACTAAGCTAAGGTGTTTCTGTGTACTGCTTGATTTACTGTGTTCAACCTTAGCTATTTCCCTGACCTTGTCCTTTGCTTGCAGCCATTCTCTTCTGATTGAACTTTGACCTTTTCCCGATCTCTGTTACCTGTGCTGCCAGCCTTGCCATTGTGTGTGTTTACACTACCTTGTATCTACACTGCCAGCTAAATAGTTGCTGAACTGTCCCCAATACTGGCATCACCCCAAGAAGTGACAACCTGGTGCTTTCCCTGCAGATAAATCCAGATCCCCTCAGGAATAGGGGTATGGGTTGGCCACTTGGCAAGTCAAAATTTTGGCGCACTCTGTTGCATTTTAAGCCCCACCTACTTTGGGCAATCCCTACCCCCTTGTTGGGCAAGATGCAGAAACTGTTAGGGTCTAAAACGCTTAAGAACTGAAGCTGTAACCCTTAGATACTATGGTCAGGATTTCTCACATAAGAACTATGAAGGTGTCTGTGGGATTCCTCTATTTTTGAATTTAAAACAACAATTCTCTATTTTGCTCTTAGACTTCCTACATTCATATAGAAACCTTACAATATAATTTGCTTTGGCTTTGCATTATAAAAAGCAAAAAATTTTCTAAAAATTAATTTCTGGCTGCTTTAGGACGAGAAGAACCAGGTTGTATAATCATTATGGTGCAGAGTTCAACAGGTTCTAATCTATAAGTGGGAACACAATAATGAATTAATTCAATGAGTTAATTAGTTATGCAGTATGGCCATTATCATTAAAAAAAAAAAAAAAGTTACATACTTACTATGGTGTGTCTCTGAGGCACCGGCAGATCTTCATGTCATCATAACTAACAAAGCACTGAACAAGTCTCCACCAAATCAACACCACACGCTCTGTTTCTATTGGTTGAAAGGTCTGTGGGTGGAGCTTCTGATCAGATACTGGAATGTAGAATTATGGGGGAACAAAGATTGGAAGGTGCATGATAGACAGCATGATAGTACTTAAGGGTTAAGCATGTAAACCATTTTTTTTCTGTTGCAAATCACCCCTGAAGTCTTCCACAACGTGCTGCACTTTAGTTTGCTCAATGGACTCAGCTAACAAGCCGAAACCTAGCATGTAAATACTGTGACACCAAGAGACCAACTGATACAAACTAGCAATATCATGTCAACTTTGGCCAAATGTTTCTCAGGCATCAGCAGTTCTAGTAATTAGTGTAATAGGACATGGTTGTTCCACAAAATCAGACTTATTGATGTGATATGATAGTTAATGTTTTATAGTCTGTAGCAGTCTGTAGCCATTACCAGTGGCGTAACGTCTTGTGGGCCTGGGTACAAACTTTTGTCCGGGGCCCCCTACCGCCTTCCTAGAGCGAATTCTTGATAGTGGTGATTACGGGCGTTAAAGTGATATCTCAGAGGCTTGAAAGAGATACAGCTGTTTTACCCGCAACTGCAGTTATCAAGAATATGGTGAGTGAGCCGTGCAGCGCCAGGCATGTAAACAATACTTGGACCCCACACAGTATTATGTACTGCACAGTGGCCCCCCAAACAATATTACGTGCTCCGCACTGGACCCCACACAGTATTATGTGCTCCACAGCGGCCCCCCAAACAATATTATGTGCTCCACAGTGGCCCCTACACAGTGTTATGTTCTCCATAGTGGCTCCTAAACAATATTACATGCTCCACTGTGGCCCTCACACAGTATTATGTTTTCACCAGTGGCCCCCACACAGTATTCTGTGCTAACAGTGCCCACCCCCACAGAGCCTGAACCCTCCCCCCTATTCCTCCCCTCTTGTGCACACACACAGCCTGCACCACCATATACCCCATTGCCCACACACAGTCTGCACCCCCATTCCCCCCACTTGCTCACACACAGCCTGCACCCCGATGTCCCCCTCTTGCTCACACGTTCTCTTCTCTCCTCCTTACCTTCCAACAGTCTCATTCCCAGCATCTCCTCCTTCCTGTGTAACACCGCACTGTCCTGTACAATCCAGAATAGCTCTGCACACACATGACGTCATCTAAGATGCTTTAGCCCACTAGAATTTAGCATCTACCGCAGGAAGAGCCTTGGAGCGGATGCTCAGCCCAGGACAGATGAGTATAAGTATTTTTTTTATTCTTATACACTTCCTCTGGGCTGGCATTTAATGGAAAGGAGCCCAGTCAGGCCCTTTTCCATTAACAATATGTATAGCAGTTGGAGAGCAAGGCTTTCCCCGAACATTATGGTAGTCCCCAGCCATTTCCAGCTGACCGTGAGCCCCGTACCCCTCCGGGCCTGGTCATACTCCCTGCAACTATGATCATTATACCACTGGTCTTTACTGTCCATCTGTGGATATTTTACTGATGTATTTCTGTAATTGATTTGTCATCGGTTACCCTATGCCTCATTTCAGTGATATATGTATCAATTCCTGTGTACACATTCCTGTACCATAAATGATCATATGATGAGTTATACATCTAGGAAGGGCCCCTCACCCCCCGCTCCAAAGGGACTATAAAACTCTATCCTTTGAATGTCAATGGACAAGATGGGTGTATGGTAGTACATGCAATGGGTCCCCCATTTCCTTGTGTAAAGAACTATTGCGTATTTGTAAAAACTGGTAATTGTAGCTAAGTATTATCTCTCTTCATGTATTAAACATCTTTAGTATATTAACACATTATTATATTCTGGTGTGCTTATAGTCATATAATTGACTATATAGTTCACCATCTTAGTTAACCTGTTACAAAAACTTGGTGTCAGAACCATTGGAATGATTTAAGAACTTTATTGAGAAATTGCAATGTCTTTGTTAGTAAAGATGTTCAGTTTTGGAGTAGATGCTAAAAAAATCAGGCCCAGTCCCTTGGTGGGGGCATAGATCGTGACAATGTGCACCTGCACTCGAGGGTTTATGACACCCTTCTGACCTACAGATCCCAGTCAGTTGGTGGTGAAGCTTGATATGTCTGTTAAATGGCAGAAATCTGCAGCAGGAGTGGGATGGCTGTGTATGCTGGGGCTGAATTTGAGAGATGTACAAGAAAAAATGGCAGTAAAGACTGAGCAGAGATGTCTTAGAGATACAGGACAAACATCTGATGTGGTTCACAGATTAGGGTCTTAAACAAAGAATCCTCCTCTGAGATGTCCATATACACTTATGGACAGGGGTTATAGTCGATGAAAACAGGTTTTCGCCAATGACAAGTTGATGGCCTCATTTATTGTATTTACTCTCTTCTGATCATTATGGTCAAGGTTTTCAGGAATTGCTTGGGTCAAACCTATAACACATTCTTCTTCCTTGTGGTTTCTTTCAATGCTTCCTTTACATCCTTATTCCTTAAAGTGTAGATCAGGGGGTTTAACATTGGTGTGATAACACTGTAGAATAAGGTGGCCATCTTGTCTTGGTTAGCAACATGAGTAGCTCCAGGTCTTAAATACATTGAGAAAATGGTGCCATAAAATAAGTTAACCACGATGACATGAGAAGCACAAGTTGAAAAAGCTTTCCTACGTCCCCCGGATGTGCTGATCTTCATGATGCTGGAAATTATATAGATGTATGTCACAAGAATTATAAAAAAGGGGACCACGGCTACCGGTATAGCACAGATGAATATGAGCGTCTTATTAAGTGATGTATCTCTGCAGGCCAAATCTAACAAGATGGGCTCTTCACAGATGAAATGGTTAATAACATTTGGACCACAGAACGGTAACTGTAATGTATAGACTATTTGGAATATTGAGTTGGTTAAACCTCCAGCCCAAGATAGAATTGCCAGCTTAATACACCGGACAGGGTGCATGATTTTAGTATAGAGTAAGGGGCTACATATAGCCACATAGCGGTCATAGGCCATTGTTAACAAGAGATAGCACTCTGCCCCTCCTAGAGAGAGGTGGATGAACATTTGGGTGAAACAAGCAATGAATGATATAGATTTCTTCACGGATAAGAAGTTTTTCAGCATATTGGGAATTATACTTGATGTATACCAGATGTCCAAGAAGGAGAGATTTCTCAAAAAGAAGTACATCGGAGTGTTTAGTCGGGGGTTTATGCTACTGATCCAAATTATTAATATATTACCAAATAAAGAAACAATGTAACAGATAAGAAATACAATAAATAACAATATCTGCAGGTCTTGCTTGTTTGTTAGTCCCAAAAGGATGAATTCACCCACAGTGGTCATATTCCTTTTGATCATGACAATAATCTGAAAGAAAATTTATGTTTATAGAGTATATACAGAATATATTCAAGGTACGGTACTATTATTATTCTTGGATATTACTTATCCAGTATTTATTCTGACTCCATTACTGATTCTGTCCAAAAAATGTAAAACAAATTATAAATGTAAATTATATTACATATGTAATAAAGTAGGGAAGTAAAGGCATTGTACTGTAATATTGGCTGGATTACAGATTATCCTTGGTAATTTGTAGTCTCCTGCCCTGAGCCTTGACCTCTCCAGATCCTTTGTACAACTCCTGCCTACAATGCTTGATCGATCCTATTGACTTGGGGCTTCACCATAGATTCTGCTCTTTGAATGCCAAGAATAGTTAAATTACTACAGACTTCCAGTCAGATTTGGTAGATAATACAATGAAAAGCACAAGAACTAATACAAGTGTGAACTCAGCCTAAAAGATAGTGGACCTCGGATGAGTTGAGTGTGTAGAACACATACAAACAAAACCCCTATATCTCATCATATGTTGTAAATCTACAGTTCTCAGAATGCTGGGCCTGTGGTTAGATGGTTTTCTTAGGGCCTGTTTACACGATGTAACGCGCCGTTGATTCTGACACGTAAACTTGTGTCAGAGTCAGCGTTGAAAAACAGTATCCCATTGACTTCAATGGGTTCCATTTAGCGTGGGTAACTCATTGAAATCAATGGGTTAAAAAGCCTTCCATTGATTTCAATATGTTACACGTGCTAAATGGAACCCATTGAAGTCAATGGGATACTGTTTTGCAGCGCTGACTCTGACATGTGTTTACGTGTCAGAATCAATGCCGCGTTACATTGTGTGAACAGACCCTTAGACTTGTAGTTAAACAAATGGACTTGTCTTGCTTTTTGCTAGTCCCAGAAGGATAAATTCACCCACTGTGGTGTAATTCCTTGTGAATAGTCTGAAAGAAAATTGTGTTTATATGAATGACAGAATGCATGCAAGTTACTTTTATTATTCTAGTCATTAGGTTATTACTTAACCAATATTTATTCAGATTCCAAGGTCTCCATTACGGATTCTGTTCAAAAAATTTTTTTAAAAAATCACTAATGTACATTATATTACTTGCCATATAATAAAGTAAGAGAGTAAAGGCATTGTAAGATTTGCTTTATTACAGATTATCCTTAGGGACTTGTAGTCTCCTGCACTGAGCCTTGGCAGCTCTATGAGAACTGTATATTATTACCTTCGCACATTGCCTGACATTCACCATGTAAAATGGGCTTAAATGTGCTAAATTTTAAGCAATACATTTGGCTTACAATGATGGCAAGGCATTTACCAGAGGCTAAAAAATGTCCCCAGACATTAGGATATATATATATATATCTATCTTCACACACTAAGGTGGCTTTCTACATGCCTCTCTTAATCTGGGGTTCGCTTACACGAGATGTTCACACAATTATTAACAATCACAGGCCTCTGTGATGCATCTCAGGAAGTTTGCAAAGACGTGGAGAATATTTCAGGACATGAAATTTCTGAAGTGGTCTGGACATGAAACCCTTTCTGATCCTGCACTTCATCCATGTCCCACCAACTTCATTAGAAGGTGCCAAAAATGGCAGAACAAGGATAAAAAGGTGCAGCTTTTAGTGTGAAACTGCCACGCACCAAATATTCTGCCTTTTTCACAGTTTCTATTTCCTGAATGTAGCTGGCACTATTATAGGCACAATGGCAGAATCATATGAGCAATGTATGTCACATGAGACACTAAGTCTGCTATTATAGAAACATTATAGAAACGTTTCTTTCCATCATGATGACAGGAACCTTCTAGTTCAGAGAATCCTTGGAGATTTCCAAGTTCACATCATGTCTTATCCCTTACCTATTTCTTATTAATTTTACTCATTGCAATCTAGAAGGGTTAAAACTCTAGCAAAGTCTACATGGAAATTTCTGCCGCATGTGTACATGACCTTATTGCACAGAAACACCTGCTTTTACAAATGTCTATTTCAGCTTAGGAAAAAAATAGTATTTTTAGGTTTGAAAGTGGGTTAATGTTGGCTGTGATCAATCCCATTGACTTCGGGCTTCACCATAGTTTCTGCTCTTTGGATGTGAAGAATAGTTGCATCATAACAGACTGCCTGAATACTATGCTAAAAAAGCAAAGAAACCTGGCAGAAGAACTCAAGTGTAAACAGACTAAGGCCAGGTTCACATCTACGTTCAGGGATTCCATTCTGTTTGAAAATTGCAGAGAGAAAAGTCCTGCAAATGGACCCGAAGAACAGAAACCCCAATGCAGGGGTGAAGCTAGCATAGAAGATAGTGGAGAAGACATACTAAACACCTATATCTATAACAAAACACCTATATCTCTTCATATGTTGTAAATCTACAGCTCTCACAATGCTTTGTTCCTGTGGTTAGCTGGTTTCCTTGGACCTGAAGTTAAACAAATGGACAAAGTGCAGGCATGGATCTAATATAAACTCTAAGACATCAAACATCCATTCCCTTACCTTTTACTTTTCAGAACATTTTGCTGAACACAATTTAGAATCATTAGTTGGATCCATAGTGATCAGTTGACCAAAAAAGGCAAAGTTCAAAGAGCAAATCATGATTTTCTTTCTTTTCCCTCTCTCTGTATTCTGCTAAAATCCTGTCCTATTCAGCAATGTCTTCACCATCTACAGGAGCCATCATTTATAATTGTTCTCAACTCCCTGAAGACGTCTTTCTTTATTCTTTCCCTCAATGGAATTGAGGGATCAGACTTCAAACTTCACATCTGCTGCAAAAGTAAACTTACAAAGTTTGCAAATCTATGTAAAGAGAATTTATGATCGGAAAGTGACTTCTTTTTTAGAGTTTTGATTAAGGCATATTGAAATCAATAGGAGGCTTTATAACCCATTGATTTCAATGGGTAGCTCGCGTAAGCCGGCACCCATTGA
This sequence comes from Leptodactylus fuscus, assembly GCF_031893055.1. Classification (NCBI taxonomy): domain Eukaryota; kingdom Metazoa; phylum Chordata; class Amphibia; order Anura; family Leptodactylidae; genus Leptodactylus; species Leptodactylus fuscus. The sequence continues at coordinate 69,302,450 of NC_134269.1, forward strand.
AGTAAATGGGATCTGTTTTGAAGCACTGCACTCTGACACGTGTTTACATGTCTAAATGAGCAGTGCGTTTCTCCGTGGGAACAGAGCCTAAAAATTAGGGCAAGTGAATGTAAGATTAAGCAGTGTCAAAAGAGCTCTCTCACCCACAGAGTAGCAGAGCTTTGTAGCTGCTGTATGTCTATGGCTTTATCATCAGCCTCCTTTTCCCCTCTTATAGATTTCCATGTCAAAAGCATCTTAGTTTGAGAAGGAAATTTATTTAATTAAAAATGTGTTACAAAGTTTCTTATATTCACCTGCGCTATCCATTTCTGAAGAGTTGTTGTACAACCCCAATTCCAAAAAAAGTTGGGTGTGTAAAATGTAATGACAAGAATGTAATGATTTGGAAACCTTATATAACCATATTTCTTCACAATAGAACATGTCATGGGCTGAAAGTTTTCCATTTCATTTGTAAAAATCCATTTAGATATTGATGGCAACACATCTCAAAAAAGTTGGGGCAGGCTGGGTCTACCATTGTGTAGCACCCTCTTTTTTTCTTTTTTTTTACAACAGTCAGTAAATGTCTAGGACAGGGGTCAGTAATCTTCGACACTCTAGCAGGTGTGAAGCTACAACTCCCAGCATGCACCATTCACTTCCATGGGAGTTCCAAGAACAGCAGAGCAAGTATGCATGCTGGGAGTTGTAGTTTTACAACAGCTGGAGTGCCGAAGGTTGTTGAACCCTGGTCTAGGAAGTGAAGTGATGAGACCAGTTGCTGGAGTTTTTGTAGAAGAATGTTGCCCCATTCTTGTCTGATGTGTGGTTCTAGCTTGTCAACAGTCCTTGGTCATCTTTGCTGGAGTTTTCATTTCATAATGCAATAAACGTTAAAATTCTTTGTTCAGGCAGGGATCCAGTGGAGTCTCTGTTCAGGTCTCCGATCTTTGCTGATATTCTGCCCACGTGTGTCAGCCTATCAGTAGCAGACTGATGACGCTCTGTTCAAACATGACATCACCGTGCTGCCACTGATTGGCTATACCACTCATGTGAGGGCTAAAGGTCAGGATTACTGGGGACCTTCACACTTGCTCCGCTGTGCGCTGTGTCATTCTACCGGGTTTCCGTCCTAAACCCTGGAGAAACTGAACATAGAACGGCTTCCCAGTGGTCAGTTTTAAAACCCATTCATTTGAATGGGTTTTAAAAGCAAACCACCAGTGTCCTTATGCAGCCTCTTCGCGGGGAAACCAATTTTTTTAAAAGGGTTGTCCAGGATCATAGAATTGAATGTAGGCATTTAAATGCATACCTACCTACATCCAGCTCTCTCTATTCCTGCATCGGGCTGTCAGTCACTGTTGCCCCTCTCTTGGTATACAGAGTGGCTGCTGCCGTGATGGTATATTGATGGCACCACTGCTCTCAGTGCTATACATCTAGGAGCAGTGACTGACTGCAGCAGTCCCATCAATGTGACAGAGGGCAGGATTCAGGTAAGTAACAGGGCTGCATGTATTTCACTTGAATGATCCTGGGCAACCCCTTTAAATGTGACCCTACATCAGTATTCAATTTACTTCATCATCTATGTTCTAGACACAAAAACTATCACAGAGAAACACAACAAATGCAAGATTTTCAAACCATCAAACCATACGACTAGAAGTGTCAGTATGTTGTTCATGTATTGATAATAAATAGCTGACTATATAGTAATTAGGTTTTTTAATATAGTTATTCTTTACCTCCAGTGCATACACATAAATTCCAGTGCCACGTTATGGGTATGTAGTAGTTTATAAACTACCTTTCATGTCCTCTACTTGTCATATACCGCTGTAAAGTTGATGGTGTGTTTTATTCAGTGCCCTTACAGTTTTGCAGGTATGTGCCCAAATGACAGAGATATCAGTGTCAGAGGTGCCAGCCTAATAGTCCAGTGTCATTGCTGAGAGGTGGGGAAGTCTATGGAAGACTACCATCAGGAGGATTTCTTTAACATCCAGTGATAACGCTGATCTGTGAGACCAGACCTTCTAGCACTAGGTTCACACTCGTACTACATCTTTGTTCTTTGGGTCTGTTAGGGAACAATAATAAAACATTGGTTACACACAAAGCCCGGCAGACCCTATTTACTATAATGGAATCTGTCGGGGGTCCCTAACTTTTAAACTGAAAACGGCAGAGTAAAAATTCCTTCATACGGGACTTTTTCCTCCGCCGATTTTTGGTGGACTCTCCAACAGACTCCAGAGCAAATGTCAGCGTAGCCTGACAATGCAGTGATATCGATAGCCGAAACTACCAGCACTGATATCTCTGGCACTGGGGCATATACCTGCAAAACTGGCAGTGTGCTGAATTGGACATGCCACGTGAAATGCCCTCTTTTAAGGAGTTGTTCTTACGCTGTGGCTCCCATCACCGCTGCTCTCTGTTTCTATATATAGGAAAACTGCAGCAGTGACCGCATGTCTACAGGACTGCTGGACTCGGTGACATTCGGCAGCCTCTCTGTATATGTATTTTATTACTCTCTGTACATTATCTAATACAAAAAATGAGAAATCCTCTCTCTATCCATTTTCCACACATCATCATTTCTTCTCTTGCAGAATCTTCTTCCGTTTAATTTCTTTTAGTGCAACTTTCACATCTTTATTCCTCAAAGTGTAGATCAGAGGATTTAGCATTGGGGTTATAACACTATAGAACAAGGTGGCCATCTTGTCTTGATTAGTGACATGAACAGTTCCAGGTCTCAAATATATAATGAAAATGGTGCCATAAAATAATGTGACCACAATAACATGCAAAGCACACGTGGAAAAGGCTTTTCTCCGTCCTGTAGTTGTGCGAATCTTCATTATACTGGAAAGTATATTGACATATGTAATAAGAATGAAGAAAAAAGGGACAACGGCTACAACTATAGCACATAAGAAAATGATAGTCTTATTAAAGGTTGTATCTCTGCAGGCTAACTCTAACAGTATGGGCGCCTCGCAGAAGAAATGATTTATTACATTTGGACCACAGAAAGGTAATTGTAATGTATTAAATGTTTGTATTATTGAGTTTGATATACCACCAACCCAAGATGCAGCTGCCATTTTAATGCATAAGACGGGATTCATAATATTAGTGTAACGTAAAGGGCTGCATATAGCCACATAGCGGTCATAGGCCATTGACAACAGCAGGTAGCATTCTGCCCCTCCTAGAGAGAGGTGGATGAACAACTGGATGAAACAAGCATCAAAAGATATGGTTTTCCTTACTGATACAAAGTTTATGAGCATTTTAGGAACAACACTTGATGTATACCAGATGTCTAGCAAGGAGAGATTTCTCAAAAAGAAGTACATTGGAGTGTTGAGTCGAGGGTTTACGCTACTGATCCAAATTATTACTATATTGCCAAGCAAAGAAACAATGTAACATATAAGAAATACAATAAATAGCAATATCTGTAGGTCCTTCTTGTCAGTAAGTCCCAGTAGGATGAACTCATCCACGGTGGTGAGATTACTTATCATCATTTTCAATAGTCTTGGAATGCTGCAGTGAAACATTTATATGATAAGTACTTATACTGGATTAATATATTATTGTATTAGTAGATTATTCTAGTTCTATTCATTATGGAGTCATCCATGCTATCCTAAATCTCTCTTTATTTACTGAGCTCACCCTGAACATGCTTAGGCTGTTGCTTAGCATAAATTGCTTAAGGATATACAGAAGGTGAGATCTTTGTACACAGCACCATTAGCAGCTGTGCCCTTTGGCACTGGTAGAATACAGCTGCTTATTCTTAGACTTGGTTTGTAGATTATAGTAGAGTTTTGTACTGTCATGGACTCTCGAATTAACAGGCATTGAACATTTTCTATGGCAGAAGTTTCATTGTTATTGAGTACAAACTAACATTTATTGTACACCAATTGTAAGCATACTTTATAAAGGCACACTTATACTACTGTACATCCTTTACTTGTAAGTATTGGGTAGTGGATGTTCTTGCTGATGGTAATATAATGTATATTTTACAGTCTACTAGTCAGAAAATATGTTTTACATATTTGTACGATGAATAAAAAAACTAATCAACAGTAAGTTCACATGGAGGAAACAGAAGAGGAATTCCTCTTAATTTTCCACCTCCGTTTCCACCTGTGGGGTTACCTATGATGGGATGCAGGGCAAAGTTGGCTTTCACAGAAGTCTTACCCAAAGACATCTTGTACAGAAACTATAAAGCATTTTGGTACAAGACATGACAAAAGTTGTAATTTTTTATGTACAATTTTACAAAAAAAATTGGGGAAGTTTTTGCCCTTCTCTGCCACACTTACCTCTTTTGAAACAATAAATGGAACAGGACATGGCAGATTGGGGTGACAGATATACAAAACTAGAGAATAGAGAGACACCGAGCACACTTATAGTGTAGATGGTCTATTATAAATATATAGATGAATTATTTATGAAAGGAACTCAGGACCTGGTGGCCTCTCACCTGATCGGGTTGTGACTCCGTTCACAACACCGTTTTAAGCAAGATTAGGCTTCGTCAGAGTGAGAGTGGCAGCACGTCTCTATAACACTGGTCAAAAACCAGGAGGATGCACCAATGGAAGAACAAAAGGACGGCGCTCTCAGGTCCAAAGGAATTTATTCAAAAAGAAGATTGCACAACGCAAAAACAGTTGCCGCGTTTCGGGTCGGAACCCTTTATCAAGTGCGTAACTAGTTAAAAACAATAAATATAGTATATGTATAAGAAACATAAATATACAAAGACATAATTTAAAAAACAAATTAGCTTGTCAAAGAAAAAAACAACAGACCACGACATTATTAGGAGAGAAAATCATTTACCTATAAACCCAGAACCTATAAACAAATCCAAGGTATATTATATGAATTCTGAATTAAACTCAGGTGATGTATTACACATCATTAGTCATAGACAAACTATTATATATTAATCATATTATTCATACTCGAGATAACTATAGATCCTTAACATCCCATATGTTCAGTGACTATTATTATATTTCATTAGAACAAGATTCCAGCAATAATATTGTCTTACCTTCACTAATCGAGCTTCACTCAAGCTAGGAAGAAATAAACCTTATCCGGAACACTACTCGGCTTATTTAACCGTACCGCTCCATATGCCACTTCCGGGTTAGATTCACACTTCCGGGGGAAAAAGATGCGGTCCAAGCTGGAACGCATACTCATTAGCTAGATGTTATGAGCCTCTGTACAAATTTTTTCGGCGGAATGTTCTATCACCACAACAACACGGGCACTTCCTATAAGACCCAAATTCACCTTTAGAAGGGCAGGAACGCTCAAAAGTATTCTAGCGCCCAGCAAATTACGGTCATCCAACACAACCTCCGTAACAACTAATACATCCTCCGGAGGGAGTTTCCGTTGTAACCGTAATAGATGCAAGTGCTGCAGATCAATTAGAAATAAAGTATGTGAGATTAGTAGCTTCACTACCAACGAAATTTTTAGATTAAAATACCATCTTGATTGTACTTCGTCATTTGTAATATATTTATTGGAATGCCCGTGTGGCCTCCAATATATAGGCAGAACATCTAGACAATTAAGCGAGCGCATCAACAAGCATCGCTCGAATGTTACAAACGGTTACATGAAACATAGTGTGTCGCGGCATGCAGCTGAGCATCACAACAAAAGCTTCAGCGGATTCTTGGTAACACCAATTGACTGGGTTCCCCCGGGTAACAGTGATAGACTGAGTAAGCTAAATAAAAAAGAGATGTTCTGGATGTTTAAATTTAATACATTACATCCAGCAGGCCTTAATATCGCAACTGAGGATGTAAACAGATGAGTTACCTTGTATAATCTTTTTTGGTCATTTCAAATGTATACTGTTAACTAAAAGGTGTATTTTTAGGGAAGGGTCCACATAATTGGTTGAAATGCATGTTTTAAATTATTTAAATTATTCAATTTATTTTTCATTTTTAATTTGTATAATAGTCAGATAGAAATTTAATGTACCAATATCGAGTATATCATGAACATGGTGAGCTATATATATATATATATATTTTTTTTAAGTATGTAATCATATTGATTTTTATGTTTTCGAATTATAGAATCATTTTCTAAACTTTTATGTTACGTCCTAGGCATATATCATCACTATGAATTCTTTTAGATGACTCGTATAGCAGATTGTCTTTTTACGCATGCGCAGAAGTTCATGCGTTCCAGGTTGAACCGCATGACTTCCTTTTACTTCATTTTTTATTTACATTTGCATACTTAGCTATACGACTCTTGATAATTATAGGTCGTACCACCGTTTTTTCTTAGCCCGTACTGCTGGTTTCTCCGGTGCGGGCGGAGTGCCCGTGTTGTTGTGGTGATAGAACATTCCGCTGAAAAAATTTGTACAGAGGCTCGTAACATCTAGCTAATGAGTATGCGTTCCAGCTTGGACCGCATCTTTTTCCCCCGGAAGTGTGAATCTAACCCGGAAGTGGCATATGGAGCGGTACGGTTAAATAAGCCAAGTAGTGTTCCGGATAAGGTTTATTTCTTCCTAGCTTGAGTGAAGCTCGATTAGTGAAGGTAAGACAATATTATTGCTGGAATCTTGTTTTAATGAAATATAATAATAGTCACTGAACATATGGGATGTTAAGGATCTATAGTTATCTCGAGTATGAATAATATGATTAATATATAATAGTTTGTCTATGACTAAAGATGTGTAATACATCACCTGAGTTTAATTCAGAATTCATATAATATACCTTGGATTTGTTTATAGGTTCTGGGTTTATAGGTAAATGATTTTCTTGCCTAATAATGTCGAGGTCTGTTGTTTTTTTCTTTGACAAGCTAATTTGTTTTTTAAATTATGTCTTTGTATATTTATGTTTCTTATACATATACTATATTTATTGTTTTTAACTAGTTACGCACTTGATAAAGGGTTCCAACCCGAAACGCGGCAACTGTTTTTGCGTTGTGCAATCTTCCTTTTGAATAAATTCCTTTGGACCTGAGAGCGCCGTCCTTTTGTTCTTTCATAGATATACAAAACTGGCACTTGATGAAGGTAAAACTCGCCAGCTGCATCCGGGTCTCTCCAGGATGCGTTTATAAGTGGATATATGGTGAGCTGAAACATATATATTTTCCGTTTGCATACAATACTGGCACATTATATATACAATCTATGACATTTCCTGACTAGTGTAGAATTCAATTGTCTAAAATTGCCAGTTATAATTTTAACTGACTTGATAGATTTTAAGAGTGATGTTTATCTAGCCTCACTATAGCCTGACACTGCTTGGTATTTGGCTATAATATATATATATATATATATATATATATATATATATATATATATATATATATTAAGAGAAGTTTTATAAAAAAAAAAAAAAAGGCAAGAGCGTTATTGGAAGAAGAATTTATCCATTAAAAATCTGAAATTAACAGATAATGTATGGAAAGGAAATTTCTGATTTGTAGATATTTCTGGGGTAGAATTCTAACCTACACATCTGGATGAGGTTTCTAAAAGTCCATGCACATGCTGCAGAAATGGCTCCATTTAGTGTTTGTTCACACACAGCAGGTTCATTGCCAAACTATCTGTAGCTGAAAAATCAATTTCCTACATCTGAATGGGATTGTTTATGCATTACCTGAATGGATTTCTACAAGGCCACATATATACAAATCTACCGTGTGTGAACTTGCCCTATAGAAATAACTGACAAGTCTGAATGTGATTTAACTAACACAATAAAAAGGAATATTGAAGATTTTGTACTTCCATAGCTGCAGAAGCCAAGGTTCCCTAGACACAGACTGAGACAATATCCTTACCTTCTACTTTAGTAACATTTTCTGTCCTCTCACTTATATTATAGCAGACATGTATCAGAGTAAAACATCCCTCTCAAGTATATCAGTCTCATAATATAATGCAGTCCTCTCATCAGCCATGTTCATGAAGTTCTAGCAGAGTAGGGTTTGTACAGGTACTATTTGTAATCCTTCATGTTCCCTTGAGACTTTCTATGATTTCTTTTTTGTCTCTGATGAGTCAAGAGATTATATGGCAAAGTTTGAATAAAAAGTAAAATTATTCATTATTATTTCATTTCATTTTTTTTTCAAATGGATATTTTTATAGGTAAGTTGAATTTTTACTCACGTGATCTTCTTCATAGGTTGTAAGATGTACGTTATATCTTGTTTTGTTTTTTACCGACCCCCTTCTATAATATCTGCATCATATACTTTATAGTATCTATTTAAAATGACTGAAATACTGACGTTTTCACACTGAACACTACAGCAGACGCGATGAACTGACATTTGCTGTTTCTACATCTCACTTTTATGCTTTGCTGTGTAGACTGGGATAGAATCGGCAGAGAATGGGGAATTCAAATGGCACTTCAGTTGCAAAGATAGTGGCCTAGCTAAGGCAGTATACTGTAGTTATACTTCATACTACACACAGATTAAGCTTTGGAAGCAGCTTTCCTGCCACACTCTGATCTCTACACTTTACTAGCTTCACACAAAAGCTGTACACAATAAGCAATAAAAATTGCTACAGCTACTTCCAGCCGAACACTGCTCAACATTATTGTGACTAGAAGTGGTGGTCACGGAACACTAGGGATCACAATGTAATTCCAATCACCAACATTACTGAAGGAATCACAGGGCAACCCAGTCATCTTTTGTAATGCAACCAAAGCCCTAGCTTAAATTACCATGGAGAAAAACCTAAAGCATATGCTTGCCCTGCTCACGAGCAAGCAATGTGCAACAGAGCAAAGGTTCTAGTTTTCTTAAAGGGGTTCTCTAACTCATTTAAAAAGCTTCCCCCTTGCTGTAAATAGTAGTGGAGAATAAAAGTCATTGGACCTTTTCATGGTTATCAAGCATCTATAGGGTTTTCCCCTTTTGAATTAGTCTATGGTAGACACCCCAGGGGCTTACTTGATATAGCCAAAGAAACCTGGGAAACTGAGGCTTCCCCATACCGCAGTGTCATAGAGCATGTAGCTCAAATGCAGGATCGCATTTCAACAGTCATGCCAATTGTAAAAGAACATCTGCAAAGAGCACAAGAGGCCCCAAGCAGAATTTACAATCATTCTGCCAGAGTCCGAGAGTTTAACCCAGGGGACAGAGTCCTTATTTTAATGCCTACTGTGGAGAGCAAGTTCTTAGTGAAATGGCAAGGCCCATATGAAATTGTGGAAAAAGTAGGGCCAGTCAACTATAAGGTTCGCCAACCAGGGAAAAGGAAGCCTTTTCAAATCTACCATGTGAATTTCATTAAGCCCTGAAACCAGAGGGTGGCCTCAAATACAGAGGTGGGTGATTCGTTGCCACCAATCCCTCCAGTCCGTGTGAATGAGACCCTCTCAGTGCCCCAGCAACCAGAGACAAGGGAGTTCCTGCAGAAGAAGTTCTCTAATCTACCAGGGCGTACACACCTGATAGAGCACCATGTAGAGACAGAACCTGGGAGGAAAGTAAACCTCAAACCCTACAGAATACCAGAGGCACGTAGGGAGGTGGTGTCAGCTGAGGTTAAACACATGCTGGAGTTGGGAGTGATTGAGGAGTCCAAAAGTGAGTGGTCTAACCCAATTGTCTTGATACCAAAGCCTAATGGTACTTGGAGGTTTTACAATGATTTTAGAAAATTGAATGAGATTTCAAAGTTTGATGCTTATCCCATACCCAGGGTTGATGAGCTGATTGCTGATGACCATCATATGTGTTTAGTGCTTGTTGTAAAAACTTTTGTTTTGTTCTATGACAAGTCACATAAAAACATCAATATTTCAAAACATTTTTTAATGAAAATCTAAGTTATATAATTTTATTATACATTTCCGTAAGAGAATTATTTAAAGAGATATTGATATTAAATTTCATTTTATCTACATATCTACTTTATCTATCTTGAATTTAATCTCTGTAAGTAGTCACCTCATTCTGGATTACTTACACAAAGTTGTCAAAATTGTTTGCCCTTTATCTAATCTATCTATCTATCTATCTATCTATCTATCTATCTATCTATCTATCTATCTATCTATCCTTGAGAATGACATATGTTTTTAAAAGATTGGCTTTTATCAGATGCTTCAGCACTCTAGAACCCTGTACACATAGTATATTATTAGCAATCTGTCCTCATTGGCAATCAGAAATCAATGTTCCTATCTATCGGCCCAAATGCGTTGATCAATGGTCAATTATGAACAATAAAACTTTCATTTGTCATTGATCTTCATCTTCAAATATTGGCCATTCACAATAGGTAATGCTGCATAGAGAATGTCCCTTTACAGTTTCCAGTATTGCAGTTCAGCCCTGCCAGCTATGAGGATTGTGGGGATATACTGTAGATATTCATCCAATGCTCATATATTATTTTCCTAGCCACTGATCATTCACTAGTGGGATAAATATTGTTCCACATTACCTTAAAGAGGTTTCCAGGATTAAAAATATTGGCACTGTTCTGGAAAACAAGGCAGATTCTTTTTTCTAATTCTGAATAATTCATTTTGACATAGACATACACCTTAGCTATTTTATAGGATTTTAATGAACTTAAAGGAATTTTTCAGGGTAGTAATATTAATGAGCTGTCCTAAGAATAGGTTATTTTCAGATTGGTGAGAATACCACATCCAGCATCCCTATCAGTTCTCAGAAAGTGATAAGGAGTTGGAAACAGACGGTTCTGTTCTTTGTGTAGTGGCCAAACCTGGTACTGCAGTTCGGCTCCCATTCATTTGATTGGGAGCCAAGCTGCAGTTCCACTTCCGCCGACACACAAAGGACAACTCCATTCTCTGAATTGCTGAGAACATCTGACTGATGGCACTACCTCGTGTCAGATCATCAATCTGTTAAGATCTTCTTTAATGTAAGTCATCAACCTTTTTAGTCAAGAAAACCCCTTCAAAGTGAATTGTTCCACACTATCAACTTATCAAATATCCACAGAGACCAGCACCGATCATTATATTGGGGGTCCCCAATCTAAATGGAGTAATGATCATGCAGCATGCTGCTGCTCCATCTAATATCCATAGAAGTGACAGAGATTGGCTAACTTCATCTATTACAAAGACCCTGAATGGAGCCGCTGCACTATATAGAGGGTGAGCAGGAGGGAATGTAATGATGATAATCTTGAGGTCATTTTTCCCTACACATTCATTTGATGAGACCAAAGTAAAGTCAGATGTCTTATAATGCAGTTTTCTTTCTTGTGGTTTCCTTCAGTGCGAATTTTACATCTTTATTCCTCAAAGTGTAGATCAGAGGATTTAGCATTGGGGTTATAACACTATAGAACAAGGTGGCCATTTTGTCTTGGTTAGTGACATGAACAGTTCCAGGTCTCAAGTATATAAAGAAAATGGTGCCATAAAATAAGGTGACCACAAGAACATGTGAAGCACAAGTGGAAAAGGCTTTTCTCCGTCCTGTAGTTGTGCGAATCTTCATTATGCTGGAAAGTATATTGACATATGTAATAAGAATAAAAAAAAATGGGGCAAAAGCTACCAGTATGGCAAAGACGAAAAGCACTGTCTTATTACGAGATGTATCTGCACAAGCCAGCTCGAGCAGTGAGGGGGTTTCACAGAAAAAATGGTTCACTACATTTAGGTTGCAGAAGGGTAACTGTAAGGTATATACCGTGTGTATTACTGAGTCTATTAGGCCTCCAAACCAAGAGGCTGCTGCCATCTTACTGCACAGAATAGGATGCATGATATTAGTGTAGTGTAAGGGGCTACATATAGCCACATAGCGGTCATAGGCCATTGCCAACAACAAAAAACACTCAGTGCCTCCTAGAGAAAGATGAACGAACAGCTGGGTAAAACAAGCATTAAAAGAAATCGATTTTTCTACTGATAAGAAGTTTATGAGCATTTTAGGAACAACACTTGAAGTATAGCAGATGTCCAAGAAAGAGAGATTTCTCAAAAAGAAGTACATTGGAGTGTGGAGTCGGGGGTTCATGGTACTGATCCAAATTATTACTATATTACCAATCATAGAAACAATGTAACAGATAAGAAATATAATAAATAACAATATCTGCAGGTCCTGCCTGCTGGTCAGCCCCAGAAGGATGAACTTGTCCACCGTGGTCATATTCCATGTTACCATTATGAGGGTCTGAAAGGGTAATTGTGTTTGATATTAGTGACATAAATCGTACAAGCTAGAAATCCTCGAATTTATTACTTACTGTATATTATTCCTTTGCTTTTCTCTTTCCCAGTTTTTATCACAAATATTAGTTGCATTGCAGTCTTATTCTGACATTGAATAGTACTGTGATTAGATTATTGTAGGTATTAAGCTATCATGTAATCGCAGGTGCTATATTATTATTATTATTATTATTATTATTATTATTATTATTATTATTGAGACATTATCTATGGAGCTTTATATTAGCCACTATATTGTGTCTACACATGGCGTCATCCAACATGAGGCTAACTGCTGTTGTCTCTATAAGTAAAGAAAGCAGCATAGAATAGTGTACTAGGACCTGTTTTAGGACTGTGTTGGTGTCAGTCAGCACTCCTTATGAATGTCACTGTTCTGTCTATATCTGCAGAACATCACATTTCTCCAGATTTTCCAGGAAAAATAAAATATTTTTTTGGAACTCACAGCATGTCTGCTGCGAATATTTTCATAGGGACCGTAAAACACCGCATTTTTTTTTTATAAAGCAGTCCAAAAAATAGAAGGAACAGCTCAGTGACCTCTCCACAAAAAGGCTTTGCAGGTTTATTCCTGCAAAGTAAGTAAGTCTGAATTATAAAAAAATGTCTAAAAGATAATTAAATCTGGACTATAATTGGTTACAAGAAACCCGTTTTTACTATACAGATGTGATAACCAAGATCCATTCTGGAAATGTATAAACTCTGTGCGCCAAGGTCTCCTATAATGCCCCATAATAACTAATACAACATGGCTCCTCTGATGAATATGGCGCAGGGTCTTGCTTTCTGCCATGTGTGTATAAAAGCATCATTCATAGATATGGCCCTATATTTATACTGAACAACAATTTATTACTGTGCTGGGTATTTTTGGCTTTCATCTCATTCTGGAACGTTTTCACACTTTAATCTTAGATCGCTCAGTTACATAATATTGAAATAATATTAAAGGGATTTTCCACTTTAACACATGAAACAAACACATAAAATGATAGATATGGAGATGTTTTAGACACTTGGGTCATTATGACACTATTTTATAGTACTGGTCTGTTCATAAAATGTGGAATGGAGGGAAAATGTGCAATAAATTAACAAAATCCTACTAATATTATAAGTGTGAAAGTTGGTGTGTTTGGATGTTTGTGAGTTTGGATGTTTGTTCCTCAATCACGCTAAAACGCCTGGACGGATTTGCGTGCAATTTTCCACAAACATAGTTTTCCCTTAGGATTGAGTCACAGGCTACTTTTGGTGCAACTAAACAACATGGCTTCCTAGCAGGAGACTCACAAAAGCAGGACTCCTAGCCCCAGCTATAGACTCACACACACTGCCTGGCATTTCCTGCCTCAACCTGTCTGCACTCTCCTTACTGTCACCTCAGGAGTAGCCCTCACTCTACTCACTCCAAACACACAGCTATGTACTATCACTCCTCCTCCTGTATATTACATATATATACTGTATATACAGCTATGTACTATCAGTCCTCCTCCTGTATATTACATGTATATACAGCTATGTACTATCACTTCCCCTCCTGTATATTACATATATATATATATATATATATATATATATATATATATACTGTATATACAGCTATGTTCCTATCACTCCTCCTCCTGTATATTACATGTATATACATCTATGTACTATCACTCCCCCTCCTGTATATTACATATATATACTGTATATACAGCTATGTACTATCACTCCTCCTCCTGTATATTACATGTATATACAGCTATGTACTATCACTCCCCCTCCTGTATATTACATATATATACTGTATATTCAGCTATGTACTATCACTCCTCCTCCTGTATATTACATATATATATACAGCTATGTACTATCACTCCCCCTCCTGTATATTACATATATATATATATACTGTATATACAGCTATGTACTATCACTCCTCCTCCTGTATATTACATGTATATACAGCTATGTACTATCACTCCCCCTCCTGTATTTTACATATATATACTGTATATACAGCTATGTACTATCACTCCCCCTCCTGTATTTTACATATATATACTGTATATACAGCTATGTACTATCACTCCCCCTCCTGTATATTACATATATATACTGTATATACAGCTATGTACTATCACTGCCTCTCCTGTATATTACATATATATATATATATATATATATACTGTATATAGAGCTATGTACTATCACTCCTTCTCCTGTATATCCTACTAATATCACACTAAAACGCCTGGATGGATTTGCGTGCAATTTTCCACAAACATAGTTTTCCCATTTTGGTGCCACTAAACAACATGGCTTCCTAGCAGGAGACTCACAAAAGCAGGACTCCTAGCCCCAGCTATAGACTCACACACACTGCCTGGCATTTCCTGCCTCAACCTGCCTGCACACTCCTTACTGTCACCTCAGGAGTAGCCCTCACTCTACTCACTCACATTTACATATAGCTTTCCACTATATAACACATCACATTGTCTGTATCACTACATACACATACACATTTGCTATCCCACCAAACTTTTTAAAGCACTTTTACAGTTTCACACGTCTGTGTCCGCCCAATTCTCAAATCACCGCAGACGGAGTCGCGGGTAAAAGCTAGTATTTAATATGTTTCTCTAAGAACAATATGTTCACCCATTGCCCCTTAGCCTCCCTCCTTGATAGAATATACACACTGATACAAAGTCCCAGGACCCAATGGAGAAGCTGTTTCTGTATAATGTGTGGGTCTCCTATAGATTATATATAGGCTGCAGTGGTTAGACAGTGCATGGACTGAGCATTGCAGTGATGAGTTTACCAGGAGAAAAACTACACTAGGTTTGCACTAGCGCCATCTCTCCATCATTTGGGTCCATCAGGGGAACAAGACCACTAAAACACCATTTAAACACAGAACTGACTGACCCCTTTGACTATAACGGGGTCCATTGGGCATCTGCCATTTTTTTTCTAAACTGAAAGTAGAAATAAAGCCGATTTATTGTGATGGAGTCTCCAATGGGGTATTTCCAATTCACCAGTTGGTTATGGGACCTTTTGTCTGTGAGAAGGTGTGCACTGCAGTAGTGGGATTCACTAGAGATGAGCGAACAGTGTTCTATCGAACTCATGTTCGATCGGATATTAGGCTGTTCGGCATGTTCGAATCGAATCGAACACCGCGTGGTAAAGTGCGCCATTACTCGATTCCCCTCCCACCTTCCCTGGCGCCTTTTTTGCTCCAATAACAGCGCAGGGTAGGTGGGACAGGAACTACGACACCGGTGACGTTGAAAAAAGTAGGCAAAACCCATTGGCTGCCGAAAACATGTGACCTCTAATTTAAAAGAACAGCGACGCCCAGGTTCGCGTCATTCTGAGCTTGCAATTCACCGAGGACGGAAGTTTCCGTCCAGCTAGCTAGGGCTTAGATTCTGGGTAGGCAGGGACAGGCTAGGATAGGAAGGAGAAGACAACCAACAGCTCTTGTAAGAGCTAAATTCCAGGGAGAAGCTTGTCAGTGTAACGTGGCACTGACGGGCTCAATCGCCGCAACCCAGCTTTCCCAGGATCCTGAATGGAATACACTGTCAGTGTATTCCCGTATACCCGATATATACCCCGATACCCGTTCCAACGGTGTGCCCCCCCACCTTCACCCCAGAAATACCCTGCAAGTCCCCTAGCAATAGAATTGGGGCTATATACACCCACAATTTTTACTACTGGTATACAGTGCCATTGTCTGACTGGGAATTCAAAGAATATATTGGGAATACAAATACCCTCATTTCTTGCTACTGCCATATAGTGCCAGTTTCTGACTGGTAATTCAAAGAATATATTGGGGTTACGTGCACCCACAATTTTTACTACTGGTATACAGTGCCATTGTCTGACTGGGAATTCAAAGAATATATTGGGAATACAAATACCCTCATTTCTTGCTACTGCCATATAGTGCCAGTGTCTGACTGGGAATTCAAAGAATATATTGGGGTTACGTGCACCCACAATTTTTACTACTGGTATACAGTGCCATTGTCTGACTGGGAATTCAAAGAATATATTGGGAATACAAATACCCTCATTTCTTGCTACTGCCATATAGTGCCAGTGTCTGACTGGGAATTCAAAGAATATATTGGGGTTACGTGCACCCACAATTTTTACTACTGGTATACAGTGCCATTGTCTGACTGGGAATTCAAAGAATATATTGGGAATACAAATACCCTCATTTCTTGCTACTGCCATATAGTGCCAGTGTCTGACTGGGAATTCAAAGAATATATTGGGGTTACGTGCACCCACAATTTTTACTACTGGTATACAGTGCCATTGTCTGACTGGGAATTCAAAGAATATATTGGGAATACAAATACCCTCATTTCTTGCTACTGCCATATAGTGCCAGTGTCTGACTGGGAATTCAAAGAATATATTGGGGTTACGTGCACCCACAATTTTTACTACTGGTATACAGTGCCATTGTCTGACTGGGAATTCAAAGAATATATTGGGAATACAAATACCCTCATTTCTTGCTACTGCCATATAGTGCCAGTGTCTGACTGGTAATTCAAAGAATATATTGGGGTTACGTGCACCCACAATTTTTACTACTGGTATACAGTGCCATTGTCTGACTGGGAATTCAAAGAATATATTGGGAATACAAATACCCTCATTTCTTGCTACTGCCATATAGTGCCAGTGTCTGACTGGGAATTCAAAGAATATATTGGGGTTACGTGCACCCACCATTTTTACTACTGGTATACAGTGCCATTGTCTGACTGGGAATTCAAAGAATATATTGGGAATACAAATACCCTCATTTCTTGCTACTGCCATATAGTGCCAGTTTCTGACTGGGAATTCAAAGAATATATTGGGGTTACGTGCACCCACAATTTTTACTACTGGTATACAGTGCCATTGTCTGACTGGGAATTCAAAGAATATATTGGGAATACAAATACCCTCATTTCTTGCTACTGCCATATAGTGCCAGTGTCTGACTGGGAATTCAAAGAATATATTGGGGTTACGTGCACCCACAATTTTTACTACTGGTATACAGTGCCATTGTCTGACTGGGAATTCAAAGAATATATTGGGAATACAAATACCCTCATTTCTTGCTACTGCCATATAGTGCCAGTGTCTGACTGGTAATTCAAAGAATATATTGGGGTTACGTGCACCCACAATTTTTACTACTGGTATACAGTGCCATTGTCTGACTGGGAATTCAAAGAATATATTGGGGTTATAAATACCCTCATTTCTTGCTACTGCCATATAGTGCCAGTTTCTGACTGGTAATTCAAAGAATATATTGGGGTTACGTGCACCCACAATTTTTACTACTGGTATACAGTGCCATTGTCTGACTGGGAATTCAAAGAGTATATTGGGAATACAAATACCCTCATTTCTTGCTACTGCCATATAGTGCCAGTTTCTGACTGGTAATTCAAAGAATATATTGGGGTTACGTGCACCCACAATTTTTACTACTGGTATACAGTGCCATTGTCTGACTGGGAATTCAAAGAATATATTGGGGTTATAAATACCCTCATTTCTTGCTACTGCCATATAGTGCCAGTTTCTGACTGGTAATTCAAAGAATATATTGGGGTTACGTGCACCCACAATTTTTACTACTGGTATACAGTGCCATTGTCTGACTGGGAATTCAAAGAGTATATTGGGAATACAAATACCCTCATTTCTTGCTACTGCCATATAGTGCCAGTTTCTGACTGGTAATTCAAAGAATATATTGGGGTTACGTGCACCCACAATTTTTACTACTGGTATACAGTGCCATTGTCTGACTGGGAATTCAAAGAATATATTGGGGTTATAAATACCCTCATTTCTTGCTACTGCTATATAGTGCCAGTTTCTGACTGGTAATTCAAAGAATATATTGGGGTTACAAGCACCCACAATTTTTACTACTGGTATACAGTGCCATTGTCTGACTGGGAATTCAAAGAGTATATTGGGAATACAAATACCCTCATTTCTTGCTACTGCCATATAGTGCCAGTTTCTGACTGGTAATTCAAAGAATATATTGGGGTTACGTGCACCCACAATTTTTACTACTGGTATACAGTGCCATTGTCTGACTGGGAATTCAAAGAATATATTGGGGTTATAAATACCCTCATTTCTTGCTACTGCCATATAGTGCCAGTTTCTGACTGGTAATTCAAAGAATATATTGGGGTTACGTGCACCCACAATTTTTACTACTGGTATACAGTGCCATTGTCTGACTGGGAATTCAAAGAGTATATTGGGAATACAAATACCCTCATTTCTTGCTACTGCCATATAGTGCCAGTTTCTGACTGGTAATTCAAAGAATATATTGGGGTTACGTGCACCCACAATTTTTACTACTGGTATACAGTGCCATTGTCTGACTGGGAATTCAAAGAATATATTGGGGTTATAAATACCCTCATTTCTTGCTACTGCCATATAGTGCCAGTTTCTGACTGGTAATTCAAAGAATATATTGGGGTTACGTGCACCCACAATTTTTACTACTGGTATACAGTGCCATTGTCTGACTGGGAATTCAAAGAGTATATTGGGAATACAAATACCCTCATTTCTTGCTACTGCCATATAGTGCCAGTGTCTGACTGGGAATTCAAAGAATATATTGGGGTTACGTGCACCCACAATTTTTACTACTGGTATACAGTGCCATTGTCTGACTGGGAATTCAAAGAGTATATTGGGAATACAAATACCCTCATTTCTTGCTACTGCCATATAGTGCCAGTGTCTGACTGGGAATTCAAAGAATATATTGGGGTTACGTGCACCCACAATTTTTACTACTGGTATACAGTGCCATTGTCTGACTGGGAATTCAAAGAATATATTGGGAATACAAATACCCTCATTTCTTGCTACTGCCATATAGTGCCAGTTTCTGACTGGGAATTCAAAGAATATATTGGGGTTACGTGCACCCACAATTTTTACTACTGGTATACAGTGCCATTGTCTGACTGGGAATTCAAAGAGTATATTGGGAATACAAATACCCTCATTTCTTGCTACTGCCATATAGTGCCAGTTTCTGACTGGTAATTCAAAGAATATATTGGGGTTACGTGCACCCACAATTTTTACTACTGGTATACAGTGCCATTGTCTGACTGGGAATTCAAAGAATATATTGGGGTTATAAATACCCTCATTTCTTGCTACTGCCATATAGTGCCAGTTTCTGACTGGGAATTCAAAGAATATATTGGGGTTATAAATACCCTCATTTCTTGCTACTGCCATATAGTGCCAGTTTCTGACTGGTAATTCAAAGAATATATTGGGGTTACGTGCACCCACAATTTTTACTACTGGTATACAGTGCCATTGTCTGACTGGGAATTCAAAGAGTATATTGGGAATACAAATACCCTCATTTCTTGCTACTGCCATATAGTGCCAGTTTCTGACTGGTAATTCAAAGAATATATTGGGGTTACGTGCACCCACAATTTTTACTACTGGTATACAGTGCCATTGTCTGACTGGGAATTCAAAGAATATATTGGGGTTATAAATACCCTCATTTCTTGCTACTGCCATATAGTGCCAGTTTCTGACTGGTAATTCAAAGAATATATTGGGGTTACGTGCACCCACAATTTTTACTACTGGTATACAGTGCCATTGTCTGACTGGGAATTCAAAGAGTATATTGGGAATACAAATACCCTCATTTCTTGCTACTGCCATATAGTGCCAGTGTCTGACTGGGAATTCAAAGAATATATTGGGGTTACGTGCACCCACAATTTTTACTACTGGTATACAGTGCCATTGTCTGACTGGGAATTCAAAGAGTATATTGGGAATACAAATACCCTCATTTCTTGCTACTGCCATATAGTGCCAGTGTCTGACTGGGAATTCAAAGAATATATTGGGGTTACGTGCACCCACAATTTTTACTACTGGTATACAGTGCCATTGTCTGACTGGGAATTCAAAGAATATATTGGGAATACAAATACCCTCATTTCTTGCTACTGCCATATAGTGCCAGTTTCTGACTGGGAATTCAAAGAATATATTGGGGTTACGTGCACCCACAATTTTTACTACTGGTATACAGTGCCATTGTCTGACTGGGAATTCAAAGAGTATATTGGGAATACAAATACCCTCATTTCTTGCTACTGCCATATAGTGCCAGTTTCTGACTGGTAATTCAAAGAATATATTGGGGTTACGTGCACCCACAATTTTTACTACTGGTATACAGTGCCATTGTCTGACTGGGAATTCAAAGAATATATTGGGGTTATAAATACCCTCATTTCTTGCTACTGCCATATAGTGCCAGTTTCTGACTGGTAATTCAAAGAATATATTGGGGTTACGTGCACCCACAATTTTTACTACTGGTATACAGTGCCATTGTCTGACTGGGAATTCAAAGAATATATTGGGAATACAAATACCCTCATTTCTTGCTACTGCCATATAGTGCCAGTTTCTGACTGGGAATTCAAAGAATATATTGGGGTTACGTGCACCCACAATTTTTACTACTGGTATACAGTGCCATTGTCTGACTGGGAATTCAAAGAATATATTGGGAATACAAATACCCTCATTTCTTGCTACTGCCATATAGTGCCAGTGTCTGACTGGGAATTCAAAGAATATATTGGGGTTACGTGCACCCACAATTTTTACTACTGGTATACAGTGCCAATTTCTAACTAGGAATTCAAAATGCGCAAGGCTCCCGGAAAGGGACGTGGACGAGGCCGTGGGCGAGGTCGGGGGAATGGTTCTGGGGAGCAAGGTAGCAGTGAAGCCACAGGGCGTCCCGTGCCTACTCCTGTGGGGCAGCAAGCATTGCGCCACTCCACAGTGCCAGGGTTGCTTGCCACATTAACTAAACTGCAGGGTACAAACCTTAGTAGGCCCGAGAACCAGGAACAGGTCTTGCAATGGCTGTCAGAGAACGCTTACAGCACATTGTCCAGCAGCCAGTCAGACTCTGCCTCCTCTCCTCCTATTACCCAACAGTCTTGTCTTCCTTCCTCCCAAAATTCCGAAGCTTTACAGAACAATAACCCAAACTGTCCCTGCTCCCCAGAGCTGTTCTCCGCTCCTTTCATTGTCCCTCAACCTGCCTCTCCACGTCACGATTCCACGAACCTAACAGAGGAGCATCTGTGTCCAGATGCTCAAACACTAGAGTCTCCTCCATCTCCGTTCGATTTGGTGGTGGATGACCAGCAACCCACCCTCATCGACGATGATGTGACGCAGTTGCCGTCAGGGCATCCAGTTGACTGGCGCATTGTGCGGGAGGAGGAGATGAGACAGGAGTTGGAAGAGGAAGTGGTGGATGATGAGGACACTGACCCGACCTGGACAGGGGGGATGTCAAGCGGGGAAAGTAGTGTGGATGTTGAGGCAGGTGCAGCACCAAAAAGGGTAGCTAGAGGCAGAGGCAGAGGTCAGCAGCTTAGGCGAAGCCAGGCCACACCCGGAATCTCCCAAGATGTTCCAGTTCGTACCCAGCCCCGAAAAACTCCCACCTCGAGGGCACGTTTCTCGAAGGTGTGGAGTTTTTTCAAGGAATGCGCCGAGGACAGATATAGTGTTGTCTGCACAATTTGCCTCTCGAAATTGATTAGGGGCTCTGAGAAGAGCAACCTGTCCACCACTTCAATGCGCCGTCATTTGGAATCCAAGCACTGGAATCAGTGGCAGGCAGCAACGGCAGGACAAAGGCCGCCTGCCGTTCACGCCACTGCCACTGCCTCTGCCTCTGCCTCTGCCACTGCCACTGCTGACTGTGCTGGCGATGCACTCCAGAGGACGAGCCAGGACACCACTTCATCTGCCTCCGCCACTTTGTTGACTTCTACCTCATCCTCCCCTGGTCCTGTCTTATCTCCTTCTCCTGCACCATCAAAGGCACCATCAGGCGTTTCTTTACAACAACCCACCATCTCTCAGACATTGGAGCGGCGGCAGAAATACACTGCTAACCACCCACACGCGCAAGTCTTGAACGCCAACATCGCTAAACTGCTGGCCCAGGAGATGTTGGCGTTCCGGCTTGTTGAAACTCCCGCCTTCCTGGACCTGATGGCAACTGCGGCACCTCGCTATGCCGTCCCTAGCCGTCACTACTTCTCCCGGTGTGCCGTCCCCGCCTTGCACCAGCACGTGTCACTCAACATCAGGCGGGCCCTTAGTTCCGCGCTTTGCACAAAGGTCCACTTGACCACCGACGCGTGGACAAGTGCATGCGGACAGGGACGCTACATTTCACTGACGGCACACTGGGTGAATGTAGTTGAGGCTGGGACTGCTTCCCAAACTGGCCCGGTGTACCTCGTCTCCCCGCCTAACATTCCTGGCAGGGACACGAGAAGAACACCCCCCTCCTCCTCCTCCTCTACCGCCTCCTCCTCCGCCACCGCCTCCTCCTCCGCCACCGCCTCCTCCTCCGCTGTTAGATTGACCCCAGCTACGAGTTGGAAACGTTGCAGCACTGGCGTTGGTAGACGTCAGCAGGCTGTGCTGAAGCTGATCAGCTTGGGGGACAGACAGCACACTGCCTCCGAGGTGAGGGATGCCCTCCTCGATGAGACGGCAATATGGTTTGAGCCGCTGCACCTGGGCCCAGGCATGGTCGTTTGTGATAACGGCCGGAACCTGGTAGCAGCTCTGGAGCTTGCCGGACTCCAACATGTTCCATGCCTGGCCCACGTCTTCAACCTAGTGGTGCAACGTTTCCTAAAGAGCTACCCCAATGTTCCAGAGCTACTGGTGAAAGTGCGGCGCATGTGCGCCCACTTTCGCAAGTCGACAGTAGCCGCTGCTAGCTTAAAATCTCTCCAGCAACGCCTGCATGTGCCACAACACCGGCTTTTGTGCGACGTCCCCACACGCTGGAACTCAACGTTTCAGATGTTGAATAGAGTGGTTGAGCAGCAGAGACCTTTGATGGAATACCAGCTACAAAACCCTAGGGTGCCACAAAGTCAGCTGCCTCAGTTTCACATCCATGAGTGGCCATGGATGAGAGACCTTTGTGACATCCTACGGGTCTTTGAGGAGTCCACAAGGAGGGTGAGCTCTGAGGATGCGATGGTGAGCCTTACAATCCCGCTCTTGTGTGTTCTGAGAGAATCCCTGATTGACATCAGGGATAACTCAGATCACACAGAGGAGTTAGGGATAGCATCCGATCCGTCACAGCTGGAGAGTAGGTCCACACATCTGTCCACTTCACTGCGTTTAATGGAGGAGGAGGAGGAGGAGGAGGAGGAAGAAGAGTTGTCCGATGATGTGATGGTGATACAGGAGGCTTCCGGGCAACTTCGAATCGTCCCATTGTTGCAGCGCGGATGGGTAGACATGGAGGATGAGGAGGAAATGGAGATTGAACTTTCCGGTGGGGCCAGAGGAGTCATGCCAACTAACACTGTGGCAGACATGGCTGAGTTCATGTTGGGGTGCTTTACAACCGACAAGCGTATTGTCAAAATCATGGAGGACAACCAGTACTGGATCTTTGCTATCCTTGACCCCCGGTATAAAAACAACATCTCGTCTTTTATTCCGGTAGAGGGGAGGGCCAATCGCATCAATGCTTGCCACAGGCAATTGGTGCAGAATATGATGGAGATGTTTCCAGCATGTGACGTTGGCGGCAGGGAGGGCAGTTCCTCCAGTAGGCAACCAAGTTCTCACCGGTCCACACAAACGAGGGGCACACTGTCTAAGGTCTGGGACACCTTGATGGCACCCCCTCGCCAAAGTGCCGCCATGGAGGGTCCTAGTGTCACCAGGCGTGAGAAGTATAGGCGCATGTTGCGGGAATACCTTTCCGACCACAGCCCTGTCCTCTCCGACCCCTCTGCGCCCTACACGTATTGGGTGTCGAAGTTGGACCTGTGGCTTGAACTTGCCCTATATGCCTTGGAGGTGCTGTCCTGTCCTGCCGCCAGCGTCCTATCTGAGAGGGTGTTCAGTGCAGCCGGTGGCATCATCACTGACAAGCGCACCCGTCTGTCAGCTGAGAGTGCCGACCGGCTCACTTTGATAAAAATGAACCACCACTGGATAGAGCCTTCATTTTTGTGCCCACCTGTGTAAAGCACCCCAACATGAAACTCCATGTCTGTACTCAACCTCTCCAATTCCTCCGCATCCTCATACTCATCCACCATAAGCGTTGCACAATTCTGCTAATACTAGGCTCCCTCCAACATGATTTCCCCCAACTCTGCTGGTTAGAGGCTCCCTCCACCCTGATTTCCACCAACTCTGCTGGTTAGAGGCTCCCTCCACCCTGCTTTCCCACAACTCTGCTGGTTAGAGGCTCCTTCCACCATGAATTTGCCCAAACTGGGCTGTTTAGAGGCTCCCTCCACCATGAATTGGTCCAAACTGGGCTGGTTAGAGGCTCCCTCCACCATTAATTGGTCCAAACTGGGCTGGTTAGAGGCTCCCTCCACCATGAATTTGCCCAAACTGGGCTGTTTAGAGGCTCCCTCCACCATGAATTTGCCCAAACTGGGCTGTTTAGAGGCTCCCTCCACCATGAATTGGTCCAAACTGGGTTTTTTAGAGGCTCCCTCCACCATGAATTGGTCCAAACTGGGGTGGTTAGAGGCTCCCTCCACCATTAATTGGTCCAAACTGGGCTGGTTAGAGGCTCCCTCCACCATGAATTGGTCCAAACTGGGGTGGTTAGAGGCTCCCTCCACCATTAATTGGTCCAAACTGGGCTGGTTAGAGGCTCCCTCCACCATTAATTGGTCCAAACTGGGCTGGTTAGAGGCTCCCTCCACCATGAATTTGCCCAAACTGGGCTGTTTAGAGGCTCCCTCCACCATGAATTTGCCCAAACTGGGCTGGTTAGAGGCTCCCTCCACCATGAATTGGTCCAAACTGGGGTTTTTAGAGGCTCCCTCCACCATGAATTGGTCCAAACTGGGGTGGTTAGAGGCTCCCTCCACCATTAATTGGTCCAAACTGGGCTGGTTAGAGGCTCCCTCCACCATTAATTGGTCCAAACTGGGCTGGTTAGAGGCTCCCTCCACCATGAATTTGCCCAAACTGGGCTGTTTAGAGGCTCCCTCCACCATGAATTTGCCCAAACTGGGCTGGTTAGAGGCTCCCTCCACCATGAATTGGTCCAAACTGGGGTTTTTAGAGGCTCCCTCCACCATGAATTGGTCCAAACTTGGCTGTTTAGAGGCTCCCTCCACCATGAATTGGTCCAAACTGGGGTGGTTAGAGGCTCCCTCCACCATTAATTGGTCCAAACTGGGCTGGTTAGAGGCTCCCTCCACCATTAATTGGTCCAAACTGGGCTGGTTAGAGGCTCCCTCCACCATGAATTTGCCCAAACTGGGCTGTTTAGAGGCTCCCTCCACCATGAATTTGCCCAAACTGGGCTGGTTAGAGGCTCCCTCCACCATGAATTGGTCCAAACTGGGGTTTTTAGAGGCTCCCTCCACCATGAATTGGTCCAAACTGGGGTGGTTAGAGGCTCCCTCCACCATTAATTGGTCCAAACTGGGCTGGTTAGAGGCTCCCTCCACCATTAATTGGTCCAAACTGGGCTGGTTAGAGGCTCCCTCCACCATGAATTTGCCCAAACTGGGCTGTTTAGAGGCTCCCTCCACCATGAATTTGCCCAAACTGGGCTGGTTAGAGGCTCCCTCCACCATGAATTGGTCCAAACTGGGGTTTTTAGAGGCTCCCTCCACCATGAATTGGTCCAAACTTGGCTGTTTAGAGGCTCCCTCCACCATGAATTGGTCCAAACTGGGGTGGTTAGAGGCTCCCTCCACCATTAATTGGTCCAAACTGGGCTGGTTAGAGGCTCCCTCCACCATTAATTGGTCCAAACTGGGCTGGTTAGAGGCTCCCTCCACCATGAATTTGCCCAAACTGGGCTGTTTAGAGGCTCCCTCCACCATGAATTTGCCCAAACTGGGCTGGTTAGAGGCTCCCTCCACCATGAATTGGTCCAAACTGGGGTTTTTAGAGGCTCCCTCCACCATGAATTGGTCCAAACTGGGGTGGTTAGAGGCTCCCTCCACCATTAATTGGTCCAAACTGGGCTGGTTAGAGGCTCCCTCCACCATTAATTGGTCCAAACTGGGCTGGTTAGAGGCTCCCTCCACCATGAATTTGCCCAAACTGGGCTGTTTAGAGGCTCCCTCCACCATGAATTTGCCCAAACTGGGCTGGTTAGAGGCTCCCTCCACCATGAATTGGTCCAAACTGGGGTTTTTAGAGGCTCCCTCCACCATGAATTGGTCCAAACTTGGCTGTTTAGAGGCTCCCTCCACCATGAATTGGTCCAAACTGGGGTGGTTAGAGGCTCCCTCCACCATTAATTGGTCCAAACTGGGCTGGTTAGAGGCTCCCTCCACCATTAATTGGTCCAAACTGGGCTGGTTAGAGGCTCCCTCCACCATGAATTTGCCCAAACTGGGCTGTTTAGAGGCTCCCTCCACCATGAATTTGCCCAAACTGGGCTGGTTAGAGGCTCCCTCCACCATGAATTGGTCCAAACTGGGGTTTTTAGAGGCTCCCTCCACCATGAATTGGTCCAAACTGGGGTGGTTAGAGGCTCCCTCCACCATTAATTGGTCCAAACTGGGCTGGTTAGAGGCTCCCTCCACCATTAATTGGTCCAAACTGGGCTGGTTAGAGGCTCCCTCCACCATGAATTTGCCCAAACTGGGCTGTTTAGAGGCTCCCTCCACCATGAATTTGCCCAAACTGGGCTGGTTAGAGGCTCCCTCCACCATGAATTGGTCCAAACTGGGGTTTTTAGAGGCTCCCTCCACCATGAATTGGTCCAAACTTGGCTGTTTAGAGGCTCCCTCCACCATGAATTGGTCCAAACTGGGGTGGTTAGAGGCTCCCTCCACCATTAATTGGTCCAAACTGGGCTGGTTAGAGGCTCCCTCCACCATTAATTGGTCCAAACTGGGCTGGTTAGAGGCTCCCTCCACCATGAATTTGCCCAAACTGGGCTGTTTAGAGGCTCCCTCCACCATGAATTTGCCCAAACTGGGCTGGTTAGAGGCTCCCTCCACCATGAATTGGTCCAAACTGGGGTTTTTAGAGGCTCCCTCCACCATGAATTGGTCCAAACTGGGGTGGTTAGAGGCTCCCTCCACCATTAATTGGTCCAAACTGGGCTGGTTAGAGGCTCCCTCCACCATTAATTGGTCCAAACTGGGCTGGTTAGAGGCTCCCTCCACCATGAATTTGCCCAAACTGGGCTGTTTAGAGGCTCCCTCCACCATGAATTTGCCCAAACTGGGCTGGTTAGAGGCTCCCTCCACCATGAATTGGTCCAAACTGGGGTTTTTAGAGGCTCCCTCCACCATGAATTGGTCCAAACTTGGCTGTTTAGAGGCTCCCTCCACCATGAATTGGTCCAAACTGGGGTGGTTAGAGGCTCCCTCCACCATTAATTGGTCCAAACTGGGCTGGTTAGAGGCTCCCTCCACCATTAATTGGTCCAAACTGGGCTGGTTAGAGGCTCCCTCCACCATGAATTTGCCCAAACTGGGCTGTTTAGAGGCTCCCTCCACCATGAATTTGCCCAAACTGGGCTGGTTAGAGGCTCCCTCCACCATGAATTGGTCCAAACTGGGGTTTTTAGAGGCTCCCTCCACCATGAATTGGTCCAAACTGGGGTGGTTAGAGGCTCCCTCCACCATTAATTGGTCCAAACTGGGCTGGTTAGAGGCTCCCTCCACCATTAATTGGTCCAAACTGGGCTGGTTAGAGGCTCCCTCCACCATGAATTTGCCCAAACTGGGCTGTTTAGAGGCTCCCTCCACCATGAATTTGCCCAAACTGGGCTGGTTAGAGGCTCCCTCCACCATGAATTGGTCCAAACTGGGGTTTTTAGAGGCTCCCTCCACCATGAATTGGTCCAAACTTGGCTGTTTAGAGGCTCCCTCCACCATGAATTGGTCCAAACTGGGGTGGTTAGAGGCTCCCTCCACCATTAATTGGTCCAAACTGGGCTGGTTAGAGGCTCCCTCCACCATTAATTGGTCCAAACTGGGCTGGTTAGAGGCTCCCTCCACCATGAATTTGCCCAAACTGGGCTGTTTAGAGGCTCCCTCCACCATGAATTTGCCCAAACTGGGCTGGTTAGAGGCTCCCTCCACCATGAATTGGTCCAAACTGGGGTTTTTAGAGGCTCCCTCCACCATGAATTGGTCCAAACTGGGGTGGTTAGAGGCTCCCTCCACCATTAATTGGTCCAAACTGGGCTGGTTAGAGGCTCCCTCCACCATTAATTGGTCCAAACTGGGCTGGTTAGAGGCTCCCTCCACCATGAATTTGCCCAAACTGGGCTGTTTAGAGGCTCCCTCCACCATGAATTTGCCCAAACTGGGCTGGTTAGAGGCTCCCTCCACCATGAATTGGTCCAAACTGGGGTTTTTAGAGGCTCCCTCCACCATGAATTGGTCCAAACTTGGCTGTTTAGAGGCTCCCTCCACCATGAATTGGTCCAAACTGGGGTGGTTAGAGGCTCCCTCCACCATTAATTGGTCCAAACTGGGCTGGTTAGAGGCTCCCTCCACCATTAATTGGTCCAAACTGGGCTGGTTAGAGGCTCCCTCCACCATGAATTTGCCCAAACTGGGCTGTTTAGAGGCTCCCTCCACCATGAATTTGCCCAAACTGGGCTGGTTAGAGGCTCCCTCCACCATGAATTGGTCCAAACTGGGGTTTTTAGAGGCTCCCTCCACCATGAATTGGTCCAAACTGGGGTGGTTAGAGGCTCCCTCCACCATTAATTGGTCCAAACTGGGCTGGTTAGAGGCTCCCTCCACCATTAATTGGTCCAAACTGGGCTGGTTAGAGGCTCCCTCCACCATTAATTGGTCCAAACTGGGCTGGTTAGAGGCTCCCTCCACCATGAATTTGCCCAAACTGGGCTGTTTAGAGGCTCCCTCCACCATGAATTTGCCCAAACTGGGCTGGTTAGAGGCTCCCTCCACCATGAATTGGTCCAAACTGGGGTTTTTAGAGGCTCCCTCCACCATGAATTGGTCCAAACTGGGGTGGTTAGAGGCTCCCTCCACCATTAATTGGTCCAAACTGGGCTGGTTAGAGGCTCCCTCCACCATTAATTGGTCCAAACTGGGCTGGTTAGAGGCTCCCTCCACCATGAATTTGCCCAAACTGGGCTGTTTAGAGGCTCCCTCCACCATGAATTTGCCCAAACTGGGCTGGTTAGAGGCTCCCTCCACCATGAATTGGTCCAAACTGGGGTTTTTAGAGGCTCCCTCCACCATGAATTGGTCCAAACTTGGCTGTTTAGAGGCTCCCTCCACCATGAATTGGTCCAAACTGGGGTGGTTAGAGGCTCCCTCCACCATTAATTGGTCCAAACTGGGCTGGTTAGAGGCTCCCTCCACCATTAATTGGTCCAAACTGGGCTGGTTAGAGGCTCCCTCCACCATGAATTTGCCCAAACTGGGCTGTTTAGAGGCTCCCTCCACCATGAATTTGCCCAAACTGGGCTGGTTAGAGGCTCCCTCCACCATGAATTGGTCCAAACTGGGGTTTTTAGAGGCTCCCTCCACCATGAATTGGTCCAAACTGGGGTGGTTAGAGGCTCCCTCCACCATTAATTGGTCCAAACTGGGCTGGTTAGAGGCTCCCTCCACCATTAATTGGTCCAAACTGGGCTGGTTAGAGGCTCCCTCCACCATGAATTTGCCCAAACTGGGCTGTTTAGAGGCTCCCTCTACCATGAATTTGCCCAAACTGGGCTGGTTAGAGGCTCCCTCCACCATGAATTGGTCCAAACTGGGGTTTTTAGAGGCTCCCTCCACCATGAATTGGTCCAAACTGGGGTTTTTAGAGGCTCCCTCCACCATGAATTGGTCCAAACTGGGGTGGTTAGAGGCTCCCTCCACCATTAATTGGTCCAAACTGGGCTGGTTAGAGGCTCCCTCCACCATTAATTGGTCCAAACTGGGCTGGTTAGAGGCTCCCTCCACCATGAATTTGCCCAAACTGGGCTGTTTAGAGGCTCCCTCCACCATGAATTTGCCCAAACTGGGCTGGTTAGAGGCTCCCTCCACCATGAATTGGTCCAAACTGGGGTTTTTAGAGGCTCCCTCCACCATGAATTGGTCCAAACTGGGGTGGTTAGAGGCTCCCTCCACCATTAATTGGTCCAAACTGGGCTGGTTAGAGGCTCCCTCCACCATGAATTGGTCCAAACTGGGGTTTTTAGAGGCTCCCTCCACCATGAATTGGTCCAAACTTGGCTGTTTAGAGGCTCCCTCCACCATTAATTGGTCCAAACTGGGCTGGTTAGAGGCTCCCTCCACCATGAATTGGTCCAAACTGGGTTTTTTAGAGGCTCCCTCCACCATGAATTTGCCCAAACTGGGCTGTTTAGAGGCTCCCTCCACCATGAATTGGTCCAAACTGGGTTTTTTAGAGGCTCCCTCCACCATGAATTGGTCCAAACTTGGCTGTTTAGAGGCTTCCTCCACCATTAATTGGTCCAAACTGGGCTGGTTAGAGGCTCCCTCCACCATGAATTGGTCCAAACTGGGGTGGTTAGAGGCTCCCTCCACCATTAATTGGTCCAAACTGGGCTGGTTAGAGGCTCCCTCCACCATTAATTGGTCCAAACTGGGCTGGTTAGAGGCTCCCTCCACCATGAATTTGCCCAAACTGGGCTGTTTAGAGGCTCCCTCTACCATGAATTTGCCCAAACTGGGCTGGTTAGAGGCTCCCTCCACCATGAATTGGTCCAAACTGGGGTTTTTAGAGGCTCCCTCCACCATGAATTGGTCCAAACTGGGGTTTTTAGAGGCTCCCTCCACCATGAATTGGTCCAAACTGGGGTGGTTAGAGGCTCCCTCCACCATTAATTGGTCCAAACTGGGCTGGTTAGAGGCTCCCTCCACCATTAATTGGTCCAAACTGGGCTGGTTAGAGGCTCCCTCCACCATGAATTTGCCCAAACTGGGCTGTTTAGAGGCTCCCTCCACCATGAATTTGCCCAAACTGGGCTGGTTAGAGGCTCCCTCCACCATGAATTGGTCCAAACTGGGGTTTTTAGAGGCTCCCTCCACCATGAATTGGTCCAAACTGGGGTGGTTAGAGGCTCCCTCCACCATTAATTGGTCCAAACTGGGCTGGTTAGAGGCTCCCTCCACCATGAATTGGTCCAAACTGGGGTTTTTAGAGGCTCCCTCCACCATGAATTGGTCCAAACTTGGCTGTTTAGAGGCTCCCTCCACCATTAATTGGTCCAAACTGGGCTGGTTAGAGGCTCCCTCCACCATGAATTGGTCCAAACTGGGTTTTTTAGAGGCTCCCTCCACCATGAATTTGCCCAAACTGGGCTGTTTAGAGGCTCCCTCCACCATGAATTGGTCCAAACTGGGTTTTTTAGAGGCTCCCTCCACCATGAATTGGTCCAAACTTGGCTGTTTAGAGGCTTCCTCCACCATTAATTGGTCCAAACTGGGCTGGTTAGAGGCTCCCTCCACCATGAATTGGTCCAAACTGGGTTTTTTAGAGGCTCCCTCCACCATGAATTTGCCCAAACTGGGCTGTTTAGAGGCTCCCTCCACCATGAATTGGTCCAAACTTGGTTTTTTAGAGGCTCCCTCCACCATGAATTGGTCCAAACTGGGCTGGTTAGAGGCTCCCTCCACCATGAATTGGTCCAAACTGGGGTGGTTAGAGGCTCCCTCCACCATTAATTGGTCCAAACTGGGCTGGTTAGAGGCTCCCTCCACCATGAATTTGCCCAAACTGGGCTGGTTAGAGGCTCCCTCCACCATGAATTGGTCCAAAGTGGGTTTTTTAGAGGCTCCCTCCACCATGAATTTGCCCAAACTGGGCTGGTTAGAGGCTCCCTCCACCATGAATTGGTCCAAACTGGGGTTTTTAGAGGCTCCCTCCACCATGAATTTGCCCAAACTCTGCTGGTTAGAGGCTCAATCCACCCTGATTTTCAAAACAAATGTTGGTGCCAACCTCAACTTACTACAAGGGCCAAATTCACTGCTGGTGACAAGCTCTCCTCACTGCAAGTGCCAAATACACATGTTTCAAGGTGTTTTCCTACTGTCAGAGAGGTGGTATTGAGTGTGTAAAGTGTGTAGTTGTTAGGCTGTGATGTTGGGGTAATAGAGGGTCTTTGGTGTGTTAGATGCCCCCAGACATGCTTCCCCTGCTGTCCCAGTGTCATTCCAGAGGTGTTGGCATCATTTCCTGGGGTGTCATAGTGGACTTGGTGACCCTCCAGACACGGATTTGGGTTTCCCCCTTAACGAGTATCTGTTCCCCATAGACTATAATGGGGTTCGAAACCCGTTCGAACACACGAACATTGAGCGGCTGTTCGAATCGAATTTCGAACCTCGAACATTTTAGTGTTCGCTCATCTCTAGGATTCACATCTATTAGACATTTATAACCTCACATATGGATGTCTGAATTGGTAACACCTTGTTACCCCCTTTTCATCTGATTTATAGTCCCCTTATTCTTAATACAGAGGCTTAACGCCTGGGTCCTAATGCTAAATATATAATAGGACCCTCACTTCCCACACTTTTCATGGTGTCTTCTTATGTTGTAGAGAGGTCTTTGGGACCCTCAGTGCCCAGTTGCTGCCTCTGCACCCCTATAGCTATGCCCTGTCTTCATGAATAAGAGGGCTAACAAACAATAATATATAGCAACATCAGTATTGCAATGTATGAGGAATAAAGAAATATTACTGTAGATAAGAAATAGAAAATACATAAACAACAATGAGAAATCCTAAAAATCTGCTGCTGTGTATCTGCAATTTAGAGAATGGTGTTATATATTAGCTAGCCTTCGCAGATTGTTCACAAGTTATATAAGAGACATTTCTCCTACCTCTGACTGTAGTAACCATTTAGATGAATAAAACGGATCACTGTCATATCACTTAGGAGATGTCAATATGGAGACGGGCAATAAATGACAGTCAGTATATGCTGGAGTTTCTCTTTCCTTCTATGTTTTTATAGAAATGGATCGATAAAATGTCTCTCATTCAATTATTCAGGATCAAAGTGTTCTGTAGTTCCTTCACCAGTAATACTCATGTGAAAACAAGCAGACCAGTATCATAATGTGCAATGCTTTATACTCCCTGCAGACCTGATCTGTTCATTATTTTTATAGTTAAGGGATTATGTGTCAAACTTAGAAGAAGTTTACTTTTACATTCATGTAAAACTTAAACACTAAGTTTTGCGTAAGTGTTTGTTGAGAGTGTTAGGCTAAGGCCTCATGTAGTGAGCCGCAGCAAAAAAGCGCTATGGGAAAACCAACGCAACGCCAAAAAAGTAAGACTAAAGGCTTTTAAGTTTCTTTCTTCATACAACAATGGCACAAAAACTCTTGATGGTTACCATTTCTTATACAAGGCACAGAAGCTTGATGGTCGCCTTAGACTCTTGGAGACACTATTACTTACTTGTTGGGTAATCTTTATTCTTTGTGATGCAGAGAATACTTGTACATTCTAGAAAATAACTTTAACTGCATTTCAAATGAATAAGCTCTAACTCCTTAATTCACAAGAAAAGCTTGAATAATACCTCGCAGTATAAGTTACACAATACCACTTTTAATCAGTTACCGGGGAGAGTTATCACTCCCATACCCATTTATTCACTCCTAAACCTCCTGTTCAGTCCACGGCATTACCAGACTTATTCCATGCCGCATTACAGGCCTCAGGGCAGTCTATCTTTGCTAAACACTGATCCTTAGTCCTGCCTAGGACACACTACCACACATCCCCTTTAAAGCCCAATGATTGGGTGAAGACAACTCAAACTATGTTGACTCCATTCTGGGCTGATGTCTCTCCCAGTCCCACTACAGAAACCCAAGAGATGACTACTCCCGGGGCTAACAACAAGCTGAGTCCATGCCACTGTAGTGACAGCCCACAGAGAAGTCCGTAAATTGTCCCTTCCTGCAGTTAAGGCTATCTCCAAACAGTACTCTCAAAAAGCATATTACTGTCCCTTGG
The DNA here is from genome assembly GCF_031893055.1 of Leptodactylus fuscus. NCBI lineage: Eukaryota > Metazoa > Chordata > Amphibia > Anura > Leptodactylidae > Leptodactylus > Leptodactylus fuscus. The sequence continues at coordinate 69,336,914 of NC_134269.1, forward strand.
TCCTCCAAAAACATGCAAGGAGTTTCACTATGCAGACATTCTGTAGCCTGCTCATTTAATCCAGCCTCTAGTCCATAGCCTGATAGACAAAGCCACTCTGACCTTCAGCCCACTGACACTTCCACAATAGACAAGTCATGGTTGCCTCCAATCTTCTGAGGCTCTAATGATAGACAAGTCCAGGTCAAACAGTTACATAGGCCAATTGCAAGTTGCTCCTCACGCAGATCACACACACTCAGCCCCTTGTTGCCAAACATTTCCTTTATCAGATTCTCTTTTCCTCTATCAGTCTTGTTGCTCAGCCTTCCAGCTTCTTCAATGTCTTATACTGATGATAAAACCTCTTCCTGTTAGCTGAGAGAGTCGAGAAACTAAACTTCACATCCTAGTTATTACTGTTTAGTGATAAATAGGGTCATTAGTCGGACACAAAATAACATTTTCTTAATGTTTCGAAGCTTTCCTATATTCGTTTGAAAGCAAATATACACACAGATTTTGCAAATTTTGCATGTAATATATTATACAATGGAGCTCAAAATTTTGTGACTGCTTTAACATTTTCTATATTTCTGCATAACGTACACCTAAATCTACATTACATCTTCAAACAAGTCCTAAAAGTAGGTAAAGAAAACCAAATCAAACAATTGAGTTGAAAATATCAGACTTGGTCATTTATAGAAGTACGTGATCCAGTATCACATGTATGAGGGCAAAATTATGTGAACCTTTAGGATTAGCAGATTTAATTAAGAGTATTAATTAAATGAAGTATTTAAATTAAATTTAAAGTACTTCAAATCAGGTAATTTCAACCAGGTCCATTCTGGTGCACATTTTCTAAAGTATTGAGCTTCTCGTATTTTCCTATTCCTTCTGGTGCGCGCTGTTCATAAATATGTCATAAATGAGGGCACCAGTGGCGTAACTGCCGTGGTAGCAGCAGTAGCAGCTGCCACAGGGCCCGGGCCATTAGGGGGCCCGGTGACAGCCGCTACCGCTGCGGTTTTTTTCAATAGGCAGTTACGGGCCCTATTCACTTGCCGATCCTGGCTGGGCCGGGATCGGCAAGTGACACTGCGGGCCCCACAAAGGCTATCATTATACTCGGGGGTCTTTGCAGACCCCCGAGTATAATGACCGGCGGATCGGGAGAGGTAAGGAAACATAACAAACACTGTTACTTACCTCTCCGCGATCCTGCCAGGCCTCCGTCCTACTGTTGTCTGACGTCTCTGACGTCACATGAACCCGGCATGCTTCCCAGGTCATGTGACGTCCGACGTCATTAACGAAGGACGCGAGCACAGGAGGACAGCACAGCACAGGAGCCGGGGAACAGGTAAGAGGCAACAGTGGTTTGTTTTTTTTAATGTTTTTATTCCCCGGGTCTCCGATTATTATACTCTGGGGTCTGAAAAGACCCCAGAGTATAATAATTGTTTATGGGTGTCCACAGTGGGACGTAATACTGTGTGCAGGGGCCACTATGGGGGATAATAGTGTGTGCAGGGGACACTATTGGGGTTAATAGTGTGTGCAGGGGCCACTATTGGGGTTAATACTGTGTGCAGGGGCCACTATGGGGTATAATACTGTGTGCAGGGACCACTATTGGGGTTAATACTGTGTGCAGGGACCACTATTGGGGTTAATACTGTGTGCAGGGGCCACTATTGGGGTTAATACTGTGTGCAGGGGCCACTATTGGGGTTAATACTGTGTGCAGGGGCCACTATTGGGGTTAATACTGTGTGCAGGGGCCACTATTGGGGTTAATACTGTGTGCAGGGGCCACTATTGTGGTTAATACTGTGTGCAGGGGACACTATTGGGGTTAATACTGTGTGCAGGGGACACTATTGGGGTTAATACTGTGTGCAGGGGCCACTATGGGGGTTAATACTGTGTGCAGGGGACACTATTGGGGTTAATACTGTGTGCAGGGGCAAGTAAGGGACATAATAGAGTGCGGAGGAGGGGGTCGGTCGAGGTCTTCGGCGTCAGTTGGGATGGGGGGGGCCCCATGTCAAAAGTTCGCCACGGGGCCCCGCCATTCCTAGTTACGCCACTGGAGGGCACCATAAATTTTTGTGCAAATGTAGATAGAAAAGTGTTGGATTTCTAATAATAAATAAGCCCTAATGACCCTAAGCACACAAGTCGTTCTACCAAAGAATGTTTTATTTTTTGCAGTTTAAAAGCTGACATTTACCCCCCCTCATAGATTGTAAGTGTGTGAGAGTAACTTGAAGTTCCTGTGCCCCAATTTTGCACCTTGCTATTTGCACAACATATTTTTTGGCTGCATCCTGCATAGAACCATGGCTTCAGGTAAATGAGGTTTTCTTTAGTGATATGACGTATAATGAAATTTTTTATCTATGAATTGTCTTCGATTTTAGTATAGGGATTTTGGAATGGCGAAGTCAAAGTCCTATTTTTAGTCCAGAAACGTTGTGGAAGGACCACATTGGAGGAAACCATTCAGTACCATTCCACCCAGCACCATCTTACTAATTTCTCAACTATATCATAAATGGTCCTTTGTGCTGCATAGAACAAAACTGCTCATACATGTTACTGTACGTTAAAGGTGTTTTCCAGTTGTACAAAACAGGATACAGGGGGTTGCAAACAGATATGAAAAAAAATAGATTATATCCAACCTGCAATATATGGATGGGCATAGTAAATGGAGCTCAGTGGGGACCCAGGCACCTTCAATAAAGCATTGCCCTCTACCACCAGAGACTTGTTGCAATTGTATGTAAGTATTACAGTCCTATGAAAAAGTTTGGGCACCCCTATTAATCTTAATCATTTTTAGTTCTAAATATTTTGGTGTTTGCAACAGCCACTTCAGATTTTTATCTAATAACTGATGGACACAGTAATATTTCTGGATTGAAATGAGGTTTATTGTACTAACAGAAAATGTGCAATATGCATTAAACCAAAATCTGACCGGTGCAAAAGTATGGGCACCTCAACAGAAAAGTGACATTAATATTTAGTAGATCCTCCTTTTGCCTCTAGTCGCTTCCTGTAGCTTTTAACCAGTTCCTGGATCCTGGATGAAGGTATTTTGGACCATTCCTCTGTACAAAACAATTCAAGTTCAGTTAAGTTTGATGGTCGCCGAGCATGGACAGCCCACTTCAAATCATCCCACAGATGTTCAATGATATTCAGGTCTGGGGACTGGGATGGCCATTCCAGAACATTGTAATTGTTCCTCTGCATGAATGCCTGAGTCAATTTGGAGCGGTGTTTTGGATCATTGTCTTGCTGAAATATCCATCCCCGGCGTAACTTCAACTTCGTCACTGATTCTTGAACATTATTCTCAAGAATCTGCTGATACTGAGTGGAATCCATGCGACCCTCAACTTTAACAAGATTCCTGGTGCCGGCATTGGCCACACAACCCCAAAGCATGATGGAACCTCCACCAAATTTTACAGTGGGTAGCAAGTGTTTTTCTTGGAATGCTGTCTTTTTGGACGCCATGCATAACGCCTTTTTGTATGACCAAACAACTCAATCTTTGTTTCATCAGTCCACAGGACCTTCTTCCAAAATGAAGCTGGCTTGTCCAAATGTGATTTTGTATACCTCAGGCGACTCTGTTTGTGGCGTGCTTGCAGAAACGGCTTCTTTCTCATCACTCTCCCATACAGCTTCTCCTTGTGCAAAGTGCGCTATATTGTTGACCAATGCACAGTGACACAATCTGCAGCAAGATGATGCTGCAGCTCTTTGGAGGTGGTCTGTGGATTGTTCTTGACTGTTCTCACCATTCTTCTTTTCTGCCTTTCTGATATTTTTCTTGGCCTGCCACTTCTGGGCTTAACAAGAACTGTCCCTGTGGTCTTCCATTTCCTAACTATGTTCCTCACAGTGGAAACTGACAGGTTAAATCTCTGAGACAACTTTTTGTATCCTTCCCCTGAATAACTATGTTGAACAATCTTTGCTTTCAGATCATTTGAGAGCGGGCTGTCCATGCTCGGCAACCATCAAACTTAATGGAACCTGAATTGTTTTGTGAAGAGGAATGGTCCAAAATACCTTCATCCAGGATCCAGGAACTGTTATCTTTGCAAAAGGAGGATCTACTAAATATTAATGTCATGTTAGGGAATAGCCAGATGATAATTCCCCAGAAGCTGCTGGTGAACCCTGGAGGGAGGGGCACAAGGGACAGTGAGCCCTAAACTGAAGCCCCCCGCTTTCCCTTCCTATTGCCAGACCCTATCCTAGGTGATAGGCGACAACCACGAGGACAATCCCTCCCTGAATACGTGAAACACAAAACGCAGACAAGACGTACAACAACAAAGGGAGGTCAGGTAGCCAGGTTTCGGTAACAAGAGAGCGATGCAGTGCCAAATCGGAGTCAAGAGAATAGTCAGTAGGAAAGCCAGAGGTCAAGGATTAAGATACAAGTAAATAAACAGCAAAGATACCAGGAAGCAAGAGGCAATAACCGGCACCAGTGTGACTGTGAGCCAAGACTAAATAGGGAAGGAAGAACCCGCCCAGAACCTGACAGGAAGAAAAGCTGTCAATCACAGGCAAGACAGATTAACCACTAAATGAACAGAGGCAACCTTGGCAGAAGACGGGTGTGGTGCGAATCCAATTAAGGACTAGAGCCGTGTTCACACAGTGCAACTAAAAACCTTAAGCAGATTGTCAAACTGCACACGCCTCCGGCGCCGCAGCATGCGAGCAGAGGGCGGCGCAGTGACCCGAACAGGCAGAGATGTTACAGTACCCCCCCTTTTATGAGGGGCCACCGGACCCTCACCAGACAAACCAGTTCTAGAGGGAGTCTGAGTTTTCCCTGCCTTGTTTTTTGGTTCTGCTTGAACCACAGACGCTTGAGAACCAGGCAAACATTTTTTATTCACCTGGCGCTTCTGATACCACCAGGTTTTAATAGCAGAGGAGCGTTCCCAACCTTTAGTAGCTGAGACCTTCTCCTCACTGACACAATCAACAGAATGTAAAGCAATACAGTGGGATGAGCACTGATCTCCCCACTTTACCAACTCCTTTTTACCCCAATCAAAAATAGTGTCAAGTCTGAGAACATGAATCAAGTTTCATATACTTTATATGTATGATGTGTTTTGGAAATACTAATTTTTCCTACAACTCTGAGACAAAGGACTTTGGAATCTAAGATGGAGGCTTTGTCTTGTCTGTGAGCCTCGTGGTGAGGTCTTCAAATTACAGCAAGGGGGGGTCGTCTGAGTGGACGAAGGAAGGCTGGACATCAAAGGACTGAAACCAATAGAAGCTGGACAACTCAGGATTTTGGACAAAGCTTTGTTGAACTATGCATTAATCCCACCTACCCTTTTTGTAAAAGTGTGTGTACTTGTAATAAAGAGTCAGTAGCTTGCTGTGTGTTGACCTGGGCACTGAAGCAGTTCAGCTAGCTGATGAAACAGACTTGAATTCTGTGTCATTATTTAGCAAAATCGCGCAACAATAAGCTTCTTTAATTTGGACTGACTGATTGATCTACGATATAGTCAATTTGACTTTTAAAGTTGGTGCCGAAACCCGGGAACTGCCTTGATGGAAACCTAGGGAGGCTTCTAACCCACGCGGATTATTTACAGTTGAAAGCCCTCATTTTCCGAAGAGAGTCCGGAATCTCAACTGATCACGGTGAGTTTACTTATATTGTATATATGTATTCTCACTTGTGAATCGGAAAATGGTGGTTAGTATCTGTGATAGTTATGATGGGTTATTTGTCTGAACCCCAGAAGGGATGGGGGTTGTCTGGGCCTTTCCTCTGGCAGTTGTATGAACCACGCATTACTGCTTTGTCCCCATGTGGTTCAATCAGTCAGGGTTCTCAGTAGATGGACTGAATCTGAAAGTTGAGAATGTATATGGTCCATGTTTAAGTCAAAAGAGCCTGTCCCTGAGGGACATGAATAACCCCCATGATTTTATTGTGAAGAGTGCAGGCAAGCAGCATGTTACAGGCAATGAAAAGGTTAACAGCACATGAAGTTGTAGTCAGTCCCAGAGGCATAGTGAGAGACAATGGAATGTTCACAGCATGGTTTAGAGGCGTGTACTATAGCAAGAGAGGGATTTTTGGAAGTTGAATGTGAATCCTTGTAAAACCAGTGACAAGTTCAGCTATAAAAGACCTCACTGTATACTATTATTATGATGTTTAGAGGATTATACGTTTAAATTTTGGTTGGGATCTAGTAAAGGAAGTTGTAAAAGTTTGGTATATTATGGTAACTTCACGTATAGTTTAAGAGGTTCTGAACATCTGTGGTGATTATAAAGTGGGGTTTGCTATGAACATATTCAAAAAGTTGCATGGTGTTCAAAGGAACATGGTTGGGCATACAAAGGGTTAATCTCAGTCAAATGTACTGACTATGTGTATACAGGGATATATCCAAGTATATGATGGTTATGATTATATTCTGTTTGTCTGTTATTGTCATTTAAACTGTTGCATCTGAAAGAAAGGAAAAAAAAAAAAAAAAACATGTTAGTGGAAAGTTTTGAATCTCTATAGCATGGGTATGGGAGATCACGCAGGGGGAACTGGCCACTCCCCTTTCGTTGCCTCCGCAATCCACTAGTTGGGGTTTTATCCCAAGTTACAATTTTTGTGCAAGAGTTCAGGGAACAAAGGATATTCTGATTTTTCTTTATGTATTTCTGTGTTTATGTATTATTTATGAAGCTTCTTGTTGTGTCTATGTTTAATGGTTGTGTGTTAAACTTGTGTTGTATTTTTATCTTGTGTTCTGTTATGTTAATTATGCTAATCGCATCTTTCTTTGTCTCAGCAGTATATATATATCCACACCTATACTGTGTAAACATTCACTATCCGCCATTAAGGATTTGGTGTCATTGTTCCACAATGGAATGCAGGAGGAGGGGTGTCGCCCTGGTGTTTCGACGCCATCTTTGATTTTAACACTGGACCCTCCCAGACGTCCACAGTATACTCTGCTCTGTTACCTTCTGTGTTATTTTGTGATGAACCATCCTCCTATTAATCAGAATTGTTCCCCATTGTAGGATAACGGTTATGAAAATTTAGAAAGGTGTCCCAAGTTTTGAAATTTTAAAGCAACATGTGTGTGTGTGTGTATGCTGATTGATAAAAAGATGTAGCACAGATTATTTTTGTAATGATGTTTTGGTTTTAGAAAGTAAAAGAGAGGAAATTTATTTTGTTCTATACTAGGTGAATTAGAAGCCACCTCTATGTCTGTTGTGTGATGTCCTTTGTGTGTAATTGTGTTATGTGATCTGGAGACTGCTGTGATCCTTTGTTCAGTGTTTCTGCCTTCTCTGCTAATGAGATTGTATGAATGTGTTTCTGTTCCTTTAAGAAGTGTGCCCTGGAGCTTGCTGAATCCTGTAGTCCTCCGCACACACAGATGTCAGAGGGAGGGGGGCCCACAGCCATGTGGGCTGTAACTCTTGCTTGCAGGAGAGGCAGGGGTTGTAGATCTTGCATTGCAGACTGAGATAACAGTGGTTGGACAAGCTTAGCTACAGTGTGTTTTCTTTATGGTTCCTACAAGTCCTTTCTAACTGGTTAACTATTAGGCCCTGAGTTGTTTCTAAAACGCCCTATCCTGTTTATTACTGTTTGTAGCTGTTAACAATAGGTTCAAGGGGGGAGTAACTACAATATATAAGTATTTTCTGCTGACAATATAGAATAGAACAACATGATTATATGTCACAAGAGACTGTTAGTTATTTGAATTATGAACCTATTGTTAACGTTGATTTTTTTTGAGTTCTTTGCAGATTTGATGTTTCTTGATTTGGGAAAGATGGTGGATCCTGCATCAGATATGCCACAGTCGCCGTATATGAGGTAAACCAAGCGTAAGGAGACCTATTATGGGACTCCATGGGTCTCAGTTGAACTTGAAGCCATCACTTGAACATGGTACAATGTCTGAGGGTAGGTGTTTGATATAGTAGAATTATGGTCCGATCTGGAGGGCAAGAACTTTCTGTGTGATGGAGATTCTGCCGCTGCTCATAGGTGGGTATAGTCAGAAGTCAGGCCACACACCAAGGCTGATAGGAAAGAAAGTAGGGTAACATGTGGCAGACACTGCCATTAGCCCAGCTGACAAAGCCTAGGGGACATGTAACTACAGGGGTCACTCAAACCCTTTTTAGCTCTCTTTTCAGGTTTTACGACACTGATGCACCGAAAATGGTCCAGGAGGAAAGGAGACTTGGAAAGAGGAGGTACAAGTCCTGGTGTCTGGTGGTAAGAGAGTATGTACTGAGAACATTGTTCCCACTTATGGCATAAGCAGCTTCTTACTAAGTGTACTGTTTAGGAGTAGCCATGTGTGACCTGGTGAGTGGAGGATGGGCAGCTGCAAGATCTAGCATCACTATAGTGAGATATATATATGTAAGCCCATATGGCATGCGTTAGGCTAAAGAGTCAGGCCTGAAGCCCTTGTACCTGTTCCAGGGATTGCAGGTTAAGTATATGCTGTTGCTAAAGGTGAGACGGTATGAGTATGTGCTTGTGTAGTTGTTTCTCTTCAGGATGGTCTGGGGCATATCTGGTGAAGAAAACCACCATAAACGAGACTGCAGATAGACGGCTACTGAAAGAAGTAGTGTAAGTAAAGATCCCCGAGAGCATCAAAGTGCTAATGGAACTTACCATACGGGTAATAAGGAAAATACTATGCTATATTATGGGTATATAATAAGTGTTTCACACTCCTATGTAGTTCCCAGAGTATTGGAAAGTATTTATCACTTGTCACATGTATTTGTTTTCTGTAAGGTACATTCTAGACAGGTGAAATTAGCCTTAGCCCTATATTTGGATTGTGTTTTCCAAATTGTCTCAGATGTAATATGATGTGCAGACTGACTATGTGACGAATTATCAAAAACATATGATTAATTTATATTCTTGAGTTTTTCCCTTCCCTCCAGAATCTGAGTCAGTGGAAGGAACTTACAAACTAAAACCCAAAGATTGGATGGAGATAAAGAGATGAGATATGAGGTCCTGAGAGGAGAAATATCAAGGACTGTTGGATGAATCTGCACTTATGTTCCTGTTATGTTTTATGCAACATAGAGACTGATCCTTTAGTGATATCAATCTGTGTATTCCCGTGTCTAAAGGGGATGATAACCGAGGCTATGGGTTTAGACAATGAGACTTGAGGCTGATATGGAGATAATTAAAGTGTATGATGATGTAAGTGAGAAAGTTTAAGTGAAGTGAGATAGTTGGAAGCCGTCTGTTCATTTAGGAAAGGTGTTGCTTTAATGCCATAACGTGATTACGGGGACAGGGGCTGTCAGTCCAAGAACGGAGAGAGGGCAGGCGTCCCGGTAGGACTCTTAAAGTCTTTCAAATCCGCTAGGGATTTGAAATAGTAGTTAGGTAGTAAGTCTCTTAAAGACTTGGCATAGATCGCTCCCTGGTGGAGTAAGAGAGATAGGGCAGATAGTTTTACAGTCGTAGGTTGGGGACCTATTGGCAAGATTCTTTAGCTAGAAGTGGAGATCTTGTGCATGACTGTAAGCCCGACACAGTGAGCAGCTGCACTGGTGTCATATCTCTAGTTGGTGATTATGTTATGGTGTTTAAGCATAAACATACTTTGCCCAGTGAGGCACAGACGGCAGGAAAAGTTGATCGAGACTAGATAGATGGAAAGAAGCATGTTTATGGTCCAGTTTCCCCTCGAGAATACACGGAGTTGCTTTAGGGACAGCTAGGATCTGACCTTCCTATGTGAAAGCCCTTTAAGTGGGAGCTTATCTACAAGGGATAAGTTGTCATGTAAGAGGTGAAGTGGATCGAAACACATTGGAACAGATCAGGGGGTTCATAAGCTCAGGGAAAAATTAGTATTTAGGGGGGAATGTCAAGTCTGAGAACATGAATCAAGTTTCATATACTTTATATGTATGATGTGTTTTGGAAATACTAATTTTTCCTACAACTCTGAGACAAAGGACTTTGGAATCTAAGATGGAGGCTTTGTCTTGTCTGTGAGCCTCGTGGTGAGGTCTTCAAATTACAGCAAGGGGGGGTCGTCTGAGTGGACGAAGGAAGGCTGGACATCAAAGGACTGAAACCAATAGAAGCTGGACAACTCAGGATTTTGGACAAAGCTTTGTTGAACTATGCATTAATCCCACCTACCCTTTTTGTAAAAGTGTGTGTACTTGTAATAAAGAGTCAGTAGCTTGCTGTGTGTTGACCTGGGCACTGAAACAGTTCAGCTAGCTGATGAAACAGACTTGAATTCTGTGTCATTATTTAGCAAAATCGCGCAACAATAAGCTTCTTTAATTTGGACTGACTGATTGATCTACGATATAGTCAATTTGACTTTAAAAATAGGGTTATGGAGCTTCAGCCAGGGGAACCCCAAAATAACATCAGCAGAGAGATTCTCCATAACAAAAAGGCTTATGACCTCTGAATGTGAAGAACCCACTTGCAAAGAGATCAAGGGGGTTTTAAAACTGACTTTACCCCTGGCCAGTGGAGTAGAATCCGCTCCAGCAACAGACATGGGCGAGTCCAGTGGCAAAAGCTCAATGCCCAAAGATTCCACAACTGAATATTTAATAAAATTTGCTGCAGACCCAGAGTCAACTAGGGCCTTGCCAGAAACAGATCTGTCCCCAGAGGACAGAGACACAGATAACATCGGCTTATTGTTATTTCCACCAAATACCTGGTTGCCTGAGTGGTTCTTCCGATTACCACTCAGGCACTGAAGTCTTTGCGCAGGTGTCAGGGGTCTGATAGTGCAGTCTCGGATGACATGACCAGAGGAACCACAGTACAGGCACAGGTTATTCCTGAGACGATGTTCTCGTCGTGTCTTGGCGTCCATAGCTCCCAGTTGCATGGGTTCCTCACCAGAAGTGACGGGAGGAAAAGTAGGTTTATCAGAGGAGAGAGAGGAAGAGACAGAAAACTTGGAGGCAACAGGCCCTACTCTCTCTTTTAAATTCTCTGGGATCTTGCGGTCAATACGGACCGCCAAAGTCATGGCTTTCTCAAGAGTTGGGGGATCTGGGTGACCAACCCAGAGCTCCTTAACACGATCACATAGCCCTTGTTTAAAGTGAGCCTTTAGCGCGGACTCACACCAACCTGCCGTTACACTGTACTTACGGAACTCAGAGCAATACTCCTCTGCAGAGCGTTTTCCCTGCCGCATGGTGAGGAGTTGCGATTCCGCAAGCGCAATGTGGTCTGGCTCAGCATAGATAGAGCCCAGGGACTTAAAAAATTTTTCCAGATCAACCCACTCCTCAGCCTCAGCAGGGAGTTTAAGGGCCCAAGCTTGTGGGTCCCCCTGTAAAAGAGATATAACCACTCCCACCATTTGGGCCTGAGTAGCATGTGGATTAACACGGAAGTACAGGCGACAAGACTCCCTGAAAGTTTCAAATTTTGCACGGTCCCCTGAAAAACGGTCCGGGAGTAGCATCTTGACCTTATAAGGTGCCAAAACAGCTGGGGATGGTGCAGCAGCCTCAGTTAGGGTCTGAACCTGTTTAGCAAGCTCAGCTACCAGGCCTGTCAATCCCTCCAACTTTGCTGCAAGGCACTGGATAGGATCCATACTTATCTGTAGGGAAGCAATGGATGTAGGTTGCAGGCCGGTTATTCTGGCCGAGAGGAAGGGACTAGCGTCCCGAAACGCGTAGCTTTTTTGTACAGAGATATGACACCAGAGTTACTATGTAACTTGTTTTATTTTATTTAAATAAAAGTTATATTTTATTTACCGCGGACTCTTCATACATCTGGATCAGCTGGCTACATTTTTATTGTCTTCTTACTTTCATCCGGACGGGTTGGGTCCTCCCGTGTGGCGTGCTTCCAGGACTATTTGTGAGGAAAGTGAACTTTTATATGGTGAGCCGAATAATTTTTGCATTTTTTTCAGTGTTCAGGTATAACCATTAAGTAGCCTCTGCCCGCGACTTCGTCTGCGGGTTGTTGGCGTCAATGATCCTCCTATATTCAGCAAATTGCTGCAGTCAATGGTTTGCGATGTTTCGGCAGCTCTCAAGCTGTCCTGCTGCTGAACTTGTTTCTCACACCGTGCATGTGATTGTTCCAGCATCTCAGCAGCTTGCTGGGACACCATATAATGAGCGTGTTGTTGGTGTTGATGATCCACCTGCTCCGGCGTTTTGACAGCTGTGAAGCTGGCCTGCCGCTGAACTTGTTTCTTGCACTGTGCCTGTGATTGTTCTGGCATCTCAGCAGCTCGCTGGGATGCCATATAATGAGTGTGTTGTTGGCGTCGATGATCCGCCTATATTCAGCAAATTGCTGCAGTCGATGGTTTGCCTGCTCTGGCATTTCAGCAGCTCTCAAGTTCTCCTGCTGCTGAACTCGTTCCTTGCACTGTGCCCGTGATTGTTCCGGCATCTCAGCAGCTTGCTGGGCTGCCATATAATGAGAGTGTTGTTGGTGTCAATGATCCCCGTCAGCTCCTCTTGAGGAGAACTCTGTGACTTTTGGATTAAAGGTATTTGCCCATGTTAATTTGTCAACACTGGAGCAGATCAGATAATATGCAAATGTATGTACACATACCACAGAGGGGTTATCTGTGTGTTTACACAGAGAGATAACAGCCCTGGCTGAGATAAGGCTGCTGCAGATGCAGTGTAATATAGTATGTGAACATAAATTCATAACAGCCGTGTAGCAATGTAATATACCGAGATAAAAAGTAGCCTATATTTTAATCGAGGTTCTAACTGTCTATGTGCCAAATTTCATTCAAATCCGTTCAGCTGTTTTTGCGTGATTGAGGAACAAACATACAAACTCTCATATTTATAATAATATTAGTAGGATAATATATATATATATATATATATATATATATATTTATTTATTTCTGTGTCACAAGGGACAGTTAGAGATTTGGAGAGCTTGACCCGGCATTAGCTCTCTACTCCTTACAACAAACGATCCATTTTGATATTGAATAAAAGTGATTTTTCTGGGATGGGGGCATTGAGCACAGTAGGGAAAAACACGTGAGACCCCCTATGAGGTACAGATTGCCGTTCAAAGGGTGTAATGTAGCTGACAGATTCCTGTAAAACTGACTTACTTTATTATTTCATCATGTAAACATGAGTCACATTGTCATTTTTAATAACTTTACAAGATCACTGCTTTTGCAGCTTGTGTTCAGTCTTCTACTTTTATACAGATGAGATAACAAAGCAACATATGTGAGCCTATCACTATGCATCTATAGTCAGCATGTACTGTATATACAGTATATGCCCATTTATATGAATGTTGACCTAATAGGTTGGTCACCCTCATGTACCCCATGACCTGACACTTTATGTTTAGCTAAGGCTGAAGAAAGTAGCAGTAAGCCTTATCTTTATTGACATACATTAGTTTTGCGGTCAATGACTAACAAGCAGGTCACAAGCAGACTACTGCACATCCATATTACAGCACAGTTTACTTATCCCAATACATTTCATATATTATTATCTCACTAGGAAATAATTCTTCCATAATAATTGTTTTCCCTTCTGAATAGCAAGAATACTGCGGATCTATACATAACATGAATCGGTGTAAAGTCATCTATCAATTTGGTATAGACAAAGCCTCACACAAGTGTAAATCTCTCACTACAGAAATACATATTATGGAGCACGGTGTCAGGAAACTACGTATAACTATGATACAATGAATCCGCACAAAGAAATGTGGTTAAAAGGTGGAAATTCACTACTGGTGGAAGCAACATTTTTGAGAATTGATTTATGGCTGAATATTATATTACAGCTATGATTTAGATATTATTAATATAATATAATACAATATAATAACATTATCCATGGTTATGCCAATATTGCTTCTGACCATTGCCAGGTAGTGGGTGGTCGGAAAACCCCTAACAATAATTGAATGGAAAAAGCTATTTCTAAAATCTATGAATTTTCAGTCTAGGATGTATCTCTTACTGGGAGGAAAAATGGCTCATAATGGGGTTTTTTTTTCTCTCTCCCCTGCTTTTCCTTCAGAACAGTTTAAAGGGTGAAGGAGGAATACAAACTTGTGTGCGGGTCTTAAAACTTATTCCGAGACTCTGTGAATGTGAGTTAAGGTGTACGGGAAAATACTGTCAGTCCGTTGATGGGAGACATTGAATCTGATGGAATTGTTGAAAAGATCAAATGCAGGGATATGTAAGTTCATGAACCTACAGATTATCTTCAAAGCTTTATATAGCACTATGTGTTGTCCAGAATCTATATACTGTATTATGGGCGTGACTGTGCTAATGACGTTACTGGATATGTTCAGACCTGCACTGAGTATAAAGTCTATTTTCTCTGTTATACCATGTTATAAATTAAAATGGCTAATCCCATACACACATTGCAGAGAAAAACTCAGGAAAAGTTGTGTTTTGAAAAACACTCACATTTTTGAAAATCGCAGCATGTGAAAAACACTATAAATAAACAAACATATACCATGTATAGGTACAATCTCTGGTGTAGTAAATGGAAAATCACAAAAAACCACCAGGTACACAAATTTAAGCAAAAATAGAAAAAAGGTTTTATTACATAAAATCCACATATAACAATACAACATATAACATACAAAATGCAGGGAAATGGAGGAGGCAACTGAGTTACCCAATAAATAGGAGTGAGAATGGGAAAGATGGAAAGTATGCACATGTAAGATGAATTGATATAATTAGCAAAGTCATAGGCCCAGAAGTATATATAGAGCAGTGGATATATACCAAATGTAGCACAACAAAACTAAGTGTATTGCTATAATAGCGAAATTGACATGCCACAGTTGTAAATCTCCTACAAAGATATAATAGACATATAGGCCCATGGGTGGTGCAAAAAATACATGATTACAATAGTATTAGCATACAGACCGTATAGGCCAAAAGGCCAAATGTCCCAATCCACTCCACACCCAACACCCATGTGAAAAACACTGCAGAAATAAACGCAATGTTTTTTTGCAGTGTTTTTTTCCACAGCGTTTTGTTTTTGTTTTTTTTGCTTTGTCTTGCTACGTGGGGCCTTGGCCTTAAACAGAGCATTAAACATTAACACAACAACACACCATAGAGAACAGTGTAGAGGATTTTCTCTGGGATGTGGGGGTTACTACATATAAAGCAAAGCTAATTTTCAGACAAACATATTAGTATTGCAGAGCTGAAGACCTGCAAGGTCTCTACAATATGTATACAACATATTGCAACGGCTTTGCAAATTGCAGCATGTCCGTGCTGCGATTTCTTCCGCTAAGTGGGGATGGGATTCGCATGAATCCCATCCACTTTGCTTGCACTGTAAAATGCCACGATTTTTCTCGCAGCGTCTCCGCTGTGGGCAAATCGCAGCGTTCACGTCCCGTGGGCCCCCGGCCTTAATTAGATCAGTTCTACAAAGAAAGGTAGACGCTCAACCCTAAGAAGTGTTTGGTTGCAGATACTACTGGTACAAATGTGCACATAGTTGTTTGCTTAACATTCTCATGACTAAGACTTCCAATGCGCAATTGGTAGAGATTTTTTTTTTACATTTTATATTTTGGCCAAATATTTTTGTATTGTGTTTTTAGAGCACAGCTTTAAACCCTTCCCAACATCCGCGGTAGTAGTATGGCGGATGCCGGATGTTTAATTCCGGAGCGGCCGCCATAGCTGCCCAGTGTCTGCACTTTATACAGCAGACATCATACGCTAATGCCCGCGATCAATGCATTCACTGATCCCGGGCATTAACCCCTCTGGCACCTTGGTCAAAGCTGACTGAAACTCCATGTTACTGGCGGCTCCTGGTCACCGTAATTTTCCCTGTGATCACATGCACCCAGAGCAAGCCCTGGGGCCTGCGTCCCGTTCCTATGACAGCCAGGAACCTTGTGAAGGGTCCCAGGCCTGTCTGTAATTTATTTCTATTGCAGGCTACTCTCTGTAGCTTGCAATGGGAATACCGGATTTTTGCAATGCATTAGCATTGTATTACATTGCATTAGTGATCAGATACCCTGGGGTCTAATAAATGCAAAAAAGTAAAAAAAAAAAAAAAAAAAAACTAATATAAAAAAATAAAAAGTACCGTATTAAAACTTCTAAACACCCCCCCTTTATGAAACACCTACACATTAGGTATCCTTGTGTCCAAAAAGGCCCGGTTTACAAATCTATAAAAATATTTTTCCCATATGGTAAACACCATAGCCGGAAAAAAAGGTGAAAGTATCAAACTGCCATTTATTCACTGTTTTGCGGCTGATAAAACTTTGAATAAAAAGAGATTAAAGCAATAACGATTCCCAAATTCCAACTGTGTTTTCAAACAGGGAGATGAATGGAATAGATGTTTAATAATAGAAATTTATGCAACAAATCTGCCACATGTGAACATATCCTTATCATCATTTAAAGATTAAAAACTAATATTATATTTATTATTCTAATATTAAAAGTATGATAAGTATGCAGGGCCGGCTCCAGGTTTTTATGGGCCCTTGGGCAACAGAGCCTCAGTGGGCCCCCTTATGGAGGAGGTGGGGGAGTCAGGACACTGCACGTCGCAGATGAAGTGATTGACATCATGCAGGAGTGTGGCGTCACCAACGCCATACCTCCCAACTTTTGAAGAGTAGAAAGAGCGGCACGCCGCAGCAAATTTAGCTCTGCCCACTTTTATGTTGACTCCGCCCATTCTCATTCATTTTTCGTGTGCTCCCACACAGTATAATCCTCCAACAGTCACCCGTAAATTATATGCCCCCCTCCATCTCTCCCCCAGTTTCATATACACCCTTCCTCTGCCCCCAGTTTCATGTCCCCCCTCCATCTCTGGCCCCAGTTTCATGCCGTGCTCCCCCTTCATCTGCGCACAGTTTCATGTCCCCCCGTCTCTGCCCCAGTGTCATGCCGTTCCCCCCCTTCATCTTCCCCAGTGTCATGCCGTTCTCCCCTCCTTATCTGCCCCAGTGTCATGCCATTCTCCCCTCCCTTCATCTGCCCCAGTGTCATGCCATTCTCCCCCCCTCATCTGCCCCAGTGTCATGCCATTCTCCGCCCCCTCATCTGCCCCAGTGTCATGCCATTCTCCCCTCCCTTTATCTGCCCCAGTGTCATGCCATTCTCCCCCCTCATCTGCCCCAGTGTCATGCCGTTCTTCCCCCCTCATCTGCCCCAGTGTCATGCCGTTCTTCCCCCTTCATTGCCCCAGTGTCATGCCGTCCCCCCTTCATTGCCCCAGTGTCATGCCATTCTCCCCTCCCTTTATCTGCCCCAGTGTCATGCCATTCTCCCCCCCCTCATCTGCCCCAGTGTCATGCCGTTCTCCCCTCCTTCATCTGCCCCAGTGTCATGCCGTTCTTCCCCCCTCATCTGCCCCAGTGTCATGCCGTTCTTCCCCCTTCATTGCCCCAGTGTCATGCCGTTCTTCCCCCTTCATTGCCCCAGTGTCATGCCGTCCCCCCCTTCATTGCCCCAGTGTCATGCCATTCTCCCCTCCCTTTATCTGCCCCAGTGTCATGCCATTCTCCCCCCCTCATCTGCCCCAGTGTCATGCCGTTTCCCCCCCTTCATCTGCCCCAGTGTCATGCCGTTCTTCCCCCTCTCATCTGCCCCAGTGTCATGCCGTTCTTCCCCCCCTCATCTGCCCCAGTGTCATGCCGTCCCCCCCTTCATTGCCCCAGTGTCATGCCGTTCCCCCCTCCCCTTCATTTGCCCCCTGTTTCATGGGCCCCCTTCATTATGTTCCACTTTAATGTTTAACGCAAAAAACAAACACTTACACTCACCTTCCATCACTCCCCCATCGCTCCTCTCTCTGCTCTCATGCCATTCACATAGTTGTAAGCGTGATGTGACGTCATCACATCGCGCCTACACACGCCGCAGCGTTAAAGCAGGAGTTGAGCTGTCACAGCTCCTGCTTTAATCGCCTATTCGTCCGTCGGATGCCGATGAGCTGAAATCAGGACAGGCAAGTGCTGGAGCGGGCAAGTGCCGGGGGGCCCCCAGAGGCTCTGTGGGCCCCGGCACTTGCCCGACTACGCCGTGCGCTGACGCCGGCCCTGTAAGTATGCAGTAAAAACTGGACATATTACGTCACATTGCTGAGTGTGTTGTGCCTACCAAGTCTATATAAATAGTGTACAATAAGCAATGCACCGGTCACTTGAACGACTTGAAAACGCAAATATGAAATATGTAATTGTATGAACATACATTTGTCTATAATTTTGCCTGGAACATTCCAAATGATCTCACAGGTCGTAGTGTGTATTAACTAATGTATATATGTATTTTATAAGCTTCAGTAGTTTGCTATACTTCATACCAATATAATACCAGTATGACGTACAGTATAATAATACGTAATATACCAGTATGGCGTATAATAATACGTAATATTATACCAGTATGACGTATAATAATACGTAATATAATACCAGTATGATGTATAATAATACGTAATATAATACCAGTATGACGTATAATAATACGTAATATAATACTAGTATGACGTATAATAATACGTAATATAATACCAGTATGACGTATTTAAAGATACCTGTAATGATAGCTTCATAGACTATTCATACAAGGCATTCATGTAAATTACAGAGATTTCATTAGAATTTTCTTATTTTTCCTTCCAATTTTGACAGTATTATAAGTGCAGTCTATTTGCTGAATACAAGTCCAGGTATCTCGGTTTCAGATGGATTTCAGATTCAGGGGCTTAGAGGTTGTTTCATATCAGAAACCGTCTGAAGTTCAGGTTCTGTAATAAGCCCTTTATAAGATCAAGCTCAACCTTTTCTAGTTTACGTAAGGGATTATATCCCAAAGCGCAGATAGGAAAGTGAAACTTTTTTAATCAGCTTCTCAGAAACTTTGTCTGTAAATTAGTTGGAATACTTTCTATAGTGAAGTCCTTTGAGTGGTAAATGTCATGATGTAAGTTTATCTAGAAAGTATATGAAATGTTCCGTTTTATTAAGGAGAGTGATAATGCTGTATCACACTGGTTCCCAAACTTTCTGAACTCGGGACCCATTTTTGGTTGAGAAATTTGCCCACTTGTACCAGTTTTCTACCTCTTATTCCGCTGTAATCAGCCTTTTATTCTGCCATTCAGCAGTGTAATCTGTCTTTTATTCTATTCTGCCATCAAAAATTTTGGGCAAAATGTGAAGCCCCGCTCCTCCCTGGTGTATCTTACAGTTTCCTGTCCTGTTGCTGCCCCATACAGTATATAAAATGTACCCCAGTGCTCCCTACATAGTATAATGCTTCACAGTGACCCCACACAGTATAATGCTCCACAGTGCCTCCATACCGCATAATACTCCAGAGCAGTCCCACACACTATAATGCTCCACAGTGACCCCACACAGTATAATGCTCCACGGTGCCTCCATACCGTATAATACTCCAGAGCAGTCCCACACACTATAATGCTCCACAGTGGCCCCACACACTATAATGCTCCACAGTGACCCCAAACAGTATAATGCTCCACGGTGCCTCCATACCGTATAATACTCCAGAGCAGTCCCACACACTATAATGCTCCACAGTGGCCCCACACACTATAATGCTCCACAGTGACCCCACACAGTATAATGCTCCACGGTGCCTCCATACCGTATAATACTCCAGAGCAGTCCCACACACTATAATACTCCACAGTGGCCCCATACACTATAATGCTCCACAGTGACCCCAAACAGTATAATGCTCCACGGTGCCTCCATACCGTATAATACTCCAGAGCAGTCCCACACACTATAATGCTCCACAGTGGCCCCACACACTATAATGCTCCACAGTGACCCCACACAGTATAATGCTCCATGGTGCCTCCATACTGTATAATACTCCAGAGCAGTCCCACACACTATAATGCTCCACAGTGTCCCCACACACTATAATGCTCCACAGTGACCCCACACAGTTTAATGCTCCATGGTGCCTCCATACCGTATAATACTCCAGAGCAGTCCCACACACTATAATGCTCCACAGTGGCCCCACACACTATAATGCTCCACAGTGACCCCACACAGTATAATGCTCCACGGTGCCTCCATACCGTATAATACTCCAGAGCAGTCCCACACACTATAATGCTCCACAGTGGCCCCACACACTATAATGCTCCATAGTGACCCCACACAGTATAATGCTCCACGGTGCCTCCATACTGTATAATGCTCCACAGTGGCCCCACACACTATAATGCTCCATAGTGACCCCACACAGTATAATGCTCCACGGTGCCTCCATACCGTATAATACTCCAGAGCAGTCCCACACACTATAATGCTCCACAGTGGCCCCACACACTATAATGCTCCACAGTGACCCCAAACAGTATAATGCTCCACGGTGCCTCCATACCGTATAATACTCCAGAGTAGTCCCACACACTATAATGCTCCACAGTGACCCCACACAGTATAATGCTCCACAGTGCCTCCATACTGTATAATACTCCAGAGCAGTCCCACACACTATAATGCTCCACAGTGGCCCCACACACTATAATGCTCCACAGTGGCCCCACACAGTATAATGCTCCACAGTGCCTCCATACCGTATAATACTCCAGAGTAGTCCCACACACTATAATGCTCCACAGTGGCCCCACACACTATAATGCTCCACAGTGGCCCCACAGACTCCTCAGACCCCATAGTATAATAAGTAGTAGCCCAGGGGAAGTGAGGAACAATAACAAACACTTATGCTCCCCTAGCCTCACCTCTTCTGGGCAACCTGTTGGTGGTTTGGAAGCCACTGCTTTATAAGTATCTAAATGAAATGTTCTATAACTTTCTAATATAATATAGAAAATGAGAACATGTTTATGAATAATGAGGTTGTGTTGTCTTTAATAAGTTTATGAAACAGCTCGATAACAAGGTTTAGAAAGGAGACTTCTGATTGACAATTGACTCTAAAGAAATCTTTCTTAGTTATCTGGATAACATGAGGCAGTAGGTAGACAACATTAAAGTCTATTTAGTTCACAAATTTCACCAACCAACAAAGAAGGTAATCCTCAAAATTGGCAACAGCAGACAAGAACAAAGTCATTTTCAGAAATTCATGAAGAATAGCAATAAATTACTCTGATCAATGGGGTTAAATGTAGGGCTTCCTGTGCTAAAAGTATTGATGGCTAGAGGTGGGCAAATTGGTTCAATTCAACCCGAATATTGCAAATTGTTTGTTTTTAAATTGGTCTTTGGTCTTCAGACCGCAGAGTATAATAGGTAGAGGCCCAAGGGAGTTTTTTTTTTTAAAAAAAAAGAAAGAAAAGCAACAACCTAAAAAACATTCATCCTTCTGTTATCTCTTTCGGGCCTCTTTGCGGTGTCCAGCTCTCTGTCTCATTCTTCATGGTGTCCGTTGCTTTTCTGTGACATCATGCGCCCAGGCCTGTGATTGGGCCTCAGCAGTGACATGGGCACGCCAAGCAGCGATTCGCTTCATCCAAACACAGGACAAAACAAATCTTCTGAGCTTCACCCATCTTTAATAATGACCTATCCTGTGAATTAGTCATCAGTATCAGATTGGTGGGGGTCTGACACCTAGATCAGATATTCTCAGAAGCTGCTACAAAGTGTATGGGACAGTAAGCAGGCAGTTCTGTTCTCTGTGTAGTGACTGAACTGAGTCACTGCAGCTTAGGTCCCATTCCAGTGAATAGAGCTGATCTGCAGTACCTGATCTGTCCACTAGGCATACAACAGAGTTCTTTGCTTACTGCTCCATTCTTTGGGTAATGGGCATCAGACCTTCACTGACCAGATATTTTTAGCCTGGAAGACCTCTCTGTGTATTTATAATCCTCACTATCAAACAATTGTAATCCACTGGGGTAAATAGAAATTTAATCCATGTTATTAACTAAGCAAATATTTGTAATGCTTGGAGTCCCACAATTGTAATCCACATGATTTAATTGGGTAGTTGTGGGACCTCCCTTTCTCACACCATAGGACCTCATGTTCAAATCCCCTTGTGGGACTAAAAAAGGGTTATAGTTTGTAGGCGTTTTAAAATGTTGCGCCTGACATTGCTGTGAGCAGGAGCTCCACTGTACAAGGGATAATGCTACTTTTCTGGATGACAACCTAAGGTTTGATTGTGAGCATACCCCCTTTCTTGTAAGAATCCTACTATTAGGCATGAACTAGCTCCCTGATGAATATTCTCTACTAATGGGGGAGTAAGAAACGTGTCCGGTTTGAGATCTTTGAATAGACATATCTTACCAGGGACAGTCACAGGGTCAAATTGGGACTATCTTTGTCAGGACAGCAACTATGTATAGGATGATAGAGTTTGATAGAGATATATCCCTTACCCTTGAACCTAAGATGTTTATGATGATGCATTATGGTTTCCAGCTTCCTTTTGTCCCACTCTGGAAAAATGTTTTTTTAAAATATTTGAGCACTGGATCTGAGCACGAAGGCCCTTACTAATTTTGTTTATACATTGTTAACATATATTATTTGATCCTGTGCCATTGTGAGACATTTTTAAAATATGAAAAAATAGAAACCCTTATAGGGTTTGTCCCATCTCAAGGATCCTATCTATACTGCTAGCTTATGTGGATTTAAGACTTTTTCTAAATACATTGCTTCATCAAAACAGCTTTGTTTGGCCATTATCTGAGATTATTCACTTCATTGTTTACACTGAGTTTCCATAACCACGGACCTAGGGATGATCTTATCTCTCTGCCCAGGACAAGTGACATAGTTCCCTGCTCTCAGGAGGGAGGGGGAACTGAGTGCTCAGGAACTTGTATTTCTGAGCTGTTTATCTCCCAGTTATCGGGTCTGCTAATTGCATTTTGATGATAAGGGCTGAGACAGGGAGTCTGTTACCTCTGTATGTAAACACAGACCTAAAACGGAATTTATTGCAAGCTGACTCTTGGTTATGTAGCATGTAAATTTGGGATTCTCATCAGCAATCAGATCCAGCTCTGCTACATCAGCTTTATATTGTGTATCTTCCAGTGATACTGTGCTAATTTATTAACAACCATCCCTCCTTACTGACTACAAATATGTACTGCTATGAAGAGAGCTAAGCAGAGCTGGCTTTGTCTGTGAGACAGCAAGTGAAACCCCGCCCACCAATTCACAGAGAAAACCAGGAAGTGAACAGAGCAGACAGCCTGCTAGGTGGTGAGTGGGCGAGTTGGGAATACCCCTTTAAGTTAAAAAAAAAAAAACTGTACTAAAATATGTAAAAATAGGACTCTCCCTGCAAAAGACAAGCCCATAGACAAGTCCTTAGTTGTCCTTAGAAGTAATTTTGTTCTCCTTTTCCTTCAGAGTGGTTTAGTTGGTAGGGTGAAGGATGTCGGCTTGTAAGTCTTTAACTTACTACTGTCAGTGTCTTACCTCCTGTATAAATGCATATTTGGAAATAAAAATAATTAATAAAAAAAATCTTCTGGTCGATACAAACTGACCATAAATGTTAGTGCTTCATAAAAATGTAGGGGAGCTGCGCTCCTGTCCCACAATCACCACCAAGTAGAATGATGAATATTGTCTCAATATTTGTGAAGGTATAGGTATTAGAAATATGCATTGCCGGAGTAACATGTAGAACAGCAGAACCTCCTAAGGCTAACAATGGATTTTCTCTTCTCTTAACACTGTACCTACAGAAGAAAGTATTAGGAAAGCTTTTACAAAAAGACACATTTGTGGTATTAATGTCCAGATCCTTTGTCTAACACAATCTTTTTTCTTAAGTCCACAAGTGCCCCTATCACATCCTTGTTCCTCAAAGTGTAGATCAAAGGATTCAGCACTGGGGTTATAACACTGTAGAACAAAGTGGCCATCTTGTCTTGGTTTGCTACATGGGTTGATCCAGGTCTCATATACATAAATATGATGGTGCCATAAAACAGGGATACAACTGTAATGTGTGAAGCACAGGTGGAGAAGGCCTTCCTCCGTCCCACTGACGTGCTTATCTTCAGTATGCTGGAAATGATATACCCATATGTGATGAGGATAAGGAAAAATGGACCCATCACCACCAACATAGCAAAGAAGAAAATAACAGTCTTATTCAGAGAAGTATCTGCACAGGCCAACTCCAGGACTGAAGGAACCTCGCAGAAAAAGTGGTTTATTACATTAAAACCACAAAAGGGCAATTGCAATGCCAAGACTGTGTGCACAATAGAGTTCAGTATACCTCCAACCCAGGAACCAGCTGCCATCTTATTACACAAGCCAGAATGCATAATATTAGTGTAGTGTAATGGGCAGCATATAGCCACATAGCGGTCATAGGCCATTGCCAACAGGAGGTAGCACTCCGTCCCACCGAGAGATAGATGAATGAACATCTGACTGACACAACCATTAAAAGATATACTTTTCCTTACTGATAAGAAATTAATAAGCATCTTTGGGACGATACTTGATGTGTACCAGATGTCCAAAAATGATAAATTACCTAAGAAGAAATACATAGGGGTGTGAAGCCGGAAGCTAATCCTACTAAGAGTTATAATGACTATGTTACCACCTAGTGATATAATGTAACACAATAAAAATACAATAAATAACACTATCTGAATATTCTTTTGACTGGTTAGCCCAAGAAGAATGAATTCTTCAACTCTCCTACAACTGGATATGTTCATCTCGGTGCTAATAATCCAACATGTGAAAATTCATCAGTCACCTATAGGAAACAAACACAGCCATGTGAATGAAGAAATCAACATCAATGCATTATGATATAGTACATCTAGCCAGTTTGGAGTCATTTGCACTAAATTTATAAATTGTTCCATGAGGTTTGATATATTTTGAGTCTATATATAAGTGTAATGCTTAGGCCACCCAGGAGTGAACATATAATGGAAGAACTTCTACTTCTTTCTTCTTCTCCATCCAAATTACAGTTGACATACTGTATTTGTTGCAGAGACAGCGAGACAGGCGAACCATGTCCATTTTTCAACTCATTTTTCAAAACGTGGGATATATGGTTTAAAAATACATAAAGTTTTTTTGCAAACAAGATCAAATAGTTGCAGATGTCTATTTTGTGATCTTTTAATGTCATAATTCTGGAGTGCAAGGTTTGATAAATTCACCCAAGTTCCACCAAGTTGTCAATTTATTAAACAAACATTTCTAGGAAAAATAACAGAAGAATGGCACAATGCGGTATTATATCAAAATCATTATTTTGTAGGAAATAATAGCATTTACTAAAGCAGATATATCTGGAGAGGTGATAGCTCCTCTTTACTAGCTGGTTGGACTATTAGCATTTACATTTCTGTAACTAGAAGCCATGATAGAGCGCACCCTACCATGGGGCAAAAAATTTATTAGAATTTCCACAATATTTTGGGTAATTAGTATTATTTTCCTATCATTTTTATAAAAATAAAACAACATTTTGGATTTTAGACAAATACACAAACCAAAACAGAAATAGTTTTTCTTTCCTTTAGCCATCTTGTGTAACAGTGTAGTCTAGTAGCAGTTTGAGAGTAATGTTGTTGCTACACCTAAAATAAGCCTATTAAATTATTCATAAAAACCTTGCAGTGTCTAAACCTAGTCCATATCAGTATAGAATGTGTAACCTATATAATATACAGCACTTAGTTTACAAACTTTGCTCCATTCACATCAGTCTTCAATTCTTTTTGCTTCCAAGTGACCATTATAGCTATAGAGATGATGTATCACATGACTATGACAAGATCATACAACATATATACATTGTGTTCCCATGTAGACCTATTGTATAATATAGAAAGTTCATTTAATTAGATCAGTTCTACAAAGAAAGATAGGAATAGAATCTCAACCCTAAGAAGCATTTGGTGCATATAGTTGTTTGGTTTAACATTTTCAAGACGAAATCTTCCAATGCCCACTGGGGTCCATGCGATTTCACTGCACACCGCTTGTGAATGCGTTCAGTAGTCCATTCGGGGGGTTCCATGCAGACTCCCCAAACGGATTATCAAACGCAGATGTGAACCAAAGGTAATACATGCACCATTTCCTTGAGAAACCAATTTTTGTAAATGGGGCTGAAGTACAATGCAGGCTAGACAAAGCATCCAAAGGCTCTATATTCAGAAGCTCCATTCCATTGCACTCACTTCAGCCCATGGACAAGGGTGGTGCTAGTTCTGGAAAAATGTAGCATTTTATGGTGTGTGTATAAACTCAAATGCAGATAAATCTTTGGAGAATTTATGCAACTGTACAATTCAATTGAAGCATATGCTGCAGAAGCGACCACAAATGGAATAGATTTTAAGTTACAGAAATGTCCGCAGCTAATGGGCCACATGTGAACATATCCTTATCATCATGTAGCAATGAAAATAATATTGAGGTTTGTTTAAAGAATGCAATTCTAAAGTATATAATGTAATTCTATAAACATACATTGTCTACATTTTGGCTGGTCCATTCACCAAATGATCTCATTGGTTGTGGTGACTGGTGACTATTTACTCATACATGTATTTTATAAGCATCAAGGTTTTTCTATGCCACCATTATACTAGTTATATTCTCTAACACACAGTCACAATGACAGACACAATGACATACACATACAAAGATCCCTGCAGTGATAGTTACCTGTAACAATAGCTTCATAGACTATCGATATGTGGCGTTTATGTAAAACACAAATGTCATTACAATTTCGTTTTCTTATTTCTCCTTCCAGTCTTGGCAGTATTATAAGAGGACACCATTTGTTGAATACAAGTCCATGTATCTTGGCTTCAGATGGATTTCAGATTCAGGGGCTTAGAGGTTGTTTCATATCAGAAACCGTCTGAAGTTCAGGTTCTGTAATAAGCCCTTTATAAGATCAAGCTCAACCTTTTCTAGTTTACATAAGGGATTATATCCCAAAGTGCAGCTAGGAAAGGGAAACTTTTTAACCAGCTTCTCAGAAACTTTATTGTCTGGAAATTAGTTAGAACTTTGAGTGGTAAAAGTCATTATCATGATGTAAGTTTATCCAGAAAGTATATGAAATAATCAAATTGTTTTATTAAAGCAGTTTTCTGGTTTTAGGATAAAATGCTTTATCATGATATACTGTACATGAAAATAATATAGTATATGAAATGCAAACATGATTAGGTTCAATGTAGTTGTCTTCAAGAATTTTATTAGATTTTGGGGTCTTTGACCAATAATCTCTTTGCTGTTCTACTACGAATCTGGGAAATTAAAGGGTTCTTATCGTTAAAACTTATTTTTTCTCACTGCCATGTAGGAATAGCTTTAAGAAAGGCTATTCTTCTCCTTCCTTTAGATGTCTTCTCCGCGCCGCCATTCGGTATATAATCCGGTTTTCGACAATATGCAAATGAGTTCTCTCGCAGCACTGCTGCCAGAGAACTCTCCAGCGCCGCCTCCATCTTCTTCAGGAATGGGTCTTCTTCCGGGGGTTGGCTTCAAACTTCTAGGCCTCGGGCCTAGGGCAAAGCTGACTGTGCATGCCCGCCAGCAACAAGAAAATGGACACTTACACAGTATTGTAAGCGGCCATTTTCTTGTGGCAGGCAGGCATGCGCAGTCGGCTGCCCGAAGCCTAGAAGTTTGAAGCCACTGCCGGAAGAAGACGCGATGAAGACCCGTTCCTGAAGAAGATGGAGGCAGCACCGGAGAGTTCTCTGGCAGCATTGGGGATGCCCCCAATGCTGTTTGAGCGCTGGGGCCACCCCCAGTGCTGCGAGAGAACTCATTTACTTACTGACAAAAAACGGATTATATACCGAATGGCGGCTCAGAGAAGACATCTAAAGGTAGGAGAAGAATAGCCTTTCTTAAGGCTATTCCTACATGGTAGTGAGAAAAAATTAAGTTTTAATGATAGGATCCCTTTAACTCCTCAGATGTTATGGTCAATATTCACTGTGGCAGCTAACTAGTTGGGGGGGGGGGGGGGGGGTTCCCTGTCTTCCCAATAGGGCCCTTATGCAATACCATTTTCAGGGTGCCAAGGAGTTGCTATATGAGCTAAAGGCCTCAAACTAAGGCCCAACATTGCAGAAGTGCATTGATTTTTTTTTGTTGCGGAAACACAGCAGGAAAAATGCTGTGTTTTACAGTACCCACAAAAACACCATAAAAAATACTGTGAAAAAAATGTGATGTGTTTTTACAGTTTTTTTTTCTCTTCAGAGTTTTTTTAGCTGTGTTCTGTAACATGGGGCCTTAGCCTTACAGTGGCCTCCATTCTGCCATGTACAGAAGACTATTAGGCTCAGCCTGAGATACAACATATAATATAATATAATATAATATAATATAATATAATATAATATAATATATAATAATAAGTCCACTGTGGGACTGAATAAAAAAAATCTAGACATTTTTTAAAAAACAAAAAAGAATAGAAATTCTTAAAAGTTAAAAAATAAGCTATAGCAAGATATTTGAAAAATACGTCAAAATAGTTCCAAGAAAAATGAAATCTCTCACTGCAAAAGACAAGTCCACACACAACTCCATCAACAGAAACATCATAAAGTTATGTTTATTAGAATATGGCAGGGTAAAATCATTTAAAAGGTTTATATTTTGTAAAAGTAGCAATAATAGTAGTAGTAGAAATCTAGTATGGTGGTGGATACCATGTTATTTGTAACAGAGTAAATGCTATAAAAACATTACGCATAAAACAATAATTGAATTTCTGGTTTTTATTTATACATTCTCCCAAAAACATTAATAAAAGCTAAGCAAAACTTTATATATACTTATACCCTAGAAGATTGACATCTTGCTCAACCCAGCTTGTCCTGCACACAAATGGCTTGATGGATATATAAAAATATTATGGCCTTTGAAATGGGGATAACATAAAATGAAAATCAATAAAATGATAGAGCAATGAAAGTGACTCTATCCTGAAGTATATAATAGGCTGTATCATTGGCAGGGTAATAGGTTAAGTCTAGTTATATAATGGATCTCAGGAACTCAATAATCATTGATATAGTCATTGATCTTGTCAAATAAAATCTGCCATTTTGAGAATAAAGTCAATGGCATGAGCCGCTGAATTCGACCAGTCATTTGCCCTTTTGCCCAGGCCCTGTTTTTTTTCTAAACTGCCCACCCCTGGGCAATTTACTTGTTTATATTAGACTGAAGCCCCACGTTGCGGAAACACAGCTTTTTTGTTGCGGATTTTGCCACGTTTTTTTGAGCCTAAGTCAAGAATGGTTACAAAAGGATTGAGATTGTTGATCTATATAATCCAACTATCGATTGATCAACTACAATAAAATCCATCACTATCTGATGTGATGGCAAAATGATGGGACTATATTGGATACAAAGTCCATTATAGCCAATAAGGTCCCTCAGCGTCGGGTTGGTGTCATTTAACGGATCCATTCATATTGGGGTTTCCTGTATTTTGTTCCTATAATGGAACAAAAAACAGAAATAGAGCATAGGTGTGAACTTACCCTAACACATTTGCTTAGTTTACACAGTTAATTTAATTTAGCATCTTCATTGACATAACACCTACTTTATATTGTTACATTTATTACATTTGCTTTATTGTGTTTACTTATTTCTGTACAATTTTCTGTGCCAGTGAAATTTTCTTATTATGAAGCTGCTGCACAAAAGACTATAGAGGCTGAAATATGAATCGATGGTTTTGTTACATTGTCTTATAATACACTTTTACCAGATAACATATTGGCCTGCTAAATAATATCAATGTATATATTCTCTAACTAATATATTGTTCACAATCATTTATACAGAGATATATTATGCATAAAAAGTTGAGTAACTTTGTAACTATATAAAATTATTTATTTTGCAATGACCTAGTGTTACAGTGTGTACTGTAGCCAAGAGCTGCATTCTCAATTCTGCTGGTTGCCATTGAAAACAAATAACAAACTTGATACTGGAAACATCTATTTTTCCTTACATTATATCAGATTGTTGTAAAGTCCTTGGTGTTAAGACTACACATACCAGAAAACAAAGCCCCACAGAAAGCTCTATGGTCATTCGGAGTTATTGCCATACCCATATTCATAGTTATTTTTTTTTTTTTTTAAATGTAGATTGTGAGCCCCACATAGATCTCAAAATGTACATTTTTCCCTATCAGTATGTCTTTTTTTGGAATATGGGATGGAAATCCATGCAAACACGGGGAGAACATACAAACTCCTTGCAGATGTTTTTTTGCCCTTGGCAGGATTTGAACACCAGGACTCCAGCGCTGCAAGGCTGCAGTGCTAACCACTGAGCCACCGTGTGGCCCCTCATATTCATAGTTATTGTGAAATACTACAGCGAAATTTTCCAAAGGATTAAGTTTTGTAAAATTTGAAAATTAACTACCGTATATACTCGAGTATAAGCCAACCCGAATATAAGCCGAGACCCCTAATTTTACCACAAAAAACTGGGAAAACTTATTGAGCCTAGGGGAGAAATGCAGCAGTGACTGGAAAATTTCAAAAATTAAAATGGTTGGAGTTTTTGGGTGCAGTAGTTGCTGGGTGATGGGGAAGGGGAGGGGGTGTTTTGGTTGTCCGTCTGCCCCTTCCCTGAGCTTGAGGACTGTTTTTTCTTCCCCCACTTGGAATTCAGTCTGGCTGAATACAGGGTATCTGCAGTGCACCTATTAACCCCTTCCCGACGGAACAGGAGCACTGCAGATCCTCTATATTCAGTATTTTTTATTAATTTCTTTTTTGCACTACTTTATGGGAGATTCTATACATTGATATTGTGGCTGGTTATAGACCCCCCCCCCCCCTCCTACTAAAAAAAATAAATATTTTTTTTGCTGACTCGAGTATAAGCCAAGGGAGGCTTTTTCAGCACAAAAACTGGGCTGAAAAATTCGGCTTATACTTGAGTATATACGGCACTATTTTTTCTTGGGTGTAAATCATATCTAATATGGAGGTTTCTCTGGTCATCAAAATATTACATGTATGCCTGATGGGCAAGACAGAAGACTGTTCTTTCAGCTAAATAGGCATTGTCTCAGCTCTATAATATACCTCAAATGTACCCCATGTGATGTATGTGCTGTCCATGGACCAATTCACATCAGTGAATGAACTTGAACCATAAAACGGGCAGAAACAGGGCATGTCTTGAGTTTTGCTGGGGCCATAGCCTCCACAAAGACCCATGAAAAACAGGATTGTGTGTATAGGAGTCATAGAAATAAATAAGTCCTTGTGATATCTATTAAAAATACATAGCACGGAGACAAAAATACATTTGCAAGTAAGGGACCCTAGAGCTAAGCTAGATGCCCCAGATATATTTCAGTGGCTGGATGATAAATTTGGCCTATTTTTAGACACCTATGTCTAACTGTAGATCAATTTTATGTAAATTTTGTCCATTTTATAAACATTGTAACCCACATCCTTACAATCAAGCAACACCCCTTCCCACTAAACCTCAACCCCCTTCTCTGACAAGCCACAGAAACTGTTCTGATACATTTTAACCAATAAAGTAGCCCCATTGTTTGTGGAATCAATGTCTAGAACATTTATTTGACTGAATCCTTTTTAGTCTGATGTCCTTAAATGCCCCTATCACGTCCTTGTTTCTCAAAGTGTAGATCAAAGGATTCAGCATTGGGGCTATAACACTGTAGAACAAGGCGGCCATTTTGTCTTGGTTTGCTACATGGGTTGATCCAGGCCTCATATACATAAATATGATGGTGCCATAAAACAGGGATACAACTGTAATGTGTGAAGCACAGGTGGAGAAGGCCTTCCTCCGTCCCACTGACGTGCTTATCTTCAGTATGCTGGAAATGATATACCCATATGTGATGAGGATAAGGAAAAATGGACCCATCACCACAAATATAGCAAAGAAGAAAATAACAGTCTTATTCAGAGAAGTATCTGCACAGGCCAACTCCAGGACTGAAGGAACCTCGCAGAAAAAGTGATTAAGTACATTTGGACCACAAAAGGGCAATTGCAATGCCAAGACTGTGTGCACAATAGAGTTCAGTATACCTCCAACCCAGGAACCAGCTGCCATCTTATTACACAAGATAGGATGCATAATATTAGTGTAGTGTAATGGGCAGCATATAGCCACATAGCGGTCATAGGCCATTGCCAACAGGAGGTAGCACTCCGTCCCACCGAGAGATAGATGAATGAACATCTGACTGACACAACCGTTAAATGATAACGTTTTTCTCTCTGACAATAAGTGAATGAGCATTACAGGAACAATGATGGATGTGTGGCAGATGTCCAAAAATGACAAGTGGCTTAAGAAGAAATACATAGGGGTGTGAAGGCGGGAGCTTAATTTACTGATTAGAATGATGGCTATGTTACCAGCCAGCGATGTAATATAACATGGTAAAAATATCACAAACAATATTATCTGAATATTTGGAAAGCTTGTAAGTCCAAGAAGAATGAATTCCTCAACTGTAGTGTAGTTCCACTTCTTCGTGCCAATGCCAGGATTCTGGAGATAAAAGTATACAGTAAAATACCATGGTAGTCACGTTATGTATAAAATTGTCGTGTGTGGATGTGTTTTCTATTAAGGTTCAAGGTGGCTAAAAGCACAAAAGTAGTCACTGATCCACCACCGCTCCCAACACCCTGAAATGCTGCTCAGCCGATCACAGGTTATGGCATGCAAAACTGACCAGATGTCACCCGCATTTTCCGAAAGTTTTCTGTTTGTCCAAACACATAACTTTGAGGGTTCATCCCCCATGACCAGGAAACACTTCAGACTCCAGAATATAATAGGTGGAGGCCCAAGGGAGGTGTAAAAAAATAAAACAATTATACTCATCTTCTATCACCTCTTTTAGGCCTCCTTGCGGCATCCAGCGCTATGACTCGACCCTCTTCTGGTGTCTTCCAGTTTCCTGGGTGATGCTTATGTGTCCAGTATCATTAATGAGGCCTGTGATTGGGCCATAGTAGTCAGATTTGACATGCCGAGGCCCAGAAAAGATGGTGAGTACTCTTTGTTATTATTTTTACAACTTCCCTGGGCCTCACCTCATTCAAACTGGAAATAAAATGAATCTTTAGAGGTTTGGCTATGTCTAGTAATACATTTTACCTATGTATCCCTGTTTTTATTAAGTTTAGTGAATCTACAGCATACTAGATGTACTTCTCTTATAAAGCCTGGTTCACATCTGCATTCGGTATTTTGTTTGGGCAGTCCACTTGGAGACCCCCCTGAACGGAATACTGAACGCATTAAAAATCAGTGAACAATGAAACCACACGGATCCCATACGAACTCCATTATAGTCTATGGGGAACGTTTGCTTTCATTGATCACTTACTTAATGCGTTCGGTATTCCATTCGGGAGGTCCCCAAGCGGACTCACCGAACGGAATACCAAACGCAGATTTGAACAAGGCCTTACTACTGGACAAGTTGCACTTTTTGTTTAATTGTACAGCAGCAAAATATATTTTATATATATGACATGTCTGCTATAGTAAATTCTTGCATTCTCAATGAATTAAAATCTCTGCAAATGTGTCATTTTTCTGCTATTCCACCTTAAATTTGTGAATAACAACTTACACTAGGTTTACACCTGCATTCAGGTTTCCGTTTGTGGGATCTGCTTGGGAACCCCACGAACGGAAACCTAATTTGCTTAAAAAAATGGTTACCTGAAGAAACCCGCAGACCCCAATGCGGAGAGACAAGTTCTGCTTGCAGTACACAGGCACTGTATGGTCAAGCTGAGTGCCCAAGGACTACAGTAAGATGAACATCAATTAAAATTATACATGAATTAAAACAGTACCAGCAGCATATAGGTAAAAACTGAAGTTCTTATATCTGTCAGCACAAACTAGCACCCATGTCCACAATCACACATACATACATGTTAAGTTTTCTTGTATTACTTGTATTGAAGTATATGGACACTCCGCTGATATGACCACAGTAACCATATGGCCTTCATACTCTACAGTTTAAGACTGGGATAACACCAGAGCTTGGCTTCTGTCTGGGCATTCTAACTCCAATCCTGTAAGCAGGACTTTTCTATTCGCATTTTTCAGGAGGGTCTGCAGGTAACTACTTTTTAAGCAGATTGGGTTTCCGTTTTTTGGGTCCCTAAGCAGACCTGAGGAACGGAAACTTGAGAGCAGGTGTGAAGCTAGAGTAACTTTCAAGTGCAATAAACTGAAAAATCTGAATTAGAAATATCTGCTCACAATCACACAGACAACACACTTTTACAGATACATAGTAACCTATTACATTTGTGCTCACCTCCCTTTTTATACTGTCCATACGTAAGATTGCCATATAATAAATATACATTTATTTAGACGTATTTTCTCAGTACTTCTCTTTGAAAGCTTTCTCCATTCTTGGATTTAAGTCAAGGTGCCAGGTTAGAGGATGATCATGAAAGTCCGTAGAAGTCTTTCTCAGCTATGTTTTGAGCCAGAATTTATATGACTTTTAGGCTCCCCAATGAGCACTTTGTGAGCTGCAGCTACACTTTCAGTTTACATAAGGGATTATGTCCCTGAATGCAAATAGGAAAGCCAAATGTTTTAAGTAAGACATTTTCATGTCTGCAACTTGGATAAAAAGTTTTTATGGTGAACACTTGTGAGTACTCTACTGTATAGTGTCAAATTTTTATGCAGGATGTGAAATATCTGGAATAACATGCATTTCTAGATTTTGTCCTTAGGGACTACCAGACCTTAACACTTACGCTATTATATGGGAATTTTTAAGTAAAAACATGTCCTTCCTATTCTAAACTAGAAGGAGATTCGTAAAGCAAACATTTAATAGCTGAAAAGTGGCGCTGTCATCTTCCCGGACATTTCTGTTTTGGCAAATACTTACATTTCCTATGTGAAAACCCACTTTTGGGGACTTGTAAGTGCAACAGACTTGCGAAAAGTGAAAAGTGAAGAAGTGGCTTTAAAAAAAAGCAACCAAAAATTACCCCTTTATAGGTGCAGAATGCTGCACCACCGTGGTGTTCCTATTGGAAGATACAATGGTGTTTTTCTATTTTATTTTATTATTCATAAAACAACAGTGTGGCAGTGACAAGTATCAACTACAGAATGTGAAGAAACATTTGTGGCACACAATCAGTGTGTGTAAGAAATAGACCTGGGACATCTACATTTAAAAAAAAAGAAATTTACCAGAGACTCCAATGATTATTCCACAAACACAATTTATGTTTAAAAAGTAAACAAGCAATATTTCAGTCCTAGAACCATTTTGAAACAGAAACAGATGCCAAACACTGGAAGGCATAGAGTTTCATTCTCATCCTCTGAATTTAATTCAGATCAATCGGCTACATCATTTAGTGAAGACTCACATTCTAGTGGACCCTCATCATCTACCATGCGGGAAAAACAAAGATCTAATTGGGAAAGGAAAAGGTCAACGCCAAAAAACGGATCCGAAGAGCAGGGAGAAAACACAAGGTCGCATCAGCGGTATCAAACCCGCTCGAATCGGAACCATCTATAAATTATCGGAATGCCAAGAACAATATTGTTAACCTGTCTTCGTATGAACTGTCTGAAAAAGAGTGTCAAGTCCTTACAAAAGGCTTGGGTTTTGTACCGAGCCAAAATTTAAATTTTTTCAATACAATCTTGGATATTAATAGATTTGTCAGATTGGTTACTGTAAAAAGACACTTTTTTGAGAGCAATAGGAATATGGACAATGACACTGATGTTCCCAAGGAAGATAGGTGTGAACTGGATGAGGATGTTAATTTATTTTCACAATTGATGTTTAATGAACAAGTAGCCTTACTTGATTTGGGTCAGCTACAGGAGGATAATGAGCCATTCAACGTTAATCTATACATCACGTTGGGGTGGATGGCTCTAATCCTTCCTTTTATCCCTTGGGGTCCCGGGCTCCCACCTATGTACTCTTTCAATAGGCCATGGAGCGGGACTTCGGGACCCTGAGGGATAGTATCAATGCAAAGTATTATAAGAACAATTTCTCGAAAGGAGAATGGGATGCATTAACTACTTTGTGTAAACAGAAAAACATTATAATAAAAAAAGCTGATAAGGATGGGAAAATAGTCCTAATGGACGGTGTAGATTATAGACGGGCTTGTTAAGACATCTTGGAGGATGGAACAACTTATAAACAACTAGAAGGCAATCCAACAATAATTTTTCTTAAAATATTAACAGACTTAGTCCAAAAGGGAATAAAAGCAGGGATTTTTTTGAAAAAACAATCTAAATTTTTGATACCTCAATCCCCAATCATAGCCATATTCCATGGACTTCCAAAAACACATAAAAACTTACCTTTTCCCCCTCTTCGTCCGATAGTTACGGGAATAGGTTCTTTTAATGAGAACCTATGTTCATGGTTAGACGAACTTTTACAACCTTTAGTTACCCATATCCCGGGTTATATCCGAGATACTAAAATGTTGCTAAATATGAT
This sequence comes from Leptodactylus fuscus, assembly GCF_031893055.1. Lineage (NCBI taxonomy): Eukaryota > Metazoa > Chordata > Amphibia > Anura > Leptodactylidae > Leptodactylus > Leptodactylus fuscus. The sequence goes on from NC_134269.1 coordinate 69,373,612, forward strand.
CCAAGATATTAATTGGAAGACGGATTTCTCCTGGATAACGTGTGATATACAAGCCTTGTATTCCAACATCCCGCATTCGGTGGCGTTACAGGCGTTAACATTCCATTTAAACAAATACAGCAAATTTTCGGACATATTATGTGAATACATACTAGAGGTAACAGACTATTTATTGTCTCATAACTTTTTTCAGTTTGATAAAAAATATTACTTGCAGATTAAAGGGGCCCCGATGGGGGCACCCTTCTCACCATCGCTGGCCAATTTGGTCTTAACGTGGTGGGAGGAATTGTATGTGTTTTCCTCCAATAATCCTTTTTTGGGGAGTTTACTCTGGTACTACATAGATGACGTGCTTATCATCTGGCGTGGTTCTGCAGTGCCCGTACCAGAGTTTATTGCATTTTTAAACTCCAATCCCATGAAACTAAATTCACCTTTCTACAAAATCCAACCAATGTGTCCTTCTTGGACGTTTCATTGGTGGGGGATGTTCAACAGGGCAAAATTCATACTAGCCTGTTTAGAAAAAATACGGCCGGCAATACTCTCCTTTTGGCAAATAGCCATCACCCACACCACACTTTAAAATATATCCCATTAGGAGAATTGATCAGAACCCGGAGAGCTTGCTCTCTGGATACTGTTTACAAAGAACAACAAGAGATCACATTAAACCGGTTACGGACACAGGGATATCCAGAATGGACATTAACAAGAGCAATAAAAATCGTTGATAATATGTCCAGGGAATCACTTTTAAGAGATCGAAAAAAAGAAAGATAAACCAGGGAAATGTAAAAAGTCCAATAATAAAAACATCACATTCTCTACTCCCTTCAGTAAACAATTTTCAGAGATCAAGAAGATTTTTTATAAAAATCTTCCAATTTTACAACAAGATCCTATTACAAATCAAATTTTACAAAATAACATTCGGGTAGTTGCAAGAAGGGGAAAAACATTGGGTGACAGATTGTCACCTAGCGTATTTATGAGTGATAATGTGACTTCTGATACATGACTTGATACTAAGGGCTTTTACTGTTGTGGTAAATTGCGTTGCGGAATGTGCCGATATGCTAAAAAAATTAAGAAATTCTATAGCTCTGACAATCAAAAAAGTTTTTATATTAATAAACTTTTAAACTGCAGTAGCCACCATGTAGTGTACATAGTAGAGTGTGGGGCATGTAAATTGATATATGTTGGGTGCACGATTCGTAAACTTAAAGTCAGGATTTCTGAACATATCACAGACAGTTCAAGGGGTACGGGCAATATATCTAACCTCTCAAGACATTTTTTTACACAATATAATGGCAATACATGTGATTTGAAGGTATATGCTATAGAACAAGTACCAAAACCTGCTAGAAACGGGGATTGGAGAAAAAAAATTACTGCTTAGAGAAGCATATTGGATCTTGGAACTGGGTGCAAGGCAACCGTCAGGATTAAATATCAGGTCGGACCTAGCCTATATATACTGTACTAACAACTAAGGGTTAATGAGTAGAGATGAGCGAACACTAAAATGTTCGAGGTTCGAAATTCGATTCGAACAGCCGCTCAATGTTCGTGTGTTCGAATGGGTTTCGAACCCCATTATAGTCTATGGGGAACAGATACTCGTTAAGGGGGAAACCCAAATCCGTGTCTGGAGGGTCACCAAGTCCACTATGACACCCCAGGAAATGATGCCAACACCTCTGGAATGACACTGGGACAGCAGGGGAAGCATGTCTGGGGGCATCTAACACACCAAAGACCCTCTATTACCCCAACATCACAGCCTAACAACTACACACTTTACACACTCAATACCACATCTCTGACAGTAGGAAAACACCTTGAAACATGTGTATTTGGCACTTGCAGTGAGGAGAGCTTGTCACCAGCAGTGAATTTGGCCCTTGTAGTAAGTTGAGGTTGGCACCAACATTTGTTTTGAAAATCAGGGTGGATTGAGCCTCTAACCAGCAGAGTTTGGGCAAATTCATGGTGGAGGGAGCCTCTAAACACCCCAGTTTGGGCAAATTCATGGTGGAGGGAGCCTCTAAAAACCCCAGTTTGGACCAATTCATGGTGGAGGGAGCCTCTAACCAGCCCAGTTTGGACCAATTAATGGTGGAGGGAGCCTCTAAACAGCCAAGTTTTGGGAAATTCATGGTGGAGGGAGCCTCTAAACAGCCCAGTTTGGACCAATTCATGGTGGAGGGAGCCTCTAAAAAACCCAGTTTGGACCAATTCATGGTGGAGGGAGCCTCTAAACAGCCCAGTTTGGGCAAATTCATGGTGGAGGGAGCCTCTAACCAGCCCAGTTTGGACCAATTAATGGTGGAGGGAGCCTCTAACCAGCCCAGTTTGGACCAATTAATGGTGGAGGGAGCCTCTAACCAGCCCAGTTTGGACCAATTAATGGTGGAGGGAGCCTCTAACCACCCCAGTTTGGACCAATTCATGGTGGAGGGAGCCTCTAAACAGCCAAGTTTGGACCAATTCATGGTGGAGGGAGCCTCTAAAAACCCCAGTTTGGACCAATTCATGGTGGAGGGAGCCTCTAACCAGCCCAGTTTGGGCAAATTCATGGTGGAGGGAGCCTCTAAACAGCCCAGTTTGGGCAAATTCATGGTGGAGGGAGCCTCTAACCAGCCCAGTTTGGACCAATTAATGGTGGAGGGAGCCGCTAAACAGCCCAGTTTGGGCAAATTCATGGTGGAGGGAGCCTCTAAACAGCCCAGTTTGGACCAATTCATGGTGGAGGGAGCCTCTAAAAAACCCAGTTTGGACCAATTCATGGTGGAGGGAGCCTCTAAACAGCCCAGTTTGGGCAAATTCATGGTGGAGGGAGCCTCTAACCAGCCCAGTTTGGACCAATTAATGGTGGAGGGAGCCTCTAAACAGCCAAGTTTTGGGAAATTCATGGTGGAGGGAGCCTCTAACCAGCCCAGTTTGGACCAATTAATGGTGGAGGGAGCCTCTAAACAGCCCAGTTTGGACCAATTCATGGTGGAGGGAGCCTCTAACCAGCCCAGTTTGGGCAAATTCATGGTGGAGGGAGCCTCTAAACAGCCCAGTTTGGGCAAATTCATGGTGGAGGGAGCCTCTAACCAGCCCAGTTTGGACCAATTAATGGTGGAGGGAGCCGTTAAACAGCACAGTTTGGGCAAATTCATGGTGGAGGGAGCCTCTAAACAGCCCAGTTTGGACCAATTCATGGTGGAGGGAGCCTCTAAAAAACCCAGTTTGGACCAATTCATGGTGGAGGGAGCCTCTAAACAGCCCAGTTTGGGCAAATTCATGGTGGAGGGAGCCTCTAACCAGCCCAGTTTGGACCAATTAATGGTGGAGGGAGCCTCTAAACAGCCAAGTTTTGGGAAATTCATGGTGGAGGGAGCCTCTAACCAGCCCAGTTTGGACCAATTAATGGTGGAGGGAGCCTCTAAACAGCCCAGTTTGGACCAATTCATGGTGGAGGGAGCCTCTAAACAGCCCAGTTTGGGCAAATTCATGGTGGAGGGAGCCTCTAAACAGCCCAGTTTGGACCAATTCATGGTGGAGGGAGCCTCTAAACAGCCCAGTTTGGGCAAATTCATGGTGGAGGGAGCCTCTAAAAAACCCAGTTTGGACCAATTCATGGTGGAGGGAGCCTCTAACCAGCCCAGTTTGGACCAATTAATGGTGGAGGGAGCCTCTAACCAGCCCAGTTTGGACCAATTAATGGTGGAGGGAGCCTCTAACCAGCCCAGTTTGGACCAATTAATGGTGGAGGGAGCCTCTAACCACCCCAGTTTGGACCAATTCATGGTGGAGGGAGCCTCTAAACAGCCAAGTTTGGACCAATTCATGGTGGAGGGAGCCTCTAAAAACCCCAGTTTGGACCAATTCATGGTGGAGGGAGCCTCTAACCAGCCCAGTTTGGGCAAATTCATGGTGGAGGGAGCCTCTAAACAGCCCAGTTTGGGCAAATTCATGGTGGAGGGAGCCTCTAACCAGCCCAGTTTGGACCAATTAATGGTGGAGGGAGCCGCTAAACAGCCCAGTTTGGGCAAATTCATGGTGGAGGGAGCCTCTAAACAGCCCAGTTTGGACCAATTCATGGTGGAGGGAGCCTCTAAAAAACCCAGTTTGGACCAATTCATGGTGGAGGGAGCCTCTAAACAGCCCAGTTTGGGCAAATTCATGGTGGAGGGAGCCTCTAACCAGCCCAGTTTGGACCAATTAATGGTGGAGGGAGCCTCTAAACAGCCAAGTTTTGGGAAATTCATGGTGGAGGGAGCCTCTAACCAGCCCAGTTTGGACCAATTAATGGTGGAGGGAGCCTCTAAACAGCCCAGTTTGGACCAATTCATGGTGGAGGGAGCCTCTAAACAGCCCAGTTTGGGCAAATTCATGGTGGAGGGAGCCTCTAAAAAACCCAGTTTGGACCAATTCATGGTGGAGGGAGCCTCTAACCAGCCCAGTTTGGGCAAATTCATGGTGGAGGGAGCCTCTAAACAGCCCAGTTTGGGCAAATTCATGGTGGAGGGAGCCTCTAACCAGCCCAGTTTGGACCAATTAATGGTGGAGGGAGCCGCTAAACAGCACAGTTTGGGCAAATTCATGGTGGAGGGAGCCTCTAAACAGCCCAGTTTGGACCAATTCATGGTGGAGGGAGCCTCTAAAAAACCCAGTTTGGACCAATTCATGGTGGAGGGAGCCTCTAAACAGCCCAGTTTGGGCAAATTCATGGTGGAGGGAGCCTCTAACCAGCCCAGTTTGGACCAATTAATGGTGGAGGGAGCCTCTAAACAGCCAAGTTTTGGGAAATTCATGGTGGAGGGAGCCTCTAACCAGCCCAGTTTGGACCAATTAATGGTGGAGGGAGCCTCTAAACAGCCCAGTTTGGACCAATTCATGGTGGAGGGAGCCTCTAAACAGCCCAGTTTGGGCAAATTCATGGTGGAGGGAGCCTCTAAACAGCCCAGTTTGGACCAATTCATGGTGGAGGGAGCCTCTAAACAGCCCAGTTTGGGCAAATTCATGGTGGAGGGAGCCTCTAAAAAACCCAGTTTGGACCAATTCATGGTGGAGGGAGCCTCTAACCAGCCCAGTTTGGACCAATTAATGGTGGAGGGAGCCTCTAAACTGCCAAGTTTGGACCAATTCATGGTGGAGGGAGCCTCTAAAAACCCCAGTTTGGACCAATTCATGGTGGAGGGAGCCTCTAACCAGCCCAGTTTGGGCAAATTCATGGTGGAGGGAGCCTCTAACCAGCAGAGTTGTGGGAAAGCAGGGTGGAGGGAGCCTCTAACCAGCAGAGTTGGTGGAAATCAGGGTGGAGGGAGCCTCTAACCAGCAGAGTTGGGGGAAATCATGTTGGAGGGAGCCTAGTATTAGCAGAATTGTGCAACGCTTATGGTGGATGAGTATGAGGATGCGGAGGAATTGGAGAGGTTGAGTACAGACATGGAGTTTCATGTTGGGGTGCTTTACACAGGTGGGCACAAAAATGAAGGCTCTATCCAGTGGTGGTTCATTTTTATCAAAGTGAGCCGGTCGGCACTCTCAGCTGACAGACGGGTGCGCTTGTCAGTGATGATGCCACCGGCTGCACTGAACACCCTCTCAGATAGGACGCTGGCGGCAGGACAGGACAGCACCTCCAAGGCATATAGGGCAAGTTCAAGCCACAGGTCCAACTTCGACACCCAATACGTGTAGGGCGCAGAGGGGTCGGAGAGGACAGGGCTGTGGTCGGAAAGGTATTCCCGCAACATGCGCCTATACTTCTCACGCCTGGTGACACTAGGACCCTCCGTGGCGGCACTTTGGCGAGGGGGTGCCATCAAGGTGTCCCAGACCTTAGACAGTGTGCCCCTCGTTTGTGTGGACCGGTGAGAACTTGGTTGCCTACTGGAGGAACTGCCCTCCCTGCCGCCAACGTCACATGCTGGAAACATCTCCATCATATTCTGCACCAATTGCCTGTGGCAAGCATTGATGCGATTGGCCCTCCCCTCTACCGGAATAAAAGACGAGATGTTGTTTTTATACCGGGGGTCAAGGATAGCAAAGATCCAGTACTGGTTGTCCTCCATGATTTTGACAATACGCTTGTCGGTTGTAAAGCACCCCAACATGAACTCAGCCATGTCTGCCACAGTGTTAGTTGGCATGACTCCTCTGGCCCCACCGGAAAGTTCAATCTCCATTTCCTCCTCATCCTCCATGTCTACCCATCCGCGCTGCAACAATGGGACGATTCGAAGTTGCCCGGAAGCCTCCTGTATCACCATCACATCATCGGACAACTCTTCTTCCTCCTCCTCCTCCTCCTCCTCCTCCTCCTCCATTAAACGCAGTGAAGTGGACAGATGTGTGGACCTACTCTCCAGCTGTGACGGATCGGATGCTATCCCTAACTCCTCTGTGTGATCTGAGTTATCCCTGATGTCAATCAGGGATTCTCTCAGAACACACAAGAGCGGGATTGTAAGGCTCACCATCGCATCCTCAGAGCTCACCCTCCTTGTGGACTCCTCAAAGACCCGTAGGATGTCACAAAGGTCTCTCATCCATGGCCACTCATGGATGTGAAACTGAGGCAGCTGACTTTGTGGCACCCTAGGGTTTTGTAGCTGGTATTCCATCAAAGGTCTCTGCTGCTCAACCACTCTATTCAACATCTGAAACGTTGAGTTCCAGCGTGTGGGGACGTCGCACAAAAGCCGGTGTTGTGGCACATGCAGGCGTTGCTGGAGAGATTTTAAGCTAGCAGCGGCTACTGTCGACTTGCGAAAGTGGGCGCACATGCGCCGCACTTTCACCAGTAGCTCTGGAACATTGGGGTAGCTCTTTAGGAAACGTTGCACCACTAGGTTGAAGACGTGGGCCAGGCATGGAACATGTTGGAGTCCGGCAAGCTCCAGAGCTGCTACCAGGTTCCGGCCGTTATCACAAACGACCATGCCTGGGCCCAGGTGCAGCGGCTCAAACCATATTGCCGTCTCATCGAGGAGGGCATCCCTCACCTCAGAGGCAGTGTGCTGTCTGTCCCCCAAGCTGATCAGCTTCAGCACAGCCTGCTGACGTCTACCAACGCCAGTGCTGCAACGTTTCCAACTCATAGCTGGGGTCAATCTAACAGCGGAGGAGGAGGCGGTGGCGGAGGAGGAGGCGGTGGCGGAGGAGGAGGCGGTAGAGGAGGAGGAGGAGGGGGGTGTTCTTCTCGTGTCCCTGCCAGGAATGTTAGGCGGGGAGACGAGGTACACCGGGCCAGTTTGGGAAGCAGTCCCAGCCTCAACTACATTCACCCAGTGTGCCGTCAGTGAAATGTAGCGTCCCTGTCCGCATGCACTTGTCCACGCGTCGGTGGTCAAGTGGACCTTTGTGCAAAGCACGGAACTAAGGGCCCGCCTGATGTTGAGTGACACGTGCTGGTGTAAGGCGGGGACGGCACACCGGGAGAAGTAGTGACGGCTAGGGACGGCATAGCGAGGTGCCGCAGTTGCCATCAGGTCCAGGAAGGCGGGAGTTTCAACAAGCCGGAACGCCAACATCTCCTGGGCCAGCAGTTTAGCGATGTTGGCGTTCAAGGCTTGCGCGTGTGGGTGGTTAGCAGTGTATTTCTGCCGCCGCTCCAATGTCTGAGAGATGGTGGGTTGTTGTAAAGAAACGCCTGATGGTGCCTTTGATGGTGCAGGAGAAGGAGATAAGACAGGACCAGGGGAGGATGAGGTAGAAGTCAACAAAGTGGCGGAGGCAGATGAAGTGGTGTCCTGGCTCGTCCTCTGGAGTGCATCGCCAGCACAGTCAGCAGTGGCAGTGGCAGAGGCAGAGGCAGTGGCAGAGGCAGTGGCAGTGGCAGTGGCGTGAACGGCAGGCGGCCTTTGTCCTGCCGTTGCTGCCTGCCACTGATTCCAGTGCTTGGATTCCAAATGACGGCGCATTGAAGTGGTGGACAGGTTGCTCTTCTCAGAGCCCCTAATCAATTTCGAGAGGCAAATTGTGCAGACAACACTATATCTGTCCTCGGCGCATTCCTTGAAAAAACTCCACACCTTTGAGAAACGTGCCCTCGAGGTGGGAGTTTTTCGGGGCTGGGTACGAACTGGAACATCTTGGGAGATTCCGGGTGTGGCCTGGCTTCGCCTAAGCTGCTGACCTCTGCCTCTGCCTCTAGCTACCCTTTTTGGTGCTGCACCTGCCTCAACATCCACACTACTTTCCCCGCTTGACATCCCCCCTGTCCAGGTCGGGTCAGTGTCCTCATCATCCACCACTTCCTCTTCCAACTCCTGTCTCATCTCCTCCTCCCGCACAATGCGCCGGTCAACTGGATGCCCTGACGGCAACTGCGTCACATCATCGTCGATGAGGGTGGGTTGCTGGTCATCCACCACCAAATCGAACGGAGATGGAGGAGACTCTAGTGTTTGAGCATCTGGACACAGATGCTCCTCTGTTAGGTTCGTGGAATCGTGACGTGGAGAGGCAGGTTGAGGGACAATGAAAGGAGCGGAGAACAGCTCTGGGGAGCAGGGACAGTTTGGGTTATTGTTCTGTAAAGCTTCGGAATTTTGGGAGGAAGGAAGACAAGACTGTTGGGTAATAGGAGGAGAGGAGGCAGAGTCTGACTGGCTGCTGGACAATGTGCTGTAAGCGTTCTCTGACAGCCATTGCAAGACCTGTTCCTGGTTCTCGGGCCTACTAAGGTTTGTACCCTGCAGTTTAGTTAATGTGGCAAGCAACCCTGGCACTGTGGAGTGGCGCAATGCTTGCTGCCCCACAGGAGTAGGCACGGGACGCCCTGTGGCTTCACTGCTACCTTGCTCCCCAGAACCATTCCCCCGACCTCGCCCACGGCCTCGTCCACGTCCCTTTCCGGGAGCCTTGCGCATTTTGAATTCCTAGTTAGAAATTGGCACTGTATACCAGTAGTAAAAATTGTGGGTGCACGTAACCCCAATATATTCTTTGAATTACCAGTCAGAAACTGGCACTATATGGCAGTAGCAAGAAATGAGGGTATTTGTATTCCCAATATATTCTTTGAATTCCCAGTCAGACACTGGCACTATATGGCAGTAGCAAGAAATGAGGGTATTTGTATTCCCAATATATTCTTTGAATTCCCAGTCAGACAATGGCACTGTATACCAGTAGTAAAAATTGTGGGTGCACGTAACCACAATATATTCTTTGAATTACCAGTCAGAAACTGGCACTATATGGCAGTAGCAAGAAATGAGGGTATTTGTATTCCCAATATATTCTTTGAATTCCCAGTCAGACAATGGCACTGTATACCAGTAGTAAAAATTGTGGGTGCACGTAACCACAATATATTCTTTGAATTACCAGTCAGAAACTGGCACTATATGGCAGTAGCAAGAAATGAGGGTATTTGTATTCCCAATATATTCTTTGAATTCCCAGTCAGACAATGGCACTGTATACCAGTAGTAAAAATTGTGGGTGCACATAACCCCAATATATTCTTTGAATTCCCAGTCAGACACTGGCACTATATGGCAGTAGCAAGAAATGAGGGTATTTGTATTCCCAATATATTCTTTGAATTCCCAGTCAGACAATGGCACTGTATACCAGTAGTAAAAATTGTGGGTGCACGTAATCCCAATATATTCTTTGAATTACCAGTCAGAAACTGGCACTATATGGCAGTAGCAAGAAATGAGGGTATTTATAACCCCAATATATTCTTTGAATTCCCAGTCAGACAATGGCACTGTATACCAGTAGTAAAAATTGTGGGTGCACGTAACCCCAATATATTCTTTGAATTCCCAGTCAGACACTGGCACTATATGGCAGTAGCAAGAAATGAGGGTATTTGTATTCCCAATATACTCTTTGAATTCCCAGTCAGACAATGGCACTGTATACCAGTAGTAAAAATTGTGGGTGCACGTAACCCCAATATATTCTTTGAATTACCAGTCAGAAACTGGCACTATATGGCAGTAGCAAGAAATGAGGGTATTTATAACCCCAATATATTCTTTGAATTCCCAGTCAGACAATGGCACTGTATACCAGTAGTAAAAATTGTGGGTGCACGTAACCCCAATATATTCTTTGAATTCCCAGTCAGACACTGGCACTATATGGCAGTAGCAAGAAATGAGGGTATTTGTATTCCCAATATATTCTTTGAATTCCCAGTCAGACAATGGCACTGTATACCAGTAGTAAAAATTGTGGGTGCACGTAACCCCAATATATTCTTTGAATTACCAGTCAGAAACTGGCACTATATGGCAGTAGCAAGAAATGAGGGTATTTATAACCCCAATATATTCTTTGAATTCCCAGTCAGACAATGGCACTGTATACCAGTAGTAAAAATTGTGGGTGCACGTAACCCCAATATATTCTTTGAATTCCCAGTCAGACACTGGCACTATATGGCAGTAGCAAGAAATGAGGGTATTTGTATTCCCAATATATTCTTTGAATTCCCAGTCAGACAATGGCACTGTATACCAGTAGTAAAAATTGTGGGTGCACGTAACCACAATATATTCTTTGAATTACCAGTCAGAAACTGGCACTATATGGCAGTAGCAAGAAATGAGGGTATTTGTATTCCCAATATATTCTTTGAATTCCCAGTCAGACAATGGCACTGTATACCAGTAGTAAAAATTGTGGGTGCACGTAACCCCAATATATTCTTTGAATTCCCAGTCAGACACTGGCACTATATGGCAGTAGCAAGAAATGAGGGTATTTGTATTCCCAATATATTCTTTGAATTCCCAGTCAGACAATGGCACTGTATACCAGTAGTAAAAATTGTGGGTGCACGTAACCCCAATATATTCTTTGAATTACCAGTCAGAAACTGGCACTATATGGCAGTAGCAAGAAATGAGGGTATTTATAACCCCAATATATTCTTTGAATTCCCAGTCAGACAATGGCACTGTATACCAGTAGTAAAAATTGTGGGTGCACGTAACCCCAATATATTCTTTGAATTACCAGTCAGAAACTGGCACTATATGGCAGTAGCAAGAAATGAGGGTATTTATAACCCCAATATATTCTTTGAATTCCCAGTCAGACAATGGCACTGTATACCAGTAGTAAAAATTGTGGGTGCACGTAACCCCAATATATTCTTTGAATTACCAGTCAGACACTGGCACTATATGGCAGTAGCAAGAAATGAGGGTATTTGTATTCCCAATATATTCTTTGAATTCCCAGTCAGACAATGGCACTGTATACCAGTAGTAAAAATTGTGGGTGCACGTAACCCCAATATATTCTTTGAATTACCAGTCAGACACTGGCACTATATGGCAGTAGCAAGAAATGAGGGTATTTGTATTCCCAATATATTCTTTGAATTCCCAGTCAGACAATGGCACTGTATACCAGTAGTAAAAATTGTGGGTGCACGTAACCCCAATATATTCTTTGAATTCCCAGTCAGACACTGGCACTATATGGCAGTAGCAAGAAATGAGGGTATTTGTATTCCCAATATATTCTTTGAATTCCCAGTCAGACAATGGCACTGTATACCAGTAGTAAAAATTGTGGGTGCACGTAACCCCAATATATTCTTTGAATTACCAGTCAGACACTGGCACTATATGGCAGTAGCAAGAAATGAGGGTATTTGTATTCCCAATATATTCTTTGAATTCCCAGTCAGACAATGGCACTGTATACCAGTAGTAAAAATTGTGGGTGTATATAGCCCCAATTCTATTGCTAGGGGACTTGCAGGGTATTTCTGGGGTGAAGGTGGGGGGGCACACCGTTGGAACGGGTATCGGGGTATATATCGGGTATACGGGAATACACTGACAGTGTATTCCATTCAGGATCCTGGGAAAGCTGGGTTGCGGCGATTGAGCCCGTCAGTGCCACGTTACACTGACAAGCTTCTCCCTGGAATTTAGCTCTTACAAGAGCTGTTGTGGTTGTCTTCTCCTTCCTATCCTAGCCTGTCCCTGCCTACCCAGAATCTAAGCCCTAGCTAGCTGGACGGAAAACTCCGTCCTCGGTGAATTGCAAGCTCAGAATGACGCGAAGCTGGGCGGCGCTGTTCTTTTAAATTAGAGGTCACATGTTTTCGGCAGCCAATGGGTTTTGCCTACTTTTTTCAACGTCACCGGTGTCGTAGTTCCTGTCCCACCTACCCTGCGCTGTTATTGGAGCAAAAAAGGCGCCAGGGAAGGTGGGAGGGGAATCGAGTAATGGCGCACTTTACCACGCGGTGTTCGATTCGATTCGAACATGCCGAACAGCCTAATATCCGATCGAACATGAGTTCGATAGAACACTGTTTGGGGCCACACGGTGGCTCAGTGGTTAGCACTGCAGCCTTGCAGCGCTGGAGTCCTGGTGTTCAAATCCCGCCAAGGGCAAAAAACCATCTGCAAGGAGTTTGTATGTTCTCCCCGTGTTTGCATGGATTTCCATCCCATATTCCAAAAAAGACATACTGATAGGGAAAAATGTACATTGTGAGCTCTATGTGGGGCTCACAATCTACATAAAAAAAAAAAAAAAAAAAAAAGGAACACTGTTCGCTCATCTCTATTAATGAGTACAGTACGGTACCAAATTTATATATTTTGTCTATTGGTTTAGTGAATGTGTCCAATATATTTGCATGGTCATTCTAATCTATTTCCCTGTTTCTGCAGGTTTGTGTCGCATTCTAGATTAAAGAACGTTTTATGATTATTGTGGGGGGGTGATATATGAGGTTGTGTCACGGGGCTCCTTTAGTGTCTTGAGTGACGGTATTTATAGAGCTTGCGTTGTGACACAGGAGATCATATTACACAACATGCCTTTTTATATATGTAGTACCTTGATGAGGATGTTGGGATTGGGAGAATGTCGATATGTCGATAACTTATCCATTCTATTTACCTTTGGTAAGTTTGGTCTGGAACACGATTCTCTTTCTGTGATGCGGACTATATGAGTTAGTGTCACGAGATGCCGTCAAGTGACGGTTGGTCACGTGATTATTCTCAGCGTCCTAGGAGATGGTTATCTATGTGAAGCTGCTTGGTGTTACGTGAGGATTATATCACGTGACCCAAGTTGCTTATGCTAAATGTCTGCAGAGGGACTTTTTTGGATTATAATACGTCCTGTTGGATGAAAAATACGTATGAATATAAATGTTGGGATATTAGATAGTCTGTCTAAGTTAGCCTGTGATAATATGGATATGGTTAATACGCAATATATAAAGATAGCATGAGGTTCTACGCAGGAGACATCCTGGTAATTTTCCCTAAGGGGTTAATGATTTTATGGGAGGGGTTATTTTATTAGGTGTGCTCTATATAAGCTTTGTGTGTCATAATACAAGTATGCCATGAGGAAGGGACATCTCTAGTCCCGAAATGCGTAGCAGCAGTTACAACTATGCACTTACGTTAACTATTGATGGTTGCTGTATGGAGAACTTTTTAATAGATTTCGAATAAAGGTTATATTTTATACATCGACCGATTCGTGCTGGATACTTTCTCTTTGTGAATTACAAGTTGTTCCAGCTGGACAAGTCCACCGGCTTCCGTGCACATTGGTTGGATGAATACTAATGAAAATTCACATAAGGGTGAGCTGAAAAAATCTTTTTATCTACATTTGAGACTGTGAGGTTACCAGTCTTTTCTTAACACTTTCTGTTTTAATGTGTGGTTCCTTTTAAGATTTGCTTGTCTGTCTGTCCCGAGTCTTTATTAGGCCAGTTCCGTCTTTTCCTCACTGCTGGCTATTCATTATTCCTGGTGGTTAAGCTGCTTGAACCTGCACCTGCTTGTTATTTGTTTCTGACCCTCTGGCTTTGTTATCTGACTATGCCCCTGCCTTCAGATTCGGCTCTACGTTTCTCTCTGTTACGACCTCTTCTTGCCTCCTAGACTTCTCTCCGCTGAACCGATTTTGTACCACGCTGATTGCTCAGTGCCAACTGGACTGTTATTAATTCTCCTGCCTGATCCTCTTGTACTGCATCAACCTCTTGTGACTGACCGGACCGACGACCACGTTTATTATTCTGCCATCTAGCCTTGCGGCTGTACCTGCTCTCCAGTAATCTCACACAATTCTGGTAAGTTGTACTGTTTTTCTAGGTCTGCTGTTACCTGTGGTGCACCAAGCTTACTGTACCTTCTCAATAGCTGCTAACTTTGGCTGAAGGAATCTGCCAAGTCCAACTCCACTACTAGGGGCTCTGGTGAATACATCTGGAGGCTGGACTAGACACCACGGAGCCATCAGCAAAAGGGGACGAGGGAACCAATAACTCCTGCAGTTTCTTCTTTGTGCAGTAGTTGTGTAGACTGGTAGACTGGGACATCACTGCACTGGGACATCACTGTGCACATTACCCGTACTATAAAATCACTATGTGTGTTATTCTTGAGTATACGGGAGCTTAAGATGGTCATGGTAGATTGGGGCCCCAGTATAAGTTTGCTTGGGGACCCCATGATTTCTTGTTACCCCCCTGCTGGCATTACTGTACATGAGGAGATCACAGTTTTACACAATTTTGTAGTTACAAATGAATATTTGGGACTGGCATTTCTGTGTTTAAAATTGGGTCATGGTTATTTGTAAAAATGACATTTTCTAGTAAATTGTGATTTATGACTATGATCATGAAATTGTCACATTGGAAATAAACTGAAGATTTACTGTGAAGATGATATATTAATGTAAAAAGTATGTCTTCATAAGTCTGGCAAAGGTGCCTGAGCTGAGTAACTTTGTATCCTCTGGAGATGATCCTTTAATAAGCCATAAGTAATTATATGAGTCTCTCTGAGCATTATTAGCATACGTATGTCTGCCATAAGTGGTTTGGGAATAGCATTATCACCCTGGGAAGAAGTTCATTAAACTTGCTACTTCTACTTTTTGCAACTATTTTATATTGTATAGTGAAAAAGAGTTTTGTAGTCTATTAACACAATAAGTCAGATCTGTCACTTAATACTAGAAAGGGGCTCAAATGGTCACATCTTATTTTTGTTTTATGCATCATTTGGCTATTGTTGTTCTCTCCCCCTCTTTTGTTGTGCTTTTTTTTTAAACTGAATTCATTTAGTCATATATACATGGGTTTTAGTCAGGGCAGGACTCAGAATAAGAATCAGCCATATTTACCGCATACACATAGTATATATCACACTAACTACATATGAAAGGATATACTGTATAGATAGGGATGGATTAAGGCTACTGTGGGCCCTGACCTGTATGAAGAATGTGGGTTGTCCACCAGCCTAAAGTTATAAAATGAGCCGAGACTTACTGCCTGGATGCAGAACCAGAACTAGAACCAAAGTTACTACATAAAAGATAAAGGATCTTTATCAGCTTAACAGTTGTTGAAACAGAAAAGATCGCAGTGTACAGCGTTGTTGTTCATGAATAAATAAAATAAATCTGAAAGCTGGCAGACATTACAGTTTTACTTTAAAGGGAGTCTATCATTGGCTCTAGTGATTTTTAGCTAATCACATCCTTGCATAGCCTTTAGTAAGTGTTACTTACCTCTCCACGATCCTGCCAGGCCTCCTTTCTGATGTCTCTGATGTCACATGAACCCGGCCTGCGTCCCGGGTCATGTGACGTCATTTCATAAGGACACCAGCAGAGAAGACCACGTAGGAGCCGGGGACAGGTAAGAAACAGTAATTTTTTTTATGTTTTTATTCCCCCGAGTATAATAATTGTTTATGGGTGTCCACTATGGGGGATAATACTGTGTGCAGGGGCCAGTAAGGGACATAATACTATGTGCAGGGGCCAGTAAGGGACATAATACTGTGTGCAGGGGCCACTATGGGGGATAATACTGTGTGCAGGGGCCACTATGGGGGATAATACTGTGTGCAGGGGCCAGTAAGGGACATAATACTGTGTGCAGGGGCCAGTAAGGGACATAATACTGTGTGCAGGGGCCAGTAAGGGACATAATACTGTGTGCAGGGGCCACTAAGGGACATACTAATGTGTGCAGGGGACACTAATGGACATAATACTGTGTGCAGGGGCCACTATAGGGGATAATACTGTGTGCAGGGGCCAGTAAGGGACATAATACTGTGTGCAGGGGCCACTAAGGGACATAATACCATGTGCAGGGCTTACTAAGGGACATAATAGTGTGTGCAGGGGCCACTATGTGACATAATACTGTGTGCAGGGCTTACTAAGGGACATAACAGAGTGCGGAGGAGGGGGTCGGTCGAGGTCTTCGACGTCGGTGGGGGGGGGCATGTCAAAAGTTTGCCACGGGGCCTTGCCATTCCTAGTTATGCCACTGGCAGCAGCCTTCTCTGATCTCACCTCCCCGCTTATACATACATCACACAGTACTCAGTGAACTTCTGCTGCTCTGTGCTGGTCAATTAGCATATCAATAAAAGCAGGCTAATTCAAAAACTACTGAACTAATTTACATACAAAAAGTATGTGTGGAATAGCCTTTCTAAAGGCTATGCAAGGATGTGATTAGCTAAAAATCACTAGAGCCAATGATAGACTCCCTTTAATGTCAATATATCCTGCCCATATATGCAGGATAAGAGACACTGTGCAATGCCCATATATGCTCATTAAATCTATGTATACAGATATGAGGAGGGTATTGTAAAATGTCTATATATATATATATATATATATATATATATATATATATATATATATTGAAAAAGAAATGGTACTGTGCAGTGGCCATATATAGATTACGAGCTGTACACATGCATACACAAGCACACACACACACACCTAAACTCAAAAGTACACATTACATATTCTCTACATTTTCTCTGCAGAGGATTTTGGACCTTTGGAGGACCTTTGACCTTTAATGTCCCTGAAGAGCTTCTGCATACATCTATGTCAGGAGCAGACACATATGTATTGCTTGCTTATTGTATAGAGCTAAATCAAACTTAGCATTTTGGCTCTGGGTGGCAGCCTAAACTTTCTATAATTTAATCCACTACTGTGTATATGCTCACTAAACGCATCAATACTGAGCAAATGACATACTATATGTTCACAGATACATTATCTACAAATATTGATATACTGATCATGTAGAAATACACATTATGAAGAATACAAGATCTTGAACCAAAGTACTGCGATGATGTAGACACTAGGAATGATACTGCTTAAGTTCCTTTGGTTAAAGGGAACTTGTCACTAGAGATGAGCGATTCTCTCAGGATGCGTTTTGTTTCAGGTCCAGATGGCTCGGGTCCAAAATTTGTTGTGGTTAGAACAAAACATAGTTAAGAACACTCTCGGGGCTCCTAGGACCCTAGCTATCCAATTTCTTCCTCTAGAGGAAACACAGCCAAAGTTATATCAAAGTGAAAGTGACATTATTATACTCTGGGGTCTCTTTAGACCCAATACTGTAATAGGTGAAGGCTCCGAGGAGGTGTAAAAAAAAAATAAAATTCATAATTTTTTTCCCTTACCTCATTTGGGCCTCCTCGTAGCATCTTGCTCCCCACATAGCGAGCTACAGCCAAAAAGCACTGTGGGAAAATCCGCTGTTGATTTTTTTTTTTCCATAGTGGAAGCACAACACTTTTTTTTTTCTGCAGCATTTTTCACAGAAAGTCCACAGAGTTTTCCTCTGTGGATTTTCTGCTCCTATTATTCCTATATGGAAAATGCCACCGTTCCATGGACGCTGTGTATGGGGACTCTGTACCATCATATACCACCATCAAATTTTGGGCAGCTGAATTTAAACGTGGCTGTACCAGCTTGGTTGACGATGAACGTTTGGGACGGCCAAAAACTGCAACCACTAAAGAAAACATTGCTCAAGTTCACCAAATGGTGCTAGAGAGCCTCTGCTATCTCTCTAACCTTCATTCAATGGTTCATTCGACACATATCAGAAAATGAAGAGGAATTTGAGGAGGTTTTCCATTTTAGATTCTACTCTACTTTTCTGACCTGTGCATCCTGCAGTGGAGATTTCTGCCACGGGCTCATTGATTAGCTTCAGAAACAATGGGACTAAACAAGTGTCCTTGTTAGGATCTAGTGCGATATACAATGGAGAGTTAGTCCTGGGCAACCAAAGTCCCCTGCACACCGAGGAAAAACAGCACCAAGTGTGCAATGCTGTCCAAACCAGAGCAGAACCAGTCCCCAGAGGTCTTTGCCAGAGATCCTGATGGTGGAGATGGACTGGTAAAATTCTGGGACCCAGAACCATGACCGCCTAGAGAGAGTCACATGCACAGTCCACCCCAAATTGCAGTGGAACCAGAAAAAATGAAAACCACTCACCTAGGTGAGTGAAGAAACAGGTGAGTTGAGTGCAGTAACGGATGATTGCCAGAAGATAGCAGAAGAACCACATGGTAGTTGTAAAGACCGGGTCAGTAGAAAAGAGGTCAAGCATTATCCAGGGGTAGTCAGGACGTAGTCAAACAAGCTGGGTCGGTACACAGGAGGTCACGAGGTAACAGAGGGTATAGCAGGAGAGTAATTAGATAAGCCAGGTCAAACACTGGAGGTCACAAGCCACCAAGTCCCAGGTCAAGGAGAGGTAGTCTTCAAGAAAGCCGGGTCATTCACTGGAGGTCATGAGGCATCTAAATCATAGGTCATGAAGAGATGGTCTAGGAGGCAAGCAGGGTCATACATGGAGGCCAAAACAGGAACACAACAGGAATGCAGGGAGAAGCAAAACAGGCAGGAGTAGAAGCACAGGGTTGAGCTGATTCCCAGGAAAACTGAATAACCAGCAGTAGGCTGGAGCCTGAATGAGGCCCAACGCTGACCCCCTGACCTCAAAAGTGTCTATCCCAGGAGGAGACCAGCAACCCCTGAAGACTACTGCGGATGTTCCGACCCTCCCTCTCCAGGGATCGGAAGTGCTGGACACGGCGCAGGTAGCATAGTGGCCCGGCAGCCTCCGTGCATCACAGCGGAGACTCTGGCCTGTGATCTGACAGTCCTACATTGGTCTTTGCCTCCCATTGAAAAGGATGTGTAATTCAGGATAGAATTTGGTGCTGATTTCAGGACAGAATCTGCCTCAAAATCAGTGCCAAATTTCCCTGCGTGAACTTACCCTTAGAGTGCTGGCAGCTGACCAGGAGAACTGTAGCAGATCAGTATTTTGAGAAATGGCTGACCAGTTGGCCTTATATGACAATGGTATGTTGAAAGCCCTTTAGCTCTGTAGTAATATGGATTCTGTAACAACATTTTTATCTGCGGGGATTATGTACCTGAAAAACTAATATCTGTAAGTTCCATTAAAATAGATTTTATAATGTTTTTTTTTAGATTTGTTATATTTGCCTTGACTTTGTATGCCTTGTCTTGCCTATATTTTGCCTTGACTTTGTTTGTCATGAGTAAATTTTGCAGTTGATTGCATTTATTTTTTGATCAAGTAAACCGATTTTTGTGATTGGTTCTCTGTTTTAACTAATAAATGTCCTTAAAACAAGAATCTTTGAGTTAGTATAACCCTAAGGACTCCTTACATTATATTTATAGTTATAACGCAAGTGGCTATTAGTAAAACTGTCATTACAACCGCCCCGTAGAGAATAGGACAAATCACAAGTGGCAGAATTAAACCAGCAGGGTTTTTATGCAGTGAAAGTTGGGAATTAGAAATTCTTACTGCTGAACTGAGCTGAAATATGGCTATACTTTCTTTGGAGACTATAACATTGTTTGTTCACAATACAGGATGTCATAAGGAATAACTTTATCCTGGATCAGATCAAGATTCCTGGAAGCCCCTGGCCAAAACAGGAAAGGAAGGGAGTGGGGGCATATGCTGGATTTTATCATCTATAATAAACCCATATAGCACATCTAAACAATATGCTCTAGTGTACAACTAAACAATTATGCCTCACTGTACACATACAAAATACTTCCATATGGTAATCTAAAAAGTTCTAACGGGGTGTTCTTAACACCAACATATTCCACACACACGGGTGACATATGCTGCATACACACTGTAGACCCCTAAATACATTCAGGTCTTAGATCAGACCCCAAAAGTAATATAGTCCTGTGGATAAATAAAAAAATATTTCTCCTGACCAGACCTGTAAATAAATCCAGACACAAGACCAGGCCACTAAATTACTCAGACCAGATCCATAAATTAAAGGGATAGTCTATCTCGAACACTTTAATGTACCTAGTCCTGTCTATAAAGTAATTAATATGTACAGCTAACTCTATTTTTTTCCAGAGTTTCTCAAATATTCCTCTTGTATGCCACTTCCTCAGCTCTGTATTTTATTATTTACTGCACCTGCAGCATTGCAATCCCAAATTCTGACCTCAGACAAGCGAAAAGAGATATTGAGATCTCTGATCAAGTACCTCCTTATACTCACCACTCCTTCATTTTCAGAATGAATTTTAAGTGTTTGCCCCAAAGTCTAATAATGGGGGTCCAGTGTCATGTCTTCTTTCATGGGAGGCCGCGGTGTGTTCTGACTCAGTCCCTGATATCATTTGTCTCAATTTTGACTGGGCCTCAGCTCATCATCTGTTATAATCTGGTTAATGCAGATCAGCATGCATCCCTTGGGGCAACATGGTGGCTCAGCGGTTAGCTTTGCAGTGCAGGAGTCCTTGGTTCGAATCCTGCTAGGAACAACTCCTGCAAGGAGTTTGTATGTTCTCCCCATGTTTGTGTGGATTTCCTCTCATTCTACAAAGATATACTAATAGGAATGACAAAAAAGTACATTGAGATCCCTATATGGGGCTCACAATTTACATAAAAAATGCATCCCTGTAGTAACCCTGAAAGTATCAAAAAAGTTACAGGTGGTGAATTTAGAAAAACATTTTTTTTTAGCAAAGTTTTAGATTTTTGTTAACAAGTTAAAATGTGACTAAAACTATATAAATTTGATATCTCCATAATCATACTGAAACATAGAATACAGGTGACATGTCATTTTGGCTGCAGAGTGAACACCGTAAAAATGAAATCCATAATAAAGTCCCACAAATTTTTTTCTCCAACTTCACCCAATTCTGAATTTTTTCCAGGTTCCTAGTACATTATACAGAACAATAAATGGTACCATTATGAAGAATCATTTGTCCCACAAACATTAACCCCTCATATGGCATTCTGAATAGAAAAATAAAAAGTTATGGATTTGGATGTCACCGGTGGAAGGAGTTAAAGCAGCTAAAGTTAGGGTCCTCATTGGAATATATTGTTGAGACACATACTGTATATCTAGGCTTTGACAACATAGTACTATTTATTAATTATTTCATATGCTTAATCAGATTTTGGAATATTTATATGTAGTTAATGTGCAAAATAATCTTCAGTGCCAATAGTAATTAGAGATGAGCAAACACTATTCGAAACAGCCGTTTTGAATAGCACGCTTCCATAGAAATGAATGGACGTAGCTGGCACGCGGGGGGTTAAGCGGCCGGCCACTACCATTCATTTCTATGGGAGCGTGCTATAGTGTTCGCTCATCTCTAATAGTAATCTTCATGTGTATGGAGTAAAATGCAATATGGCCACTAGGTGGAGATATACTTTATGTTCTTCAATACAATATCCTGCTTGCAAAAGGAAAAAGAAAACCACTCAGAAAATTAAATTTATCAGATAGCAAAATAGGCAAATGACGCATCAAACAGTTAACAAAAAATGCTGTGATACTTTATAGTGATGGACTGGACTCATCCTTAAGTAAGTAAATGATCCTCACATGTTATTAATGGCACATGATGGTTTGTGTGCAAGTCTGGCACCCACACTATGCTATGATATACATTTACACCAATTTGTTCTAAGTCCATAGCTAGAGCCCCATATGTGAACATCAAATGCTGTCAAAGGCAAAGCGTTACCTGCATTTTTTTAAATTTAAATGAGAGAATGGAACCTACAAACTTGGCAATGCTTAACTTGACTTTCTGCAGGGTGAGAGAGCTGGATCTGTACAGCGAGAAAAGTCAGCTGAGTATAAGCAGAGACATAACATGAAACTCCTGTGGCCCAATGTGAAATCTGTGACCGGCACCACAACTGTAGAGTATCCGTATAGTCCTGGTCTCCTCATACTAATAAGAGGCACCTTATGGGTCCCCTTAGGCTCCTAGGCCTGATGCGACTGCACTCCATAAAGTTACACCCTTGAGTGCAGGATTAGTGCAGTTAGCCATAAAGAGGAGTAGGAAGACAGATATCCCAATAAAGGCAAGCCCTTAAACAAAAGGGTATATTCACACGTCAGGATTCTGTTCAGTATTTCAAAATGGCAAAATCAAGAATGGAATCTACAGAGAGAAAGTATTTGCAAATGGTGTGTGTTTTGGACCCACTCTTGGTTTTGGCTTACATACAGTGTTGCAAAAATACTGAGCAGAATATTTCAGTGTGAATGATCTCCAAGAACTTAAGAAGGACCATATCTGGTATGTAGAACCTGAAGGTCTCATCATGAGGCGGTCATAGTTAACAAGGACTGTATTAATCCTTCAAACAATGCCATAGTGTAATGTTATTACTCTAATAGACTTATAGGGCAAAAAAATTCCATAATGCTTCTTTAAAGCAAAGAAAATAATACAATATTGTAAATAATAGGAGCTGCCATGTTGCATTTTCTTTGCAGATGTAAGAATATGCTTTGAATAACCGGGATCACATTGTTTTCAGTTTCCTTGACACATAATGAAAGTGGAAACGCTCTTTGAAAAGATGAGCTCAGTAAAACAAGGTTTACAGATCCAAGGAATATTTGCCTGAGATGAACTCTTCCAGTCCTGGTACTCTTGTATCTATTTGCATTTTTGCATTATATATATATTTGTTTAATTTTCCGTTTTTATTGAGATTTTTTTTATTTTACAATGTACAATACAGAAAGAACAAGTATAGAAACTTAGCCTTACATCTGAATACAGTAACATAAACCATCATAAGTGAAGTAGTATTCATGAATTGTTAATACAATGTTACAGTAGTAACAAGGGCATTGAGAGTGGGGAAGGGAGGAAAAGAGGAGAGTGGGAGGAAAAGGTAAGTCTAGGAAATGAGAAAAGGAAGAAGAAGAAGGTCGCCTTACAGTAATGTTAAATTCTAACAGGTAATGTTACTTTCAAGATCAATCAGAAGAGTTCAGATTAATGTTTGCCTGAACCTAAGGAATCTTATCTCTGCCACTATTCCATAAGTAAGAGGCCTGATCTAACTTGAGTTTTCAGAAACGAGTCGTGGTTTCTATTTGAACAACTAATTAGCTCCTCAAACCTCATATCCTGATTTACTGTGGCCATCCATTCTTGGAAGGGCAGGGCGTCTTGCTGAAGCCAGTACCTTGGAATGAGGAGTTTCACGGCCTCAATAAAGAGTTTGGCCAAATCTGATCTCGATGGACAGAAGTCCGGTGTTGGGCATGAGAGAATCACAACTTCAGGGAAGAGCACTATTTGGCATTCGGTCACTTTCTGAATATTGTCTTGAATCTGACTCCAGTAAGACTAGATTTTCTCACAGAACCACCATATATTGGACAAAGAACCCTTGGCTTTCTGGCATCTCCAGCATCTATTAGAGTTTGCTAAATTGTGAGTGTGCAACCATTCTGGTGACCTGTGCCACCGAGTCAGAGTTTTATAATGAGTCTCCTGGAGCCGGACACAAGAAGAAAAGTCATGGGAACTTTTTAATATAAATCTGCTATCATCTTCAGACAGTGTAAATTCTAATTCCCTCTCCCTTGATTGCAAAAATATTGGAATATGATGCTCAGGAAACTGTCAGAGAAGCTGATATTGTATGTTTTTTTTATGTTTATCAATGTGAATATCATTAATTCAGTTTTAGTTTCTGCACTTAAAGACAATCTTTCACCACCAATAAGTCCAGCTCTTTACATCAATTAATAGCTGCTGCTCCGCTGATTCTGGCATGGATATAATATTCCTGAGCAATCAATGCAGTTAGTTTTGCTATTTGACTCTGTACTGTCAGGGGGGCGGTTTAAGGCAGGAGCAGACAGGGCTGTGTGATTCTGGGCTCTGACACTGGCTGCCTCTGATTGGAGATCTGAATCACCCCCCCCCCCCCCCCCGCCTACTGAAACTAACTGTGTTTATTGCTCAGGAATGGTGGGGGCTAGAGATAAAATTCCAACTGTTCTGGAATCAGTGTAGCGGTAGTGAAAGGTCCTCTTTAAAGGGATTTTATTGTAAAAATGTATTAAGACAAATTGCTCATGTGTTAATAAGGAATGCATCAGAGTAAGATGTGCCTCCTAAACAATTGTAACATCTTCTAGCAGTCTGGGGGCCAAAAACTGAGTACTATGCCCCATTAAGTTTTGCTCAGAAAATGTGGCCTTTTCGCCGACAATGAACTATCAATACAATCTAGCATGCCCTATCACCAATACATGATCAGACTATATTTTATTTAATTTTGCAATGGATTAATGTAAACGAGGAGTTATACAACTGACTGTGTTCTGTGTGGTCCGTTGGTTTATAAGCTACTAAATGTGTTATGGACCAGAACCAGGTTGTGGATCACTTGGTACCAGGCTGGCCCAGTCTTTGGGGACTTCTGTAGGCTACTACGTAAGTGTTCACTGATGCTCCTAAACTGCATGTAATATGCAACATAGGAGAATCAGCCAACACCTAGTAAGTGTCCACAGGACCAGTGGCGTAACTACGGGGGTAGCAGGGTAGCGGCTACCACAGGGCCCAGGACATTAGGGGCCCGGCGACAGCCACTACCCGCTGTGATTTTTTTTTCTTAACAGGCCGTTACCGGCTGAAGTTATTCCAGTTGGTAACGGGCCCTATTTACTTACCGATCCTGGCAGAGGCCAGGATTGGTAAGCGACGCCGCGGGCCCCACAGACACTATCATTATATTCGGGGGTCTTTTCAGACCCCTGAGTATAATGATCGGAGGCCCAGGAGAGGTAAGGGAACATAAAAAACACAGTTACTTACCTCTCCGAGCTCCATATAGGCATCAGGCCAAGTTGTGTGACGTCCCTGCTGCTTTTTAATGTGTATAGGTTTCCATTCATGGGGTCCCCAAGCAGACTCCCCGAATGGAAACCTAAATTCTAATATGAATTGGGCCGTAGACATGTTTTTGCTCACCATCCATCCATCCGGCATAACGTAGAGAGGAAAGAGGGTGTGACTGCATGGAAACTGGCTTTGGGTTAAGATACTACAGTGTGACATTAATGCCAAACACAAGCACCTACAGATTTAGATATCCTTTTAAAAAATAGGGCACTAAAGTAAGAAAGAATAGGGTATAAATGCCACTTTGGATACTAAAAAAATCTTGCAGATAAAAGTCTTGGTGAATATATCCCAATATAAAAACTGGTGTCTAGTTTTTATTCAATGCTTATCCCTTCCTGCCCCTTGTTTGTGAATTAAACCATTGATACAGATGTTCTCAGAGGAAACATTGTTTTACAAATCTAAAAATGTAAAATATGATGAAAATGTTGGGCGTTGTGGAATAAAACCATGTGCTTATTTTTTGTTCTCCAGTGTTTTTATTCCTCTATACGACTTATTTATTACAACTTGTGAAATTGTTGCATTATTGTATCAAGAATGATTTTTTTCACATGTTGACAATGCGAGGAACCCCTTGCTTTGCATCTGGAGTACAATGAGTTAACCGATTCCATTCGTCTGATGTTTTCAGATTCGCTTTTATCACAGTTTTGGCCCAACTCAAAGCACAGAAGGCACTGAGGGCAATAGACTAAATCCAGACATCAAAAGCTATGCCCAGCATGTATGCCAGAAACCACCATACGGATTTGTCTGATCTAAGAACTGCCTGGCAAGACTGAAGTCGTGATAAGACTAGAAATCCTGTAGTAAACAGTGACTGCATCAGATTTGTGACTCATATTGATATGGATAGGCATGGTTTGCTTGGTGACTTGGAACAGACATTTCCCATGAAAATTCAAAGAATTTAGCATGCAAAATTTCCATTGCTAAAAATAGCCAGTCATTGTTATAGATGCTTTTTGCTTTATTTTATTCATACAACACTAATCCCTTGCATTAATATAGCTTTAAGAAAAAATCATGCTAGCTGCCTGTAGTCTCCACTAAAGATAATATGAGCGTTTACAGTACAGTAAGACCCCAGGATCTGCTAGTAATAGGCTCAAAGGCCACCCCACAGTATATTAAAGGGGCTCTATCAGCAAAATTCTGCAGCTAGAGCCCCACATATGCATGCATAGCCTTTAAAAAGGCTATTCAGGCACTGTAAAAGTTAAATTAAACTACCCCCCCCCCCCGTTTTAAAATAATAACTTAAAAAAGAATGTTCTCTACTTACGGATCGTGCACGCTGGGTGGGCATTCAGGGTGCGCCGTCTTCTTCTTCCCCGCCTCTTCTTCCTCTGACGTCTTCGGGTCCCGTCCTCCTCCGACGCTTGCTCGCGGACACTTGTAAAAAAAAATAGCCCGGGCGCATGCGCAGTAGCCGTAGTAGAAGCCGCGTGCTACTGCGCATGCGCCCAGGCTATTTTTTTTTATCAGTGTCCGCGAGCAAGCGCCGGAGGAGGATGGGACCCGAAGACGTCAGAGTAAGAAGAGGCGGGGAAGAAGAAGATGGCGCACCCTGAATGCCCGCCCAGGGTGCACGTTCCGTAAGTAGAGAACATTCTTTTTTAAGTTATTATTTTAAAACGGAGGGGTAGTTTAATTTAACTTTTACAGTGCCTGAATAGCCTTTTTAAAGGCTATGCACGCATATGCGGGGCTCTATCAGCATGATTTTGCTGATAGAGCCCCTTTAAGCCTGCTGGCACAAACTGAGGGGCAGCATTTTTTTTAAATCAGCCACTACCTATTGGTTTATTCCAACAGGTAGCGGCTGATATTCTCTTCACTGAGCTCGACTCCTTGTTCTTTTTCCAATAGTCGGTACAGCATTCTTCAGCATTCACACCTGTAATATATAGCAAGCAGTCCTGTCTCTTTAAGAGCAAGGACTCATGGGAACAGAAACTAGGAAGGAGATGGGGGTTGCTTGCACATGGCTGAGAAGAAGTTGCAGATCTATGTGTGGAGATGCAAATAAACCAAGTCTCTGTTGGATTTCATCCCTGACTCCTCGTACTTCTTGAAGACATTACAACACCCTGGAGGCAGAAGCAGAGGCCGGATGCAACAGGAGCAGGGATGGGTGACTAAAATATCAGCCTCTGCCTGTTATAATAATCAAATAGGTAGTGGCCGAATTTGTGCGGCACCAAGGAGGTGATAAAAAAACAACGAACGGTTATACTCACCTCGCTTGGGCATCCTGCAGTCCCCTGTTATACTGTGTGTGGGTCAAATAAAGTTAATAATGGAGCGGTGTGGCCTACAATTTTAATTAGGGAAATCCCATTATGAAACCAAAGATCACTGGGTCTGTATTTTTGAAGGACAGGAGGCACCTTTTTCACAGTCGTCATACGAATAAATACAGGCTTTCACTCCATGGCATGTAACACAGGTAACACATTTAGGTCACACAGGCTGCTCACAGTACGAGCAACATGTGGCCTTGCATTGCCTGCTAGAAATATGGCTCCTAGGATGCTTTGCTGAAATCACCACACCATTGGCCCCCCAAACAAAACAATATAACTCCAAACTGTTAGTGTAAATGAAATGAAGACTAGAGTGGTTTGGCTACCATACGTTATGCCACCACACACCATAATCCTGGGAGTAGGACTATTGTGATGATCCCTTGTGAAGGTCTCATCACAGCATTGCCTATGTGGTCTCCTGACAAATCTATGTCTATCATTGTGTCTGAGATAAAAGTTGGACTCTTTGCCGAAGAGGATAGCCTCCATTGTCATCTTGCTGTGCGCCATGCAATGTTGTCAGGAGGTCAAAAGATCACCTGTATCTAGAAGTCTGGCTCATAGCCAATGTCATGGAAATGACTTCTAATGGTTTGTGTCAATGCTGTTTGCTGCCTTTGAATGTGATGTCCAATTTCACTTGCGGGACAGAATGGATCACATTCATTACATGTCATTCTTACGATCTTGTTGCCATTCCAGTTTGTTTTTCCAACCACCACGTCATGTAACATTGAACAGTTGTGACATTCCCACCTAAGCATGTAGCAATCTGCTGAAGTAATAAAGCTAAATTCTGTCCCTCTCGAAGGATTCTGTCCCTCTCAATTTATGACAAGTGGCAAACTGACAAATAGAAGGCATGGCACAATCATCCCCCAAGACTTCATAGGATTTTTTTTTAGCCTTCATGTGGTTGAAAAACATTCCCATAACATTGTCTGGTGACTATCTATGTCTGTCACTAATGGGCCTTATTCTGCTGCAATTGAAATTTTATGTCATTTGCGACAGCATAATATGGGGTCTCTTGCACACTCAGATGCGGATACCCGGCTGTCATTTGCTCTTCTGTCTGGGATTGGAAAATCTGTGATCCTGGGTATTAAACCATATAGATGCCACTGTCAATATCAACCACAGCATTTAAGGGGTTTTGGAGAGAGGGGGCTCCCTTCTGTGGGCATTGGAACATCTGCAAACAAGATCACAGGGGTCAGACATCTTGTTAGTATGTATTCTGATGCCTTTACATGGCAGCTAGTGGGCCTAATGAAGGCCCCTGGGCTGCCTATGCACATTCCTTTTAGACTTTCTTCTCAAAGAGGAACCCAGCATGAGCAGAGGCATTTCTAACAGTAAAAGGTAGAAGTCATAATGCTGACTCCAACAGTAAAGGGAGATGAGTGGATTGAGCAGGAAGCAGAAGTATTTATTATGTTTACTTGTATAGCGCCATCATATTCCACAGCGCTTTGCAAAAATTGACAATCACTATCCCATATAGGGATCACAATCTACATTTCTTATCAGTATTATTTCTTTGGCGTGTGGGAAGAAACCCACAATACATGGGGAGAACATACAAACTCCCTGCAGCGCTGAAGTCCTGAATATGGAGTTTGTATGCAAGGCTACAGTGCTAACCACTGAGCCACCGTGCTGATCGGAAATAGAAGTACAGTACAAGTACGTTTCTACAACATAGCGCCTCTATTACAGGTTCAAAACCTAGACCGCATAACCTGTAGTGACGTCATCTCAGTTCAGTTATACCTCTGTGTATTTTTTTCTTTATTTTTTATGTTTCTAATCTATAATATTATGCACAATTTTGGGCACCTACTTATAAGAAATATATCTGAACTAGAGCTAGGTGCAAAGGAGAACAACCAAAGTAATTACAGTGATCGGTGGGTTGGATTGTAAAGACAGGTTATCAAATTTGGGATTGTTCAGTTTGGAAAAAAAGATGGCTTAGGGTGACCTGCTTATGATGTACAAACATATGAATGGACAGTACTGAGATCATTCCAATGATCTCTTTACACCGAGGTCTGTAACTGTGATAGGGACATCCTGTACATATAGAGGAAAAAGGGTTTTCATCTTTTACTTTATTGTTTCATGTTGACGAATGTCACGTGAAATTTTGCTGTGGATTTTAGTCAAATATCATCTGTTTGTGTACATGGTGTTAAACAAAAGTAAGCTATAATTCCCATTCATCCTTTATGATACATTTTACGCAGTGTTCTGATTTGTGGACAACTAATCGAACGTGTAAGTATATTTTAGGAAAAAATACGAATGTGATTAGGGGTAAATGTCTTGTCATGGGCAGAAGTCTTAACATATCATTGTAAGTATTTATGACAATAATGATATAGTTGTAAATATGAAATGTATGATGTAAATTTAGATGATGGAACAGTATATAGAATTACTATACACAAACAATGAATTGCACTGGTACTGTGCAGACCTCAGATAGCACATTACACCCCCTCGCTACATCTATATGTATAACCTTTTGCCTGCAAGCAATTATCTGGAGAGCACAGACCATCTATTCATTTTAAGAGAAAAAATGAAACAGACGCAGAACATTGGTGCCTTGTATACATCAAACTTTGTTGATTTAGAGACACTGTTAAAGTTGCGTTGCCATTTACTGATGAACAACTTGTCCTTATGAGAAGTAACATATTGTATGAGTTAATATTCTACTAGTTACTGCTGCAATTGTATCATTTTCATAATGTTTCTGCATTTCTTATTTCCTTTATTTTGATTTAATTCATGGACTCATTGGATTGTATATTTGACCTGTCTGCCCCGAACTTCCTGCCATTTTACAGATTGGGAGGATTAAGAAAGCAGCGTCAGAGCAGAATCTAACAATTTAAATAGAAAAATAAAATAAAGCCCGAAATTTCTCTTAAAGTGTACATGGGTTGCTTACCAATAGACTCATTCAGCAGCTTATCTGATTGGATTGCTGAGATCCTTATAATAATCAGTTTTCATTGTCTTTTTTCCCAGTTTTAAACATCAACTGGGAAAAATTAGAACTTTTCCTTCAAATAAATGTAGAACATCGCACAAAATGAAAACGCCTAACAAGCAAAACACAGAAGCTTGGTACGCTGTTCCTCTTGGGAGAGCACCACAGCTGCAGTAACTTCCCCATGACCAAACCCTCACCACTCAACCTTCCCTCAAATCCTGATGCTGCTAAATTCCTCCCTTCCCTTCACAATCTCTGCCACCACTCTCCAGAAGTCTCAACGCAGGAGAGTGCCAGCACCAGTGGCGGATCTAGGCTTTGTGGGGCCCTGGGGAATTGACTTTGGCAGGGCCCTACTTACCGGAGGGTCTGGGAGGTATGGAATAAAATGAAAAAATTAGCCCTAAAAATGCATTTTTCAAATGCGATTCCTATTTTCTGGCATTACAATAAATACAATGCACTAATACTCACAGGAGACGTCTCCCCACATTTCCCATCTCTTCCCTTTGGACCGCCATGACCACTTCTTTCAGCTGTGTCTTGACTCTGTAAAGTTTGAAACATAGACATCTTTGACTCCTCACTTCTCCACGCACCCAACCCATATATATATTTTATATATATATAAATATATATGTATATATATATATATATATATATATATCCCGCAGCGGCTCCTGCAGCCTATATTATGCCCCATAGTGGCACAATAGCCTGTGGGGCATAATAGAGGTTGCAGGGGGGCCGCTGTGGGGCATAATAGAGGTTACAGGGACCACAGTGGACCCTTCAAGCTCTATTATTATACTCAGAGGTCTTTTCGGCCACTGTCGGCTTTCCAGCGGTATATACAATTGCCTTTGTCCAAACCCATGAAAGGTCCTCTTTAATCCTAGCAGGCTTCGGGCCTATATGGTACTGCTAGCACAGGCTTTGGGCCTATATGGTAATATACCAGACCACGTGACGTCTGTGCATTACCATATAGGCCCCAAGCCAGCTAGGATTAACATCGGATCCTGGAGACGTAAGTAACATTGTTTATTATGTTCCCTCTTCTCCCCTGGGGCATTATACTCGAGGGTCTGAAAAGAAAGTATAATAATAGCGGTAGTGGGGTCGCGGCCTGGCCCGGGCCTATTCACTGCCGGCCTCTGCGGCCTATAGTACAAGGGGAAGCGGGGGCGGCAGTGATCAGGTTCCAGGGAGGTTGGTAAATAGGCCGCTACCTGCTGGAGATACTCCAAATCTGGCAGTCAGTATAAAACCCTGGATCAACGTGTCCTTAAAATCTAGAGACCATAACCCATTATATTTTTCTCTTCAAGAAAGGCATCCAGGCCCACTTTGAACTTGTTCAGTGAATCTGCCATCACCACATCCTGGGGCAGAGAGTTCCAGAGCCTCGTTGTTCTTACTGTGAAGAATCCCCTTCTATGTTTCTGGTGAAACCTTCTCTCCTCCAGACGTAGATGATGTCCTCTTGTCACTGTCACTGGCCTAGGAGTAAAAAGATCCTTAGAAAGTTCTTTGTATTGTCCCTTCATGTATTTGTACATTGTTATTAGATCTCCCCGTAGACGTCTTTTCTCTAAACTGAATAACCCCAAGTTTGTTAATCTATCGTTGTACTCCAGTCCACTCATTCCCCTAATCATTTTGGTTGCCCGTCTTTGCACTTTTTCAAGTTCACTTATGTCTTTCTTGTATATCGGGGCCCAAAATTGTGCACAATATTCTAAGTGTGGCCGTACCAGTGATTTGTATAGAGGCATAACTATGTCCTTGTCATGAGAATCTAGACCTCTTTTGATGCATCCCATAATTTTATTTGCCTTGGCAGCAGCTGCCGGACACTGGTCATTAAAGGTAAGCTTGCTGTCCACCAAAATCCCTAAGTCTTTTTCATTGACAGTCTTACCCAGTAATTTACTATTAAGTACATAATCATACATTTTATTACGTCGCCCAAAGTGCATTACTTTACATTTGTCAACATTAAACTTCATTTGCCAAGTCTCCGCCCATGCTTCCAGCTTCCTTAGATCCCCTTGTAATATTCTACTATCCTCCTCATTATTGATTACCCTACAAAGTTTAGTATCATCTGCAAATATAGACACCCTGCTTTGTAAACCCTCTACCAGGTCATTAATAAAGATATTAAACAAGAGAGGACCTAATACTGACCCTTGTGGCACCCCACTGGTGACTGTGGCCCAGTCTGAATATTTACCCTTAACAAGTACCCTCTGTTTCCTATCAGTGAGCCAGTTGCTAACCCAAATGCATATGTTTTCCCCCAGTTCCAACAATCTCATTTTGCATACCAACCGTTTATGCGGAACAGTATCAAAAGCCTTTGAAAAGTCCAGGTACACCACGTCTACTGCATTACCCATGTCTAGATACACCACGTCTACTGCATTACCCATGTCCGGATACACCACGTCTACTGCATTACCCATGTCCAGTCTTGAACTGACCTCCTCATAGAAGCTGATCAGATTAGTCTGACAGGACCGATTCTTCATAAACCCATGCTGATTGGGTATTATAAGATTATTTACATTTAGATACTCCAGGATAGCATCTCTTAGAAAGCCCTCAAATATCTTTCCCACCACAGAAGTTAAACTTACTGGCCTATAGTTTCCAGGTTCCCTTTTACACCCCATTATTATTATACTTACCGATTGCGCTGCTGCTGCTCCCGCTGCCTCCGTTATCCTCTTCTCTCGGCAGACGTCAGATGTCTACATATCAGCGTAGGCGGCGTCATCACGCTGATACGTAGACGTCTGAACCAGCGCACAGGGACTTCATTGAGATCAGAGGCGGAAATCTTGAAGAGGAGGGGCAACAACAAAAAAGGAGATTGGGGCCGGAGCCCCACGTGTTGTAAATGTGGGGTTTTACAATCCCTGCAAGGTGGATTGAATTGTAGCGAATCTCATCCACACATTGTGGACAAATATGTGCAATGGACACATTGCGATTTCCAAACCCCTTGTGGTTTCGGAAATCACAGCATATCAATTATGCATATGAAAACGCCGGCAATGTCCCTATAGTATAATGGAAGCAGAAAGTATAAAGTGCTGCAAGAAAAATCACGATGCGTTGCTGCCACAGTTTTTCCTACACCGCTATTTTAC
Source organism: Leptodactylus fuscus (assembly GCF_031893055.1). Lineage (NCBI taxonomy): Eukaryota > Metazoa > Chordata > Amphibia > Anura > Leptodactylidae > Leptodactylus > Leptodactylus fuscus. The sequence goes on from NC_134269.1 coordinate 69,407,223, forward strand.
TGTGGCCCGCTATGTGGGTCCTTAGCCTAAAAGTTTAATCCATGCTGCTGCTCTCCTAATGACGATGTTGATCATCATACGCTGATGAGCAAAAGGGAAACAATGTTTTGAACTTCTGACTTTCAGGCTCCATATTTCACCATCCACTATAGTTTCGAACATGAGACTACCATCATTTTATAGACAATCATCTTGGCTATCCTATACATAAATTTGAAAAAACAAAACATCAATTCCAACTTTTTCATGTTTTTATTTTTTTGTAATCCCCTGTGTGGCATACATACTACTTTTATTCTTTATGTATGATTACAACAATAGAAAATCTACTGTATATGGATTTTTAATTTTTTTACTTTTATACAAGCATTTATACATTTACAATTATACATGCATTTAAAAAGTTGTTTTTGTGTCATCCATATTCTGACAACCATAACTGTATTACTTTTAGATATAGAGATACGGTTTTGGTACCATTTTGGGGTTCATACAATATGACTTCTGATCACTTTTTTTTTTTTTTTTGGGCGATCTGAAGAACAAAAAAATCCTATTTCTGTAATTTTCCTTTTGTGACCATGTGGGATAAATAACAGGATATTTTTATAGTATGGGTCATTACAAATATGGTGATAGCAGTTTTGTATAGTTTCATTGCCCACATTATTATCAGTGGGATTATACAGACATGTTTTTCATATTCCTTCGTTTTCTTTGTGTAAGTAGGGTTTAATTACAGGCCAAAACCTATCACTAGAAGGAGTCTTGCTTCTTGGAGAAATGTCTGCTTTGCTTAATTCAACGGAAACGAGTGGTGTTGGAGTCTTCCCAAGGCGAGGGAAAGATGGCTTCAGAACATATTTGTGTAATATCATCAACTCCAATATTACCCTAAAGTGGTGGTAATGTTAAACTGAAACACATTTCAGGGGGTGGATTTTAAAGCATTTGGCCAGTGAAATTGTTACTATTCCAAAACCTTAACACACTGTATTATTTACAAAAAGAATTCTGTTCCAAATCTCAACTTCTTATAAAACACTGAATTGTAAGTTTATCTAATGAAATCTTTCTCAGTTTCATCGATGATCAAAGAGCATTAGTGTACACATAAGTGTTCCATTATTGATATACTCAATCCTCACATGTCATGGTCTAGCACACAGCTTGTTTTTCCCAATAATCCTTTAACTTTGTACCAGTTGTTGGAGCAAAGCGTGCTATGAGTCACTAGACAATACTTGGATTTTCTTCCAGTTCTCCAACACCCTCTTATAAAAACTGTTACTAGAGCCATGGAAGTAGAATTAAGTGGGGAAGTACATTTAGCTTTTTGACATATTGTAATGTAACACCACATTATTGTTAATGTAGTTACTGATACCTACACTAGAGTGAAAGCCATGTTATTATCAATTCCTAGAAATGTAATTATTTAATTAATACCCTTTATTTTTATATCTTGCATCATTTGTAATACTTAAAGGAATTTCTAAGACTTTTATATCAATGACCAATCCTGAGAATAGGACAGCAATATCACAGGGGTGGGGGGGGTGGGGCAAGACACCTGCCATCCCTGCTGTTTAGCTCATTGAAGGGTCATGGCTAGAGATGAGCTCCATCATGAATTTTCTATAATATTTGGGTCAACTGAAGAGATTTGCAGTTTGCCACCCACAAATCACTATTATACTCTTTAGACCCCAGAAAATAATAAGCAGAAGCCGAGGGGAAGTTCAGAAACTTAATAAATGCGGGTACTCTCCTTCTTTCACCTCTTCTAAGCTCCATCATGGCCCTTTGTGGTCATCTTCCGGCTTTTTCTGGCCTCCTGGATGAAATAATGGGCCTTGGAAGACCAGTTAACCCTGTGATTGGGCCTCGGTGGTCAGATGGGACACGTTGACAATTGACATCATGACAGTTTCATTAAAATGTCAGTGACGTAACAATCGTGGTCGCAGGAAGTGCCTGGCTGGGCCAGCCCAGGTGAGGTGTATAAAAATAAAAAATAGACTTATACTCACCTTTCTTGGGCTGAATATTCGCTCTGGGGCTATTCTTGTGGTAGATGCTAAATCCTAGTGGGCTAAAGGACCTTTGATGTCATCAAAGGTCCTTTAGCCCACTAGGATATTATCGGACTCTTGTGTTGGCGGAGCTATCTGGATTGTATAGGACAGTGCGCACGCTTCAAGGAATCTGAACTTCTCTATACCCCTTAATTGCTGTCCATCTCACATCTTTGTATTTCCCAACCTACCCAAGATAGCACTATTTACTGGTGTTATCATGAACATAGGGAAATCCATTTAACATAAGTGTAAAAATGTGTTAGATACAGTATGCCTATGATTTTTAGAGCAGAAATTATAGCACATACTTACAGCCAGTAGCTGGGTTGATATGTTGGCTTCTGGTCTCCTTAATCTTAATAAAATGTCTTCAGAGTATTGAGGAACATCATCCATATAGAGAGTCCCTGGTTAATACTGGACATCTATTTTTCTGGTTTACTCCTCATGATCATCTAGAGTCCCGGGTACACAACTTGCTCTGATGACATAACTTAGATGGCATATGAAAAATAAATCAGGTCACCTTCATACCACTTAAAGAGGACCTATCCTGGTTTGGGGCACAGACAGTTCTATATACTGCTGGAAAGCCGACAGTGTGGTGATCTTGGTGACTAATCAGAACAGTCCTGACAATAGTTCAGGAACGTCTTCAAATGTAAAAAGTACCCAAGACACTATCCCTCTTCAATGGGTTAACTAAATCTAGAAAATCATGGCTACTTTCTAACAAAAACATTAAAGCACTTCTCTAAAGGATGTTAGTTGTATTGCAGCTCAAGTCTTTTCACTTTAATGCGACTGAGCTGCAATACCTCTAACAATCTACAGACAGGTGTTTTGTTATTTTTAGAAGAAACCAGCCATATTTTTTATAAGGCTTTATTTAGACATCAGACGACAAAACCCTGACTCAGTGATGCTTTGTTCCCACTTGCGCTTGGTGTCCGATGTGTGCATTCTGCCAGGTTTCCGTCTTCAGCCCCGGCAAAACTGGACAGGGGACGAAAACTGGCGGTCAGGTTTAAAAGCCATTCACTTGAATGGGTTTGTGAAGGTGGCCGCCCATGTCCGCCTGCGGCCTGTTCGTGGGGAAATGTGTTTTTTTTAGCCAGACACAAAGTCCTGCATGTCCAACGGTTTCCCTGTGGACAGGCCACAGGCAGACACGGGAGGTCACCTTTACAAACCCATTCAAGTGATTTCTGTCCTCTGTCCAGTTTTGCCAGGGCTGAAGACTGAAACACAGCGGAATACACAAACCGGACACCAGGCGCAACTGTGAAAACCCCCTTACTCAGTGATAAGGTACAATGAAGAGATCTGTGTTTTTGACCTACTCTTGGTTTAGGCTAACAATTACAAATCCAAAACACTGACCAGAATACTGACATATGAATAAGGCCTAATCCTGGAGAGAAATTTAAACATTAAATATCCCTATGTGTTTCTCTGGGGCCATTCACACTTCAGTCTTACCCAACAAAAAATGCAAAATCATCCACGTTGAAAGATGACAGAACAGAGCTGGAGCCTAAATAAATGGTTTGCTAAAGCAAATGGCGTATACCTTATAGGACTGGTAATAGTGGTTTTTAGTTTGTATAAGGATTGGAAAGGAGTAGAGGGTGACAAAATGGGAGACTAGAAATATATTATTAATAAATCAGGTTGTCAGGTCTTCTATAACAGTAAAAGTAAAGAATAGCTGCTCCCAAAATAATCTTCCATTTGATGTTAAGTAAAAGGTAGAACAGACCCAACAAAGTAAAACATTAAGGGAGCCAATAGTAAATGGATCAGGACCAAGTAACAGTTCTGTAAGTATACTTTCTTCAGGGATGTACGGTGGGTCCATTTTAAAGACTTCCACTGAGACCCAATGAATGTGCTGGAACAAGCAATGTCCTCTGATGTTCCCATGGACTCCTAAGCATTTGGCAGGATCTTTCTGTAGGAGATGATAAAGAGAAATGTATTTAGATTTATTATCTGGAACCTGTGACCTGAGCACAAGACAAGAATCTGATCACTGAGGTCAATAATAGACAACAAATCACTTTTCCTTAATGCTGCTCTTCATAATGTGATGTCTACTGTCGTGATATTTTCAGTGAATGGGTAACATCTCCTCTTATCCCAAAACAGGACATTTTAATTGTTTCTTGGCAGGCTTCAGTTTTTGACAAAATACGTGAAAAACAAAGAAATTGTTGGCCTATATGTGCAAAACTGTCTTCACTGCATCTCCTACCACAGCGTCTGGGAACATACTCACCTTTTTAATGATGTCCTTGGCGCTGGAGGATGTTTCATAAAACACTGTAGGATCATATACACACTCACTGGTCATTTCGATTATGAATACTCCAAGTGAAATCCAGTCTACTCCGGCGCTGTACCCCTCCCCAGTCTGCATCTGCCATAAACAAGGGAACCATTGTTACTGGTGTTACATCTTGTATTCTCCTTACTAATCCTGTATGTACCTATCCATATTATAATGTGTCATTCAGTAAACACAACCTGGGGCCTATTCATACATATTTATTTTATTACATTACATAATAGGAAGTTAATGAAGGATAATAAAATCAGAACCTATTCCCTATTCTGTAGATAGAGGATAAGTTTTATTAGTAATAGTCATATAAATACAATTGAAAAAGTAGTAAATTGTATTCTCACCTCAGGAGCCATATATACAATGGTCCCAGTGCATATGGTGGCTGTTCGGTTTCTGTGCATGTTATTAAAGAGGACCTTTCCTGGTCCGGGGCACAGGCAGTTCTATATACTGCTGGAAAGCCGACAGTGCGCTGAATTCAGCGCACTGTCGGCTTTCCCGATCTGTGCCCCAGGTAAAGGGCTATCGGTCCCGGTACCGTAGCTCTTTACAGTCAGAAGGACGTTCCTAACAGTCTGTCAGGTACATCCTTCTTCAAAGCAGTGCCTATTGCGCTGTACAGTGTGAGCAGGGAGGAATGGCTGCAAGATATCACAGCCTAGAAACGTGTTAGGGGTTAGCATTTTTTCTAACTTTAGGGGCTAGATGATCTCCGGAATTGATAGAGATCCTTGCTGGTCTTAGTAAGCTTTGGCAGTTTGAATGATCTCATTTAACCAGGGAGACGCTGAAAATTAGTTTTTCCTGGTTCTAGTAGATCGGAGGTGGGAGGCTGTGAACTGCCCCGTAGGCTCGGTCTAGATCTAATTTTAATGGGACTGATAAATATGGGGCTAACAAAATGAACACTGAGAAATAAAAATTAATATCAGTGTGTTAGATCTAGTTTAGTGCCGTTCTATTTATTTATTTATTAAATCCCCTGACACATTTATACTGCGGTGAATCTATGCAGGCATTGTGCTGGATTCCTAATATTAACCTAGGAAATATTGCTGCAGTTATTTGTCGGTCAGTGACTTTTTACTCACGCACCTGCACATTTTCTTTTTGAAGGGTGAATTCTCTATTTTAACTTTTGATAATAATAAAGGTTAACGTATTTAATAATAATATATATCCTCTTGGGGTGGATGTGGGACTTTCCACTATTGGTTTTTTCTTTCTTACTTGAGGGTAATACCTGATACAGATTTTTTATTGTTAGTGATTGACTCATTATTATTATTATTATTAATAATACATTTTATTTATATAGCGCCAACATATTTCGCAGCGCTGTACAGTTTATAGGGTTCAAATACAGACAGAAAGATACATTACAAAGAAAGTCATTTCACACAATGGGACTGAGGGCCCTGCTCGCAAGAGCTTACAATCTATGAGGTAGAGGGGGTGACACAAGAGGTAGCAGGGGCGTTATTGCTTATGCAGAGGTCAGACACTTTTGTAATAGAGGTTACTGTCATTACACAAACTTAAAACTTTATGAGCCGTCACCAGTAGTGTCCTTTAACATGTGGATGGAGCTTGGACCTATAAAGTTAGCTTGAGATGGCATCATATCATGTGGGGTAATGTGGGAGCTGGAACAGAGGAGGGTTAAATTTTGGGGATTCTAATTATGGTACGGAAGGGTTTACGTTAGAAATTGTGATAGGCCTGTCGGAAAAGATGCGTCTTTAGTTTGCCTTTAAAACTGTAGAAATTGGGAGTTAATCTGATTGTCCGGGGTAGAGCATTGCAGAGAAGTGGCGCAGCTCAGGAGAAGTCTTGTATACGAGCGTGAGAGGTTCTGATAATAGAGGATGTAAGTGTTAGGTCATTGAGTGAGCGGAGAGCACGAGTTGGGCAGTAGACAGAGATGAGGGAGGAAATGTAGGGAGGTGCGGCATTATGGAGAGCCTTGTGGATGAGGGTGATAACTTTATATTTTATTTTGGACCCTGCATTCAGAATAGATTGTAGAGGGGAGAGTTTAGTGAGGGGAAGACCGATTAGTAAGGAGTTACAGTAGTCAAGGCGAGAATGAATCAGAGAGACAATAACTGTCTTTAGTGTATCTCTGGTAAGGAAAGGGCGTATTCTGGAGATGTTTTTGAGGTGGAGGTGACATGAACGTGTGAGTGATTCAATATGAGGGATGAAGGGAAAGTCTGTGTCAAACATGACCCCGAGGCAGCGGGCCTGCTGCCTAGGAGTTATAGTAAGGCCTGAGACTACAAGACTACTAGACTTAAGTTCTAAGTGAGTATGGACAGATAAGTAAAAAGTATTGGCAGCTGCTTATTGCAATAACACAATACGCACCTGCAGATTAACCGGTTAAGGACCAGGCCCAAAAGTATGTTAAAGACCAGGCCTTTTTTTTCAAAACTGACATGTGTCACTTTAAATGGCAATAACTTTGAGACGGTTTAACTTACACAAATGATTTTGAGACTGTTTTTTTCGTAACACATTATACTTCATGTTAGTGGTAAATATTAATCAATATTTTTGTATTTATTTATAAAAAAAACTAGGAAATTTGATGGAAATTTGGAAAAAATTGCAATTTTCAAAATGTGAAATTCTCTGCTTTTCAGGCAGATAGTCATACCACCCAAATACATGAATAAATATTATCTCCCATATCTCTGCTTTATATCGGAATCATCTTTTGATTGTCTTTTTATTTATTTTGGACGTTACAAGGCTTACAAATGTAACAGCGATTTTCTAGATTTGCTAGAAAATTCTCCAAACCAATTTTTTAGGGACCGCTTCAGTTCTGTAAGGAATTATAAAGGCCTGTATAATAGAACCCCCATAAATCACCCCATTTTCAAAACTACACCCCTCAAATTATTCAAAACAGCATTTGGGATGTTTGTTAACCTTTTAAGTTTTTCATAAGAATAAACATAATATGGAAGTGAAATTTAGACATTTCATTTTTTTTCATTAATACATTCATTTAGACCTAAAATTAACACATTCACAAAGGGTTAAAGGAGAAAATGCATCTCACATTTTGTTATGCAATTTCTCCCGTGCACAGAAATACCCCACATGTGGGCGTAAACTGATTTTTTGGGTACACGGCAGTGCATGGAAGGGAAGGAGCGACACTGGGGGTGTGAACAGCAGATTTTGCTGGAATAATTTTCAGGCATCATGCCTCATTTGCAGAGCCCCTAGAGTACCAAAACAATGGAAACCCTCCAAAAGTGACCCCATTTTAGAATCTACACCCCTCACAGAATTCATCAAGGGGTATAGTCAGCATTTTGACCCTACAGTTGTTTCACAGATTTTACTAACATTGGGATGTGTAAATGAAAAATTACTAAAATGTCACTTTATCCCCAAAGTTTTAATTTTCACAAGGGGTTAAAGGAGAAAAAGTCCCCCCACAGTTTGTTAAACAATTTTTCCTGAACACGGCAATACCCCATGTGTGGCCATATTCTGCTGTATGGGGACATGGCGGGGCTTGGAATGGAAAGAGCGCTGTTTGGCTTTTGGATGGCAGATTTTGCTGGAATAATTTTAGGTGCCATGTCGCATTAGCAGAGCCCCTAGAGTACCAATACAGTGGAAACCCCCTAAAAGTGACCCCATTTGGGAAACTACACCCCCCACAGAACATATCAAAGGGTAGAGTGAGCATTTTGACCCTACAGCTGTTTCACAGATTTTATTAACATTGGGCCATGAAAATGAAAAATTACTTTTTTTCCAATAAACTGTCAATTTAGCCCCACATTTTTCATTTTCACAAGAGGATAAAGGGGAAAAAGCTCCATAAAGTTCGTTAAACAATTTCTCCTGAACACAGAAATGCCCCATATGTGGCCATAATCTGCTGTATGGGAACATGGCGGGGCTCAGAATGGAAAGAGGGCTATTTGGCTTTTGAAGGACAGATTTTGCTGGAATATTTTTCAAGTCCCATGTCGCATTTGCAGAGCCCCTAAAGTATCAATATAGTGGAAACCCCCTAAAAGTGACCCCATTTTGGAAACTACACCCCTCATAGAATTTATCTAGGGGTTTGGTGAGCATTTTGGCCTCACAGCTGTTTCACAGATTTTATTAACATTGGGACGTAAAAATGAAAAATTACTTTTTTTTCACAATGAATCGTCCATTTAGCGCCATATTTTTAATTTTGCAAGTAGTTAAAGAATTAAAAGCCCCCCACAGTTTGTTACACAATTTCTCCTGAACATGGCAATACCCCATATGTGGCCATAATCTGCTGTATGGGTACATGATGGGGCTCAGAATGGAAAGAGCGCTATTTGGATTTTGGAGGGCAGATGTGGCTGGAATAGTTTTCTCGTGCCATGTCGCATTTGCTGAGCCCCTAAAGTACCAATACAATGGAAACCCCTCAAAAGTGACCCCATTTTATAAACTACACCTGTCAAGGAATGAATCAAGGGGTATTATCATTTTGTGCCTAAAATGCTTCCAAAAAATGAATGTCCAAAATGAAAATTGAAATTTTGAAAGAAATATGCCATTTCGGTGCCCAATACGTTGCACCCACTTTGTGTTGTCAGAGACCTGCACTCCTAAAACTATTAAGGGGCCATCCCGAGGGGCAAAAAATGATATATGTGGGTGTAAACTGCTGCTTGGGCACACAGCAGGGCTCAGAAGGGAAGGAGCACTGCGCTTTTTAGCTTTTGGGGTACAGATTTAGAGGGACTTTCTGGGGGCCATGTTCCTTTTGGAGAGACCTGGAGGTAACTGTAAACCCCATTTTGTAGGGGCAAGTTTAGGGTCTCTGCAAAAGTGTCATGGCATCCAAAAACCAAACCATCTGTGCTCCAAAAAACCCAATAACCCTTCTGTGTCCGTCTGTGCCCTAATATCAGTTTATACCCACATATGACATTACGTACGTTATCCCGGGTACACCAGTGTCATACATGTTGCATAAACTGTAGTTTGGGCACACAGCAGGGCGCAGAAGGGAAGGAGCGCTATTTTGGTTTCTGGAGCACAGTTTGGTTTTTGGACGTCACTTTTGCAAAGCCCCTGAATTGTCAATAAAGTGGAATCTGCAGACATGTCACCCTATTTTGGACACTAGCCCACTGATGGGATTTATCAAATGGCGTAGCGAGAATTTTTAACCCTTGAGTGTTGCATTTATTTAGTTTCCAGAAATGAAATCGCAACTGATAATGAGAAGTTAAAAATGAAAAATTTCCAGAGATTCGCCATTTCAGTACCCGATATGTTGTGCCAGACTTATGTCAGCAGAGACACTCCAAAAACTGGTAAGCGGGTATCCCGGGCACAACAGCTTTCAGAGCGTTCATCTCTGATACAAGTCGGGCACAATATATTACGCACTGAAAGGACGGATTCCTGGAAAAATGGTCATTTTCACCTTTCACAATCAGCTGCGTATTCATTTATGGATAATAAGTTATAGCAAAACTTGGGGGCTAAAAATGCTCTCTGTACCCCTGGATAAATCCTTCAGGGGTGTAGTTTCCTAAATAAGGTCACATATCAGGGGATTCCACTTTACTGGCGTTTCAGCTCTGCAAAAGTGTCATGGCATCCAAAAACCAAACCGTCTGTGCTCCAAAAACCCAATAACCCTTCTTCCCTTCTGTGTCCGGCTGTGCCCTAATATCAGTTTATTCCCACATATGACATTACGTCCGTTATCCCGGGTACACCAGTGTCATACATGTGTCAAACATGTGTCATAAACTGCAGTTTGGGCACACAGCAGGGCGCAGAAGGGAAGGAGCGCGATGAGGCTTTTGGAGTACAGATTCAGATGTTTGGTATCTGGACGCCATGTCATGTTTGTAGAGCCTGTAAGGTACCAGAAAAGTGGATTCCCCAAAGGAGTGACCCCATTTTGAAAACTGCACCCCTCAAAGAATTTATCAGGGGGTGTAGTGAGTATTAGTATCCCAGACGTGACTGCACAGCGGATGGCGAAGAGGGAATATATAAGCTGTGTGGAGGACATTGGGGACACCAAATTCCCTACTATGTCCCAGGAGCTCCTATGATTGGGGGAGTCACTCTGGGGGTCACTTTGGGGGTCACTTCTGGTGTCTGTTCCCTCATAAGCTGTAAATCTGGGGTGTCCACTGATATTCGCTCACACCGCTTATATATTCCCTTCCTGACGCCGCCAGTTGTATTCTAATGATTTGGCGATTTTGCGTGATTTTGTCTTCACATTGCTAGATGCTATATTTTCTTTATTCTTTTGGTGACGCGGCCATATAAGGGCTTGTTGTTTGCGGGATGTGATGTATTTTGTAATGACACCATTTTTGGGTGCCTACAACATACTGAATACATTTTATTAACTCTTTCTTGCTGGATTTAAAAAAAAAATAAAATAAAAAATCCTGGCATTGAGTTGTACCCTTTAAATTTTGCGCCATGCAGCGTACAGTATAAGTAACATGTAGCCTTTATTCTGCAGGTCGGTACGGTTATGGCGATACCTCATTTATAGTATTTTTTTATGCAATACTAATTCTGCAGAACAAAAACACATATGGGGACATAAATCAGTGATTTTTGCATCGCCATCTTCTGAGAGGCGTAACATTTTTATTTTTCGGTTGACAGTGTTGGTTGAGGGCTTATTTTTAGCGGGACAACCTGCGCTTTTTATTGGTACTATTGTGGGGTGCATATGATTTTTTGATCACTTTTTATAGCATATTTTGTAAGGTGATATGGTGAAAAATCATTACTTCCGGCGGGTTTTTTCCGTTTTTTTTTTTTTTTTTCAGATGTACACCGTATACATTAAATATTATTTCACTTTTATTGTACAGGTTGTTACGGACGCGGCGATACCAAATATGCATTGTTTTTATTAATTTTTAGTACTTTTTTTATATAATTCATTTTGTATAGAGAAAAAGGGATTTTTGGGCTTTATAACTTTATTACTTTTTTCATACACTTTATTTTTTTTTAACTTTTTTTTTTTTTTTACTTTTTCATGTGTCCCTTTAGGACACTTGAATCAGTTGATGCTTTGATGAAAGCATCAACTGATTCTGTATAGTAGCTTGCAGGACACGAGCAGGACATGAGCCTGCTCGTGTCCTGCAAGCTGCAGAGGAAGTGAGACACATCGCTCACTTCCTCCATCGGTCGGCAGGATCAACCAGGTATGTGGGGGCTCCGGTAGTCTGGGGTCACTGGCCAGACCCCAGACTACCTTTTACTGACATCGGCACCCCCCGATCTCGCCGCGGGGGGTGCCGATCAGCTTCAATCTGCGGCGGATCCCTTTCGATCGCGCCGTGATGTTTCATGGCACGATCGAAAGGGTTAAAACGTTCAGTCGGAACTGAGTCCGACTGAACGTTGTTGAGGGGGTGGTTAGGTGTTAGTAACACCTAACCCCTGCCCTTCCCCCGCCCCACCCCCTGCCTAGTGAGTCTCTGAAGACTGGCCGTAAATTTACTATCGGCTGGTCTTAGAGACCAGGACTGCTGGCCGTAAATTTACGACCAGCGGTCCTTAACCGGTTAAAGAAAAAAAAATGCTGTGCCGCAGTTTATTCCATGCCATTGTCTCATGGAACATATGCCCCTGGACAGAGGGTGCGCACTGAAATGTGTCATCTGGCATAGATTTCAGGCATCATGGTGCCAGTACTCTGACATTCAAGAAAATATATCTGAAAGTGGCACGGGTGGCGCAAACCAGAAAAAATTCAAAAATTCAATAAAAAACAAATTCTTGTGCAAAATCCTATTTGCACATACATGTGCAACTTTTTTTTTTGCCTTGTACACCATATAACTCTTGTAAAAGGTATACCGTATTTTGCGGACTATAAGGCGCACCGGACTATAAGGCGCATTACCCATGAGCGCCTTATAGTCCTGCCTAGGTCCATATATAAGGCGCACCGGACTACAAGGCGCAGCGCTGTCCGGTGCGCCTTATATGATTGAAAGCGGCGGCCGGCAGACTTTGCCGGCGGCCGCTTAACCCCCCGCGTGCCGGCCGCTTCTATTCATTTCAATGGTACGCTTCCATTGAAATGAATGGAAGCGCTCGGCACACGAGGAGTTAAAGAACTTCCTTCTTGATCACGTCGGAATAATCTCCTTACCTTTTTACCATAGCCAGCGCCGCCTTCTTCCGCAGCTCCGTCTCTGTCTTCTTTGGGCCTCATGGATGACGCATGCGCAGTCGGCTCTAACAGGCTCTCGCAGCCAGAGCCGACTGCGCATGCGTCATCCATGAGGCCCAAAGAAGACGACACGGAAGGCGCGAACACAGCTCAGGGAGAAGGCGGCGCTGGCTATGGGAAAGGTAAGAGACGAATAGTCTTTTAAGGCTATTCCGACGTGGTTAGGGGGAAGAGGTTCTTTTAATGGTAGAATCTAGAGTTGAGCGAGTACTGTTCGGATCGGCTGATCCGAACAGTACTCGCTCATCTCTAGTAGAATCTCTTTAAGCAGCGGCCGCCGGCAAAGTCTGCATGCCGCTTCCATACATTACAATGAGAGCGCGCTATTCAAATAGTTAGAGATGAACGAATACTATTTGAATAGCGCGCTCCCATTGCAATGTATGGAAGCGGCATGCAGACTTTGCCGGCGGCCGCCGCTTAACTCCTCGCGTGCCGCCGCTTCAAGCCTTATATAAGGCGCACCGGACTATAAGGCGCACTTTCGATTTCTGAGGAAATCGAAGTATTTTATGTGCGCCTTATAGTCCGGAAAATACGGTAATAAATCTGCCACATTGGGGGAAATGGGAGCAACTTATAAGATTGCCTGTCAATCACCATTCTGCAGATTTTGACTGGTGGAATAAATGGGTCGCTGCAACCTGTGAATCTCCACAGCTCCCTGAATATATAGCACCACTGCCGTCCAGATACAGTGTAAGAATGTTATGTCAGTGATAGAAATCTATGAGCAGCATCATGGGGGAAGTTTATGGAGCATTTGCAATCAAAATAATGATATGAAATAAAAAAAAAAAACATCAATAAATCCTTAAGGGGTTAAAGATGTTGAGAAATAGAAAAAAGTAACTTCTCTCTGCCTAGCATTTGTCTGATACTGAAACTCAGCCCCATTCATCACTCAAACATTGTTATTCATTTATCATATCTAAATTCTGTATTATAAATTGTGGAGCATTATTTGATTTTGATAAAGTTAAATTGAATTACAGTCATTTTCAGACATATTACTTAGCAATATCAGAAGATGGCCTCTCTAGTGTAATTGGGTTTTTGCGCGGTGGTACCTGAATCCCTATCTAATAGGTATTTTGCATTTATGGCAATGTGCAAGCAAGCATACTTTAGATTTCCTTGAAATAACATCTGCTTTGCTTACAAGGTAAAGAAACACCTACACATAAGCTTCTTGGTAATTCACTGCGGTGACATTTTATGCATGCATGAAGCAGAATATGGGCACCTCTAATGGGGGCAGATCATGCAACGCCTATGGGGCAATGACGAATCTTGTTATATTCTTTAGATCTACCTGCTTTAACTTTAGGGGATAGACTGCAGGACAATAACCACAGATATATACAGAATTCATGGGGCACAATAGTAAAATTCAGAAAGGGCCCTACCTCACAATCCATTTAGATAACATGATGTGCCATTATTTGTGACACAGCTGCATGCTTTTTTCTCCACCGATCTTTGGTGGAGACTTTGGCGTAGATGTGAACTTATCCTTAGACTAATAAAATAAACTCACGCAATTTGATTTCTTTATTATTTGTATATTTTTTCCTTTTCTCTCTCGTTCTTATCCCCTTTGGGTGGGTATGGTGGTCTTGGAATATTGGAGATTTATATTTTGCACATCATAAATAAGAACTCTAGAATGGCCTATTTAACTATTTTTCTCTGTTTTGTACATTGTTTTTCTAAATTTGGATTTGGAGTATGTATGTTTGCATATAGAAAGACAGAGACAAACTGCTTCCAGACATCCTCCAGAGGACAAGGAATATGGCACTTTGAAATATTACATGATTGATCCTTGTTTTCACTAACATGATGCATCTGGGAAAAAAAGTTGTGTCTAGGAAAAAAAAAAAAAAAAAATCTGCATACAACATATGTCCTAGGGGGAAGTAAATCTGGGAAAGTCACTGGTGGCCCCAGCTGGAATTTGCAGTTCAGTTCTGGGGATCGGTTCATAGAAAGGATGTCCTATAGATAGAAAAGGCGCAATGGAGGGCCACAAAAATGATAAAGGGAATGGAGGACCTCAGTTATGATGAGAGATTAAAGCCGGGTCCCCACATTGTGAATACACTGCATTTTACAATACCTACAAATTGAATGAAAAAAGAAAAAGACACCGAGCAAACCGTAGTGTAGATCTGTGACTTTAGGGTTTGGTGAAATAACAGTGTAGGCTCACCTTTCAGAGTTGTGTGGATACACAACACTTCACTAGGCAACAAGATCCAGGCAGGGATCCTGTAGTTGGGTACAGCTGCGGAGTACCTTACACCACGAGGGTGTATGAGAATACGAAAAAGGACCAAGTTGTCAAATTGTGGTTACAATCCAGGACAAAAGAGGACCCGCGCTGATAGGTTTAGGTGAAGGAAAAATGACTTTATTGGAACAACACACAACGCGTTTCGGGCATACACTCTGCCCTTCTTCAGGTGCAATGGTTCTTTAGCCGTCCTTGCCAGGGTTTCACTTTTTGCTCTAGATAATTGCTACTAGAGTAAGTACAAAGAAATACCATATATCAACCAATACATACACAGTCCAGTCATATTAATGTGACCACCGCCTACTTTTGACGTCAACATTAAATAACCAATCGCAGAAGGCACGTGTCATCAGCCATCTAGATGCACTCATCATTGTGGAAGGCATGATGGATTAACACAAGTATGCATCTATCCTTGTGGACCATGTTCACCCCTACATGCGAAATGTTTTTCCTCAGGATGATGGCATCTACCAGCAGCACCATGCGATGTGTCATAAAGTTTGCAGTGTATGTGTGTGGTTCGAGGAGCATCAGGATGAGTTTACCTTACTCCCTTGGCCAGCAGATTCCCCGGACTTGAACCCAATTGAGAATCTGTGGGACCACCTCGATTGGGTTTTTTGCACCATGGATGCATGGATGCACAACTCTCTTCCTGCACATCTCGCAGCGGTCCACTCTACCAAAGGTGGTTATTCTGGATTTTGACAGGAGGTCACATTAATGTGACTGGAATGTGTATAAATGGCATTTATCGATATTGTAACATGCTGCAGAGTTTCTTCTCAGCAGAAAATCTGCGCAGTATACATGTCTGAACATGTGCAAAGAGTAAAATTGCCTTTGCTGCACAACAAACCAGAGCTCAACTAAGAAGAATTTGTTGCCCACAGAAACCAATCACAGGTTAGCTAAGAAGAAAGCCACACCCTTTTCAACTGTGATGTCATAATGCCGTCACAACTTGTATCCCATACACACAGTGCAGCTGCTGCAGTCTTGTCTTGCACATTTCAGCTGCAACTTCTGTATCCTATATAACCCTAGGTACTGTATACTAGGAAAAGCAAACTAAGCATAATAACCATGAAATTGGTCAAGTGGTATTCATGTGCCCAAGTTAGAGAGTGCTAGGTAGACTGTGGGGGCAAATACCAACAGTCTGTATATGGATAGCTGTTGTTCTGTCATTTTCTACTGAAGTCTGTAAAAATTCATATGGCAGGACCCATAACATAGTCAGTCTGGCTCCCTGAGACATCTTACTGGCTTTACAGTATATCCATATTTATGGCTTCCAATTTCTCAGCACCAAGAATTTGGTAACAAAGTAAAATATTTTCTATAGAATGTGAAAAGTGTAAAAATTGATGTCAGAAATCATTCCTGTTATAGCAACCAATCAGAATCCAGCTATACTTTCTCAGGGCAGAGTTTTAATAAATCATTCTCTGGCTGGTTGCTATAACAATTATGGAACTCTTTGGTGCAACAGTATGACATCATAGACAGATGTGGTTCAAGAATATACAATCAGTATAGTAGCAGAATACACTGAGTGGCCAAAAGTCATGGGAAGGTACCAGATGCGCTGTTAATAGCGGGTCGCCCTCCGTGAGCCCTGATAACTGCAGCAAAACGACGAGGCATGGAAGAGTTCTGGAGGGATATTGATCCACGCAGTCTGCACTGTAGCCCACAATTGGTCCTGTGTAGTTGGCGCTGAGTCCATGAGGCGGACACTGGTATCCACAGCATCCCATAAATGCTCTATGAGGTTGAGATTGGGCGAGCAGGCAAGACAATTGAGCAATTGAGGGTCATGAGGTCACTGGTGTGTTCATTAAGCCAGTCCCGTGCCACCAACGAGCGATTACATGTTACACTGTCCTGTTGGTACACAGCATCCCCATCAGGGAACTCCAACACCAGAAAGGGGTGCAGATGGTCTGCCATAAATTGCATGTATCGAGCACCGGTCATAGATCCCTGCACTCGGACAATTGGGCCCATTTGCGACCATGTGAACACGGCTCAGACCATGACTGAGCCACCTTCCACCTGGACATGTCCCTGTTGGCATGCAGGTTCCATGGCTTCATGGGGCATACACCATACTCTCACACGCCCATTGACTCAATTGGAACTGTGATTCATCAGATCATGCCACATGACACCACTGTTCCATAGTCCAATGATGATGGTCGCGGGCCCATGCCAGTCTTCCAGCTCTGTGTTGCAGTGTCAGCAAAGGGACATGGGTCAGGGATCGACTGTTGAAGTCTAGGCGGTGCAGTTCTTGGTGTATAGTCCTGGTGGAAATGGGGTCCTGGTACCCCACATTCAAATCGGCGGTGATTTGACCCACAGTAGGCCATTGAGAGCCCCATATGACTTTGCGGAGGTGACGTGACGTGAGTTCATTGAACACTCATGGTTGACCGGTGAGCTGGTTTACGCGGCTGCCAATGTTGTCTCTGCGATATTGTAGGTCCGCCCGAGACACTGTTGACCTTGGAAACTCAAATTCCCAGGTAATTTCCAAAATGCTATGCCCCATGCGTCTTGCACCAATTGTCATCCCTCATTCAAAGTCTCTTAACTCGTGATGTGCTGCCATGTTCACGAGACACCTGTCTGCATCAGACTACTCAGATATCCTGGCGACACTAGCGCTATAGGCCGCATCGCATCACACTGTTTGAGTTTCATATCCGTCACAACCGGCACTGGGACACGCCTTTGCGTGACTTCTGGCCACTGAGTGTAAAACACATTAATATAACATAATTACTCTTTCGTACATTAAAGGGATTTCCCATTTCTGTTTCCTCATCAGCTTTCCCTGCTGTCTCCTTCTGACTTCATCTATTCCGTATGAAACGTCAAAGTCAAAGCTGCTTCTCCACCCCCAGCTTACTGAGCAGGACACTATGAAGTAGCACAATACATATTATGATACTAGAAATATAATATAAATGCAGATCAAATAATATGTACATGCTTCAAGAGTCTCAGTGTTATCTGTTGGTTTACATACACATTGTTTCCATAGAGCTGGACCTCTGTAATAAGATAGGACAGTGGATAAGGCCAATGTCGCGATGCATAATGACGCTGGTGTAACCCATGTCTTTGACGTCACCGAAGAGGGCTGAAGACTGAGCAGGGAGTGACACTGGAGCCAGGGAGAGGTAAGCAACATTTGTTTATGTTTGTCACCTACCCTGGGCCTCTGATCATTATCCTCGGGAGTCTGAAAAGACCCTCGAGTATAATACGTTTGTGGGTCACGAACCCCAAAAATTTAGGCTTCTGCAAAGCCTAAAATTTTTCCAATATTTGTAAGGACCACCCTAGGGGACACTATCAGACATTATATTGTGTGGAGTGGCCACCGCAGGATATTATAAAATGCTAAAATGCTGCAGAATATGATGACACTATGTAGTGTGAGAGAGTGAAGGGTGTGGTTTGGGAAGACAGGTATGTCCCAGCCAGGCACCTAAAGGGTGTATGGTAAAGGCGCACACCAGGGGGGTCAGCTGACTAATCAGGCCCTAATAACAGTCTGTGTGTGAGGACTAGCAGTGTGGCACCATACTAACAGAGCTGACCTCTCCATACCAAACCTACAGAGCAGGTACTGTGCCACCCGTTGTTGTTGCCAAGGTGGGAGACTGGTAGCCAGTCTCCTGTATAGTTAGGGAAAAGTGTTCCTTATGTTTAAGATAGTTCTCAGCCCAGAAGGGTTTTGTTTTGGTTATTTGTGCCTCTGCAAAGGCAGTGTATGCACTGTAGTGTTGTAGTGAGGATGCCAGTCTTCTGGAATAAGTCCACTATGAGATGGTTACTCTTGTAGATCAGAACACTTTATTCCATGCTCCATCATGGCTCCCTGTATAACAACTCCTCCCCCTAAGCTCAGCCCCTCCTCCATTACTACCTCACTGTTGCTAGGCAGACAAAGCAGAATAAGAAATCAGAACAGAACATACAGAACATACTTATAACAACATCACATCTCTCCCCTTCTTATAAAAAAATAAATAAAATGCAAACATTATAAATGAACAATAAATAAAAGGTCCGAACTGAAAAGAAAATTTTACTGCAGAACATAGTTCCTGAGGTGCGTTGGTGGCCTTCGACTCATCCTTGTCGGGTAGCGTTGAGACATCTCGTTATCAGAAACAGTCTGTGAATTTTCGGAGGTATCTCTTGTTGGTGTTGCTGAACCAGTTGTACCTGGTGAAATTTCCTCATCATCTGTCTCCTCTGCACTGGCTCCTGGGTTGTAGTCACGAAGCTTTTTAAAATGGGAGACATTTCGTGTCACTTGATGACCCTGGCGTTGAGCAGTAACCATGGTACCTTTGACGTGTGTGACTTGAAAGGGTTCTGGATGATAAGGGGATGATAACTTGTCACTGGGTCTCAGCCTTTTAACAAGGACCCAGTCTCCCACATCCAGCTGTTTGAAGCGACAACTTCTCTTATCTGCATATCTTTTCATCCTGCCTTTGGCAAGGGAATCATTGAGGACCAATGGAGTCTGGACGTGAACTACTGGGATGTTTGGAAGCTTAATGCGCAAAGGCCTGCCGAAAAGCGCAGTCGCTGGCGGAGTTCCTGTAGTAGAGTGTGGGGTGACTCTGTACTGTCTAAGGAATCTGTACAATTCTTGCTGCAAATCCTTGTGTTCCATGGTAGCAATCCGAAGAGTTTTGTTGATTGATTGCATGAAGCGCTCCACTTCACCATTGGCTTGAGGCCAGTAAGGAGTTATTTTCCTGTGGTTAAAACCAAGATAAGTTGCAAAAGACTGAAAATCTGCACTATTGAAAGGTGGCCCATTGTCAGTCTTCACTGTTTCAGGTATGCCATATGCAGAAAAGATTTTGTCCAGTTTTGGTATGACAGCTCTTGCAGAGGTGGTGGAAACGGGTTCAATGACTGGAAACCTAGAAAAATCATCTATGACAACCAGTAAATAGGAATGATCTGGCAGAGTGCAGAAATCAACACTCACAGCAGTCCATGGATTGTCTGGCAGAGGTGTCATTTGTACTGGTGCTCGGCTATGGTCCACCGTAGTTGCTTGGCAAGGTATACATGTGGCAATAAGTGCTTCCACTTGTTTATCTAGTCCGGGAAACCATACTTTCTCCCTAAGTAACTGCTTTGTTTTAACTATACCTTGATGGGCCTCATGGGCCAGATCGATCACTCTACTCTGAAGTTTCTGAGGAATGACCAGGCGGTTGTCACGTAGTAGTATGTTTGAGTCAGATACAGAAAGAGAGTGTCTTGCATTAAAGAAGGCCTGCAAATATGCTGTTTGGCCCTGCGGTTGAAGACGAGTCTCAGCTAGAAAAGAGTTCCAGTTCTTAGACCGAACAGTGTCAATTACCAACTGAAGTTGGGGATCAGAATCCACCGCATGTTTAATTTCTTCGAGGGTCATTGCTCTTGGCACAGAGTGTGTAACAATGAAGTTTACATGCTCCTCAGCTAAGACAGTGGCAGGCAAGTCATCTTTGGTAGACTGTGGTGAAGGGTGTCTTGAAAAATAGTCTGCAGGGTTCCCAGCTCCTGCCTCATATCTCAAGTGAAAGCGATAGTTCTGCAAGCGGAGTAGCCAGCGTTCAAGTCGTGGGGGTGGCTTTGATGAATGTTTATTGAATATTGGAATGAGTGGTTTATGATCACTGACCACTGTGAATGGACGACCAAAGAGGTAAAGATGAAAATGAAGGCATCCCCATACAACTGCGAGAGCTTCCCTCTCAGTTTGAGAATAGCGCTGTTCCGTTTCTGTTAAAGCCTTGCTCGCATAGGAGACTGTGGAGATACTGCCAGTTTTGGACACCTGAGTTAAAATTGCACCAAGGCCTACAGGACTGGCATCCACAATGAGCTCAGTAGATTTTAGTGGGTCAAAATAGGCCATGACTGTGTCACTAGAAAGACTGGACTTTAGTGTATCAAATGCTGATTGATGTTCAACTGTCCATGACCAAGGAGTATCCTTTTTAGTGAGCTGTCGTAGGGGTTCAGAAACAGTAGCCAGATCAGGTATGAATCGTCCACAGTATGTGACCAGACCAAGAAAACTTCGAACATCTGAGACATTTTGTGGCTGGCTAGCAGAGGTTATGGCAGCTACTTTCTCAGGGTCTGCAGAAACACCATTTTCAGAAAAAATGTAGCCAAAAAAGTTCAATGACGTCTGGTTGAACTCGCATTTTGATGGATTAACAGTTAAATTGCAGGTTTGCAGTCTCTGAAAAACTTGTTCTAGGTGATTGTCATGTTCCTCTTGGGTTGTGCCAAAGATAAGGATGTCATCACTAACATTGAGGACTCCAGGTATTCCTGAAAGAACCTGCCTGATAACATTCTGAAAGATTTCTGCAGCCGATGAAATGCCAAAATTCAGCCTCTTGAACCTTCTTAGACCGACATGAGTGCTAAAAGTTGTGATATATCTGGAGTCTGGATGCAATTCAAGCTGATGATAACCAGATTTTAGATCAATTTTTGAGAATACTTTTGCACCATTTAGATCTGTGAGAATGTCATCAATGGTAGGCGTAATGTGCCTTTCTCTTTGAATGGCTCGATTGGCATGTCGCATATCCACACATAACCTGATTTTACCAGGCTGCTTAGGTTTAGGCGCAACAACAATTGGTGAGACCCAGGGAGTTGGGCCCTCGACACGTTCAATAATCATCTGTCTCCAGGTCTTGTAGCTCTTTCTCCACCAGCTTGCGGACATGGAATGGGATGCGCCTGTGAGGTTGAACTGACGGCTGTACTGACTGGTCAATGTGTAATTTCACTTGAAAGTCTTTCAGCTTTCCTATGCCTTGAAAGAGTTGAGGATATTTCTGCATAATAGTTTGGACAGAAGAGTGTGTTACGCTGTTTGCCAGTTTCACTAGGCCCAGAGATACCGCACTATTGCAGCTGAGAAGAGTGTCTGAAGAACATTCCACTACATAGAAAGTGTCCGTGATGGATTTCCCTTCAGCCGTTAGTAATGCCTGAAATTTGCCACATAGGGGTAATGCAGTAGCTGAACCATAAGGATATATCTGCAGGTTAGTGCATTGCAAAGCAGGTTTGTTCTTTAGCTGGCTATAAGTGGCATGACTAATAACATTGACAGACGCCCCTGTATCTACCAGTGTCTCCACCGGATTGCCATGTATTAAGATGACTTGTTTGGGATTAGACATTGCATGCACATTGTGAGACCCCTCAGTCACTGAGAATAAATGGGTGCTGCTGGGCTCATCCACAGGGGGCACTGACTGCACTGCCTGAACTTTCTGTGGCCAGGCTTGTTTAGCAGAGAGAGAAGATTGTGATTTTAATCTGCAGACTTTTGCAAAGTGATTTTGTTTCCCACAGTTATGACAAGTTACTCCCTTTGCTGGGCATGGTTTCTGATGAGGATAAGGACCTCCACAGTTGTAGCAGGTTGCAGCCTGTGTGTGAGGCACATGTGGCTTCTGAGTGAGCTTTGCTACAGAAGATGGCTGCTCTGGTATACAGTCTGTGTTCTCTATAAGTTTAGCTTGATTCTCTGCTGCATCATGAATACGTGCAATGTCCAGTAGCTTTGCTAAAGTCATGGTGGGATCTCTGAGTGCTTGTCTCCTTAACTTAGAGGATACACAACTGTCACGGTGGTCCTCAAGTCAGACCAATAGGTATATTGGATGGATTCCAAATTACGTCACACTCCGGAGCGTCAGTGATGCAATGACACAGAAACAAGTTGAATCTGGGCTAAAGCATAAAGTTTATTGAACAAATCATCTCTTCTTATACCCAAAGAAGTGGGCGTACATACAGGGTGTATTATAGAGTAATCATTAACTTGGTAGGCGTATATGGGTGTGTCATTGAGTAATCATTACCCGTTAGGATTCAGCAATTTCTATACATGAGTATTACAAGAATATCCCACCCCTAATCATGAATATTCTAACTGTTCTGACATCTGATGATGAGGTTCGCTCAGTGCGCATTACGTAGTGTATGTTTTAGTCACCTTACCGCGTGGCATAACAAAGTCTATTTTAATAACCATCTTATCACTTTATTCCAGCCACTTTATTACTCTGTTTATTATGGGGTGCGGCATTATGTCTGCAAATATTCTGATTAATATGGAATATGTGTCAAGCTGACCTGGAGATGCATGTTACAATCTTAAGTTATTGACAGAATGTATACACATATAGGGAATATATATGAACGTATTGATTTCCCTATCACAACCTTGTATGATTTGCATCAGAATTTCCTTGTCTATATCTGCAAATTCACAGTAAGCTGCAAGTTGTCTTAAGCGGACATGATATTCATCAATGGTTTCTGTTGCTGACTGTTTTGACTGTCTAAACTTGAAAATTTCAAAAGCTGCATTTATGTATGGAGAGAAATGCTTAGTTAGCGCTGCTTTGCATAGCTCATAGTCACTGTCCTCCCCTGTATTGGGCAGAGTTGTGAAGATATCATAGACTTGCTCCCCTGCATAGTGTAATAACATGGCTTTCTTTCTTGCATTATCAGTAATGTTCATTGCTTGCAGGAATATCTCAAAGCGTTTCAGCCATTTATTCCAGCATGCTGCCAAGTTTGCTTGGGGCTGGTGCACATCAAATACAGCAAAGGAGGGTAAGCAGGCCATGGCTGGTGCTAGGATTGCAGTCCTGTAAACAGTTTCTGTAGCAGTCAAATACCTTTAGCTGATTATTCTTAATCCTTGTCGCCAATTGTAGTGTTGTAGTGAGGATGAAGGTCTTCTGGAATAAGTCCACTATGAGATGGTTACTCTTGTAGATCAGAACACTTTATTCCATGCTCCATCATGGCTCCCTGTCTAACAACTCCTCCCCCTAAGCTCAGCTCCTCCTCCATTACTACCTCACTGTTGCTAGGCAGACAAAGCAGAATAAGTAAGCAGAACAGAACATACAGAACATACTTATAACAACATCACATGCACTACAAGTGAATAAAGCCTGAACTTGTGTGCAACCCGGTGTCTGTGTCCCTGTTTCCTGCACTGCTACAAGCATCTACCTGAGCAATTTCCCCACAGTAGGTAAATATAATGGTCCAGAATTTGTAGACACGATCATGAGTGTATAAGGTAGTTGAATATTTGGCACATATAGTAACGTGCTTAAACATCAAGATGCTGAGTTAATGGAAATTCAGCCCACCTAAAAATTCAGGAGTAAATACAATGTCAACACAGCTGTGGGATCCTGCCCATGACATGAAGACTTCACGAAGTATAAGCTGACCCCCCCCTCCCCCTGCCCACATCACTGTACTGTCACTACGTTGAACAGGGTGTCCGGTCCTGGACTTTTAGATAAATTCCTTGCCTTTCATCTGAACTAAATATACAGATCACTACTATACTCTACACCAGCAGTAGGCAACTTTCAGTGAATGGAGTGCCAATTTATATATATATAAAAAAATCAGGTTAGTTGTCACCAGAAATATGTGAGAAATATGTGATACTGTTACAGATTGTATGAAAAGTGCCTTGCCTTCCCCAAAAAGAGGTGTGACAGAGGGGGATCAACCCATCTACGTCAGCCTCTGTCATAGATTGCTGATACTATGGTGCATCTTTGGTGCATGAGCTTTTCCTGTGTTGCTGTTTGGAGGCTACTGATTAGATCCATCTAAAATCGCCAGATGAATAAATCCTACAAGTCTGACTTGATCAGATAGAACGGATGGACACAATCCTAGTCAAAGGGGTCCCTTGGGCTCTGTTTGTGTCTGTCATGGAAGATACCGTTTTTCTGTCCCTTTAACGGTCCAGAAACACAAAAACAACTACATAGGTGTGAACCTAGCATTATACAGTTCACATCTGGATTCTTGTTACTGTGTTAGGGCAAATTCACATGGAGTAAAGTGGAGTGCGATCTGGCACGTATAGGCATGTCAGCAGTTTGAGCGCTCAAAAAGATCCCATTGATTTCAATGGGAGTTAGGAGCGTATACACCGCGTAATTTTGCACCCGTAATATTGCGGACGCAAAATTAACGACGCAAAATTATGCGGCGTATACGATCTTAACCCCATTGAAATCAATGGGATCTTTTTAAGCGTGCAAACTCTGACACGTCATATACATGCCAGATCGCGCTCCACTTTACTCCGTGTGAATTCAGCTTTACTGTGTCTTGCCTGGTCTGGCCAGTGGATATGAACATAGGGGCTTATTTACCAAAGCTGGTCTTAATAATCCCTGCCCATCCCTTGAGAGTTTGAACCAAGTTTACGACAATGCGCACTATGGGAACTTAATAGCCATGCTTACTCCACTAGGAATTCTGGGAAAAGGTATTCAAATAAGTTGTTTTTTTTTCAATGGAAAAATGAAAACTTCTAGCACCACCTATTGGGAGGTTGTTATCTTAGAAACCTTTTAGGGTATAAGTGGGATGAGGACATGGATACTTATAAGAATGGGATAGTCAGTAACACTGTCGATTTTGGCTATTTCATTAAGGTAGGGATCAGGCTACACAGGCAAAGTGATCATAGGGAGGTAATGAGACAGGGGCTCCAGTGGTGAGCCAGTCTTAGAGGAGTGGAGCTATTTTTAGGGGTATTTTCCTCTGTGTATATCTAGTTACCAATAGTAAATTGCATGTAGAAATATAGAGACTATAAAGAATTTTAATATGGTAATTATAGCAATGTAATAACAACTGTAAGAAAACATATTGTATTACTTGTAATGTTATTATTTTATAATGCAGTTTTCATCTGCAGTCATCTTTACAAGAACTACAGTATGGACATAATCCATCATTTGGCGTCCGTCATATAAGTGTATGAAGAACCATTTGTGGTCCATGCCAGAGGCTACACATACAATTAGTCACATGAGTTTTTCCGTAATGTGATGATAATAATAATAATTAGAGATGAGCGAGTATTATTTGATCGAGTAGGTATTCGATCAAATACTACGGTATTTCGAAATACTCGTACTCGATCGAGTACCACTCGCTGTTCGAATGTAAAAGTTCTATGCAGAATCAGCATTGATTGGCCGAATGCTATACAGTTGGTCAATCAATGCTGGTTCTTCTCCTACCTTTAGAAGTCTTCTCCGTGCAGCTTCCCCGCGGCGTCTTCCGGCTCTTCCGGCTCCTCATTCACTCTGCCAGGCATCGGGCCTGGGCAGAGCCGACTGCGCATGTCCGCTTGTAGTGCGGGCATGCGCAGTCGCTCTGCCCAGGCCCGATGCCTGGCAGAGTGAATTCAGAGCCGGAAGACGCTGCAAGGAGAAGACTGCACGGAGGATCCAGCCCGACCCTCACTCGTGGACTTGGTAAGTATAATTCCATCGAATGTTGCCTACCCCTGAAACGAGCATTTTCCCCCCATAGACTATAATAGAGTTCGATATTCGATTCGAGTAGTCGAATATTGAGGGGCTACTCGAAACGAATATCGAACCTCGGACATTTTACTGTTCGCTCATCTATAATAATAATAATAATATAAAAGTCACTTGCAACATGTATATATACTTTCCAATGTATATATATTTGTCATTTGTTACATGTATATATATTTGTCATACTAATCCTCTTAGGCTATGTTCACATCTGCACCAGAGTCTTCGTTGGATGACATATGTTTTCTGACAACAATGGCTGTGCAATTTACCAATAAAATACTGGAGTCACTGGACACCGCATGTGGTTTGGCCACGTGCAGTCAGCTGCACCTCTGGTCTTACCCTTAGTAGTTAGTTTGTTGTTATTGACACAATGATCCATGGCAAGGATTTAACCTTGGCTTGATCTACAAAGCCAACCAAACTGAGGCTTCTTCCATGGGTAGAGTCATTCTGTTATGCTCCATAATCTTGAGGTTTGCCGTTTTTGGCAAGATCTACTTATGAGGTTGACATTATTGCCATTAGATATTTGGATATAGTAGCGTGTACATTCTTTCAAAACAATGCTCAAGGAAAGAAAGTAAGAAAGCTAGCACGATGGAAGAAATACATAGTCCACACCAACACACAGTCCTGATTTCCATATTCTATACAGCTTCTATGTCATGTATAGGAAGGGCTGCAGATGAAGCCAGCATTTACTATGTGGCTTCCCTTCCCTTCCCTACAATACAGTAGCGTAATAGTGAGTGTGATGCCATTCATTACCTTGGAGATAAAACTAGAGAAGAGATTGTGAAAATACAATAAAAAATATTTTTCACACTGTCAATATTCATTGATTTAATAGAGGAGAGACGTACTGTACCATCCGCCACTTTTTGTTAGGACATTATTGGACAGTCCCATGTGCATTCTGTTATTTGACCCCATACATTTCTGTCACAACCCTTTACTCTTTCCCAACCCTGTTAAATAGCTTTATATGGTTTCTTTAAAGTTCATAGCTATGCTCATTTTTCCACCTTGTTGCAGCGTTGAAAGTATAACAATCATCTCTAGTACTCTGTTGTTTTCTGTGAACATAGTCTGTATGTCAGGCCTGTGGTAAGGATTAGAGATGAGCGAACACTAAAATGTTCGAGGTTCGAAATTCGATTCGAACAGCCGCTCACTGTTCGAGTGTTCGAATGGGTTTCGAACCCCATTATAGTCTATGGGGAACATAAACTCGTTAAGGGGGAAACCCAAATTCGTGTCTGGAGGGTCACCAAGTCCACTATGACACCCCAGGAAATGATACCAACACCCTGGAATGACACTGGGACAGCAGGGGAAGCATGTCTGGGGGCATAAAAGTAACTTTATTTCATGGAAATCCCTGTCAGTTTGCGATTTTCGCAAGCTAACTTTTCCCCATAGAAATGCATTGGCCAGTGCTGATTGGCCAGAGTACGGAACTCGACCAATCAGCGCTGGCTCTGCTGGAGGAGGCGGAGTCTAAGATAGCTCCACACCAGTCTCCATTCAGGTCCGACCTTAGACTCCGCCTCCTCCGGCAGAGCCAGCGCTGATTGGCCGAAGGCTGGCCAATGCATTCCTATGCGAATGCAGACTTAGCAGTGCTGAGTCAGTTTTGCTCAACTACACATCTGATGCACACTCGGCACTGCTACATCAGATGTAGCAATCTGATGTAGCAGAGCCGAGGGTGCACTAGAACCCCTGTGCAAACTCAGTTCACGCTAATAGAATGCATTGGCCAGCGCTGATTGGCCAATGCATTCTATTAGCCCGATGAAGTAGAGCTGAATGTGTGTGCTAAGCACACACATTCAGCACTGCTTCATCAAGCCAATACAATGCATTAGCCAGTGCTGATTGGCCAGAGTACGGAATTCGGCCAATCAGCGCTGGCTCTGCTGGAGGAGGCGGAGTCTAAGGTCGCTCCACACCAGTCTCCATTCAGGTCCGACCTTAGACTCCGCCTCCTCCGGCAGAGCCAGCGCTGATTGGCCGAAGGCTGGCCAATGCATTCCTATGCGAATGCAGACTTAGCAGTGCTGAGTCAGTTTTGCTCAACTACACATCTGATGCACACTCGGCACTGCTACATCAGATGTAGCAATCTGATGTAGCAGAGCCGAGGGTGCACTAGAACCCCTGTGCAAACTCAGTTCACGCTAATAGAATGCATTGGCCAGCGCTGATTGGCCAATGCATTCTATTAGCCCGATGAAGTAGAGCTGAATGTGTGTGCTAAGCACACACATTCAGCACTGCTTCATCAAGCCAATACAATGCATTAGCCAGTGCTGATTGGCCAGAGTACGGAATTCGGCCAATCAGCGCTGGCTCTGCTGGAGGAGGCGGAGTCTAAGGTCGCTCCACACCAGTCTCCATTCAGGTCCGACCTTAGACTCCGCCTCCTCCGGCAGAGCCAGCGCTGATTGGCCGAAGGCTGGCCAATGCATTCCTATGCGAATGCAGACTTAGCAGTGCTGAGTCAGTTTTGCTCAACTACACATCTGATGCACACTCGGCACTGCTACATCAGATGTAGCAATCTGATGTAGCAGAGCCGAGGGTGCACTAGAACCCCTGTGCAAACTCAGTTCACGCTAATAGAATGCATTGGCCAGCGCTGATTGGCCAATGCATTCTATTAGCCCGATGAAGTAGAGCTGAATGTGTGTGCTAAGCACACACATTCAGCACTGCTTCATCAAGCCAATACAATGCATTAGCCAGTGCTGATTGGCCAGAGTACGGAATTCGGCCAATCAGCGCTGGCTCTGCTGGAGGAGGCGGAGTCTAAGGTCGGACCTGAATGGAGACTGGTGTGGAGCGATCTTAGACTCCGCCTCCTCCAGCAGAGCCAGCGCTGATTGGCCGAATTCCGTACTCTGGCCAATCAGCACTGGCTAATGCATTGTATTGGCGTGATGAAGCAGTGCTGAATGTGTGTGCTTAGCACACACATTCAGCTCTACTTCATCGGGCTAATAGAATGCATTGGCCAGCGCTGATTGGCCGAATTCCGTACTCTGGCCAATCAGTGCTGGCCAATGCATTCTATTAGCTTGATGAAGCAGAGTGTGCACAAGGGTTCAAGCGCACCCTCGGCTCTGATGTAGCAGAGCCGAGGCTGCACAAGGGTTCAAGCGCACCCTCGGCTCTGATGTAGGAGAGCCGAGGGTGCACTTGAACCCTTGTGCAGCCTCGGCTCTGCTACATCAGAGCCGAGGGTGCGCTTGAACCCTTGTGCACACTCTGCTTCATCAAGCTAATAGAATGCATTGGCCAGCGTTGATTGGCCAATGTATTCTATTAGCCTGATGAAGTAGAGCTGAATGTGTGTGCTAAGCACACACATTCAGCTCTACTTCATCGGGCTAATAGAATGCATTGGCCAGCGCTGATTGGCCAGAGTACGGAACTCGACCAATCAGCGCTGGCTCTGCTGGAGGAGGCGGAGTCTAAGATCGCTCCACACCAGTCTCCATTCAGGTCCGACCTTAGACTCCGCCTCCTCCAGCAGAGCCAGCGCTGATTGGCCGAATTCCGTACTCTGGCCAATCAGCACTGGCTAATGCATTGTATTGGCTTGATGAAGCAGTGCTGAATGTGTGTGCTTAGCACACACATTCAGCTCTACTTCATCGGGCTAATAGAATGCATTGGCCAATCAGCGCTGGCCAATGCATTCTATTAGCGTGAACTGAGTTTGCACAGGGGTTCTAGTGCACCCTCGGCTCTGCTACATCAGATTGCTACATCTGATGTAGCAGTGCCGAGTGTGCATCAGATGTGTAGTTGAGCAAAACTGACTCAGCACTGCTAAGTCTCTGCATTCGCATAGGAATGCATTGGCCAGCCTTCGGCCAATCAGCGCTGGCTCTGCCGGAGGAGGCGGAGTCTAAGGTCGGACCTGAATGGAGACTGGTGTGGAGCGATCTTAGACTCCGCCTCCTCCAGCAGAGCCAGCGCTGATTGGTCGAGTTCCGTACTCTGGCCAATCAGCGCTGGCCAATGCATTCTATTAGCCCGATGAAGTAGAGCTGAATGTGTGTGCTTAGCACACACATTCAGCTCTACTTCATCAGGCTAATAGAATACATTGGCCAATCAGCGCTGGCCAATGCATTCTATTAGCTTGATGAAGCAGAGTGTGCACAAGGGTTCAAGCGCACCCTCGGCTCTGATGTAGCAGAGCTGAGGGTGCACAAGGGTTCAAGTGCACCCTCGGCTCTCCTACATCAGAGCCGAGGGTGCGCTTGAACCCTTGTGCAGCCTCGGCTCTGCTACATCAGAGCCGAGGGTGCGCTTGAACCCTTGTGCACACTCTGCTTCATCAAGCTAATAGAATGCATTGGCCAGCACTGATTGGCCAGAGTACGGAATTCGGCCAATCAGCGCTGGCCAATGCATCCCTATGGGAAAAAGTTTATCTCACAAAAATCACAATTACACACCCGATAGAGCCCCAAAAAGTTATTTTTAATAACATTCCCCCCTAAATAAAGGTTATCCCTAGCTATCCCTGCCTGTACAGCTATCCCTGTCTCATAGTCACAAAGTTCACATTCTCATATGACCCGGATTTGAAATCCACTATTCGTCTAAAATGGAGGTCACCTGATTTCGGCAGCCAATGACTTTTTCCAATTTTTTTCAATGCCCCCAGTGTCGTAGTTCCTGTCCCACCTCCCCTGCGCTGTTATTGGTGCAAAAAAGGCACCAGGGAAGGTGGGAGGGGAATCGAATTTTGGCGCACTTTACCACGTGGTGTTCGATTCGATTCGAACATTGCGAACACCCTGATATCCGATCGAACATGTGTTCGATAGAACACTGTTCGCTCATCTCTAGTAAGGATGAATACTTGCTAACTTTGCCAAAACATCGGGGAGGATCCCGAAAAAAGGGGCGACCTCTCAGATTCTGGGAAGAGCAGGCAAATCTCCCAGCCATATAAATGTTAATATAAATAATGGTCCTACATCCACTGGGCTAGCCATCATTTTATAGGTGGCTTGGGCATATCCATTAAAGGAGTATGACCAGCATATTGTGCGCCAACATCACAGGAAAGGAGAATGATAATATCTAAAAGGGTGTGTATCAATGTCCAGAACAGGTGTGATCTCACTGAAATATGATGGTGGCATGCTGTTCTACCACACAATCTATGTATGGATTAATATGATTTCTTCCTAGCTTCAGTTGTTGAGATAAGAAGAATTAAAAAGGATAACCTCCAAATATGTATCTACATGCTGTAAATAGAGATGAGTGAATATCTCAAGATTTGTTTAGTTTCAGGTGTGGGTGGCTTGTGTCCCAGATTTCAAGTTTGTTGTGAACCACAACTGAAATTGTCTTAAAACTTGAATAAGATAGGTTCCTAGGAGCTTACCTATCCAAATTCTAGCTCTCTAAGGAAAACACATCCAAAGATATGTCAAAGTGAAAGTGATATGTATGTCTATGGAAAAACTGACGGTAGGCAACAGATACAACTCCAAGTTTAGACACTGTACTGTCACTTGCTTTTAGGCATTTTAATATATTAAATGCTCCAAAGATGACTGTTCTTGGTGGGAAAAGGGTCTTGCAAGTGATGTTTTTTTAGAGACACGTGGTGGCCATATTGTAAACAGCAATAGTTTTCTAGAAAAATTTTGATAACTTGTGATAACTTGTAAGTGCCATAGGCTTGTTGTTATTTGGGAGACACATTTCTGACTGTAAGCCTAATTGAAAAGTGAATAAGAATTGACTTTATGGGAGTTGATGTGAAATCAATTTTTTGTATGCCAACACTGTGTCACCAACAGTGTTATACAGTGGAATGTGGTGGACCAGACTACAGGAGATGTCTGGCTGAAAGGTGGTAGTGGTGATAGCTGTGGTAACATGAGTGGCGTTGCCACATAGAATAATATGATGGACCAAGATGCAGGACGTGTCTGGCTTAGAGGTGGTATCTGTGGTAACATGAGTAGAAGTGCATCATGAAATAATATGATGGACCAGGCTGCAGGATGTCTGGCTGAGGGTTGAAAATTTTTTCAGATTAGATCAAGCATCAAGTTCGTTTATTGGGTGAACAACAACAGAAAAAAATGCTTAAATAAAAGAATGTAGTGTTTTGTTGTTAACAAATCCTTAAGAAAATATTTTTCACCAATAGGACTGCAAAAAATAAACACTCTATAGACAGATGAAACTGCTCTATTGCACAAAAGTCAAAAGTACATTTTTTTTGCAATAAAAGAGTTAACTGTCCTTTGCCTGTTACTGCAGGCTGCAACTGCCTCACAACTACAATTATGTTCCCTTAACTCATCCTATCTATGATTTATATCACTTATCTGCCTGTAATTGATTCAATCCGACAAAACTGCCCTGTCCTATCATGCAGTGAGATGAATAACAGATCCATGTTTGCAATCACCATCCCTGCAATGCCTCCTGATCATGCTTACAAGCACCTTATATAATGTAAATGACATTTGCACAGTAAGGTGTCCACCTACCACTGACTATTGGCTAAGAGGCTGTCAGCTATTAGGTGGCGCCAGAATATCACATTGACTGACAAGACAAGTGATTCTTCTGCATTTTTCCTGCACAATACATGTGGCAGTGGGAATTTTAGTTTTTCCTAAACAAATCACTGATTCCAAACAATTTGGAATATTTGGATTGAGCCTGGCTCTTGATGACTTGGTTCGTCCATCTACCCAATCCACCCCCTAGGATCTACTAGTTTAACCAGATTATCAATAGAATAAATTTGCCTAATTTGTTAATTTGTGCATTTCCAGTTTCATGATATTGATGGCCTGTCCTTAACACAGGATATTATAAATAAATAATAAATATCAGATTCATGGGCATCGGACTCTTGACCTTCCCACCATGTGCGCAGCCTATTCACTGTTTACATAGCCCACCTACCTGCACACCATCTACTTAGTAGTGGCTGCAAAGGGTATTATAGCTTTGTCTCATTCAAGTCAATGGGACAAAGCCTTACTAGCCTGAACTGCCAGACATGGTAAAACTGGAAAAATTGTTTAACATTACATAAGACAAATATCCAATCCTAAAATGTGTGTGAACAAACAGTAGCACAGAAATCTCCAAGTCTTTTTGTTTGTGCTTGTGTACTCAACTGAGTGTTTTACAGAAAATGTCTTCATAATATAGTGGAATACATACAGAATGGTATGGTTCCATAGTACATGATCTCTTGAGTGTCTCCATATAGGAATCTGCCATGAGATATATGGCTACTAGATCATTTTACATATATTAGGATAGGATGTAGTAAAACCTAATATAGAATGTACTCTCTAGCAGTTTGAGTTTCTGTCACCGAATTAATTTTTCAGAACTCTGTACAACAATCACAGCAATGCTCAATTCTCCATCCCATCCCAGACCTAGTGGTTTTACAGACATTATCCTATAATGCTACTTTATTCAGCTTGATGTTTGACATGGTAGACTGGGCATAGCCACTGCCTCTAGCCACCAACTTTTTATCATAATACAGCGTGCAAAAGTTTCCATT
This sequence comes from Leptodactylus fuscus, assembly GCF_031893055.1. NCBI lineage: Eukaryota > Metazoa > Chordata > Amphibia > Anura > Leptodactylidae > Leptodactylus > Leptodactylus fuscus. The sequence continues at coordinate 69,441,275 of NC_134269.1, forward strand.
TAGTTGCTGGTGGTTCTAGTTTGCAGATTTCTTGTAACTATGACATTTGAATAATGCTACCACAGAGGGCGAGCATGTAAACCTGAACTCCACTAGAGCATAACTGACATATAATGAAGGGTCATAGGTTAAAAACGTAGGTTGACCTATAACGAACCTATGCTTATATGTTAAGAAATTGAATTAAACAAGACACGTAAAATGTAACAAATTTCCTGTTAGAAAATCCTATTTTTTTCCATTTGAAGTAATAGAGTACTCTTATTTTTGCCAGTGACCTAATATAATAAGATAAATAAGTTGTGGACAGGAAAACTTGCTTACTTGTTTATACATTGTGATAAGGCTCCGTTCACAATATAACTTCTTACCTGCTCCATTCTTTGTTTCCTGTATATTTGACAATGGCATAGGCTGACATCTGTCACAAGAACAAGCCATGTACACAGTAATCTTACTGCAAGTATAGACTATTTGGATTATATGGTATTTTTTTTATGTAGATTGTGAGCCCCATATAGGGATCACAATGTACTTTTTTTCTCCTATCAGTATGTCTTTGTACAATGGGAGGAAATCCACACAAACACGGGGAGAACATACAAACTCCTTCCAGATGTTGTTCCTGGCGGGATTCAAACCCAGGACTCCAGCGCTGCAGTGCTAACCACTGAGCCACCATGTTGACCTGGATTATATTGTATTCTGTAAATAATTTAGGGGGAAAATTTAAGAGGTCAAAGCTATTGAAATAATAAAATGGCAAAGATTCTATTGGAGGAACCCTCCACGTATCCCTTGTATTTGTTTTGAAAAATCTATCCTATTGTTTTAACAGAATGAAACCTAAAATGTAAAACGTATCTATATTATAGATGTTACTAATGAAAGTGCTGCAAATTTGCCAATAAAATCTAGGCTTTATTATAATGAAATCCTACTATTCAGACAAAAACCATTTGTATTCTCAAAATTTTTCAACAGTAGCAAATTTTTGACCTTTCCCAGTACTTACCCAATGGAAGCGCTGGAAAAACAAAAGTTGTATGTGTATACTTACGTGTGTTTAGGAAGCTTTGTGTTTATTGCCATATTTGTGCTGTTATTGTGACTTTATGTGTAATGTGTTGCTGGGTCTTTAATGGAGCAAACCGCTGGGCTGAGAATTAAGCTGATGGTATGACCCTTGACTTGGAAACCTCTCATTTGGGAAGGGAAGGAGATAGTTGGTCTCTTCCTTCCTGAGACAGTGGTAAGTAGTTGTGAGGAGGCATCTATGGTTGGACTGACCCAAGCTAGTAATAAGCCAGTCATTGTGTTGTTCTACAGGAGATGGGAAAACTACCTGCTCATTTTGTGGATATTGTGTATATATTGTGTTAGGGTAACTCTTAGATGGACCTCATAGCCATGACCCTGCCTCTTAGCCTCAGGTCAGACGAGGCAGTCTTTTGGATCTTCACCCAAAGCATTGTAGACATCTTTGTGGATTAAGAGGCTGACCCAAGCTACTAATAAGCCAGCCATTGTGTTGCTCTGCAGTCAGGAGATGGGAAAAGTACCTGCTCATTTTGTGGATTTTGTGTACAAGAAGAAACTGTTAGAGTAACTGTTAGATGCACCTCATAAGCCATGACCCAGCTCCTTAGCCTCAGGTCAGACAAGGCACTCTTTTGGATCTGCACCCAAGGCATTGCAGACATCTATTTGGATTGAGAAATATAAAACACACTGTCCGAGAGGAAGACTGCGCACACAAGCCAGCTATTAACTGGCTGGAGAGTGCCATCTCCAAACCTCAGCTCTATTCATGTGGAAGTTCCTAAGAATTGTGCTTCCATCATAAAATTACAAAATTTTGTGTTTACCACCTGTTTATTATCAGTAAACCTTGAGCTCTTTTTTTTTAAATTCTCCTAACATCATGGCCTTCCTATACATGTAGCAAAGGCAGTTTGCCTATAACCGAGCCTCATCTATCTTGTCATGAACTGCTGTGGGTCAAGTAAGTTCTACGCTTGGTTAGGCTAAGAGTAACTTGGAAAAAATAACAGTTACGGTGGAGTAAATGATCTGAATTTCTATTTTATTATGGCCAGTATGGGTGATGTGGAATCCATCTGTATGTGGACGGGTGTGGCACAGCAACTGGCAGGACGCTAAATTTTCCTCTCATCTTCTCCAGATTTATACAGTATTTGCGGAGAACATTTTTTGACTGTTGTTATTGCTACACAATATTTATTTCCAACTGCCAGTCTTATAGTGTTGTGTCTTCTTCATTAAAGGAGTACTACACTACATACCACAATGTAGAACATAAGTTAAAAGTAAATAGTAAATCCATACATTGCGCATAACAAATCCAATATGACAAACCATAACCCAATACATTACAATACATAAAGAATAAATGAAGAAAGGCAGTTAGTGACACAGAAAGACATGGACACAAGATTGGTGGGAACCAAAAGGAATGGTTGATATGGTCTTCAGATTTAGTGGTTCATTATATCTAAGCCTGGTCATACATTAGAGACTTTTGGCTGGCTTTAAAGGCTGATGTCAGCCATGTCATGCCAACTATTGAATTTTTTTGGGTTGTTTTTAGATGTATTGTTTGGTAATATTACTTTCAAAGAATTTTTGACTTTCTGGTATCCCATCTGACTTTAATAAAAGTGGTAACATAATATATTTACAGATTTTGATTTCTTTCTATGAAATCTTGGATTGAAATCCACATTCTATCCCATATTTATTCTGTCTCCTGTTTCTCTATTGCCACCTGAAATCTGTACACTGCTTCTCTCTCACTAGAGTACTAATGGGTGGGCTCTTGTATAATACAGGGTACAAGAAAAGAAACCGCTCAACTTGTCAGAGACTCCCAGTTCGAGACCAGTGTGGCTGCACGGAAACTCCTGACTGCATAGGAGTTCAATAATGAAAAATCCAAAGGAACAATCCAGCATGTCACCAAATAACTAAAACATAACTTTTACTTCAATGCATAAAAAGATGGATATTACATCACCCTTGATGAAAGTAGGAACATGCTGAAAAAGCTGAAGCGTTTCGGGACAGGAATCAACATACGTCCCTTACTCATAACATGTTCTACACCAAATGTGAAGACACATATATAGTGCCAAAATGACCCCGCCCATCAAACACAATTAACCCCAGCAATGCCGAAGTACAAAGATGCATATAAATAAGCCCGACAACATACATCCCACACTTAAACAAACATATCCACCATGTAACGCGATATACAAAAATACATTAAATGCACTTCAGTCACATAAATACAGATCAATTACATTAATGGATATATATAAAAAGAGAATTCTGTGAATTCTACGTTACCACATTTGCTGTAGAACATGCTATGAGTAAGGGACGTATATTAATTCCTGTCCCGAAACGCGTCAGTTTTTTCATCATGTTCCTACTTTCATCAAGGGTGATGTAATATCCATCTTTTTTTATGCATTGAAGTAAAAGTTATGTTTTAGTTATTTGGTGACATGCTGGATTTTTCTTTTGGATTTTTCATAACACAGGGTAGCTGAGAGGGGTGACGGGTGAATCTAACCTCTCTGCTGTCTGAGGCAATGTATAGAAGGGCTTCCCCTCTTCAAAAAATAAAATAAAATAAAAAATCGGAATTAACACAATAAGCTATAAAAAAAAAAACACCACCATGACTTATGCAATCTGGCAAACTTTTGTTAAAGTTTTAGGCCACACCCCCTTTACCAACACCACACCCCATTTGCAGATAAAAAAAAATCCCCATACAGTATATTGCCCCCTTTACTGACACCCACACAGTATAATGTCCCATTTACTGGGCTCCAAAGTATATTACCCCCTTTATTGGCCCCTACATCATATGACACCACCTTTCCTGGCCCCTACACAGTATACAGGCCCCCACAAAATATAATGTCCCCTCAACAAATAATAATTTTCTCTTCTTTTTAGCCCTCACATGGTATACTTTTTTTTTTTTTTTGACCTCACACAGTGCTGTTAGGTATGGATGAGTGAACCAATTTAGAACGAACCGGATTCGATACGAAATTCTAAAAAAGTTTGAGCTTGGCCCAAACAGAAACTTCTGGGGTTCGTCACCCATGAAATACTATTATACCCTATGATCCCCTCAGAGACTTATCTCCTTAGCTCCCAAAGTATAATGTGGAGGACCAGGGGAGGTGAGTAAAAATAATAAACAGTTATACTCACCTTGCCTATACTCTCCTGAGCATTCTCACATACTCTCCTTGCCTCACCTCTCCTAGTCATCCTTGCAGCATCCAGTGGTCCCCAGCCTCTCCTTCAGGCTTCAGATTGATGTCACGCACCCCAAGGCTATCACATGATTTCGTCCAGAGGCCAAAAGAGACCTCAAGAGAACACTGGGGGCTTCAAGACACTGCAAGGATGCCCAGAAAAGGTGAGGCATGGTGAGTATAACAATTTTTATTTTTATTTATCTCCCATGGGCCTCCAATTATTATACTCTGGGGTCTGAGAACATCCCAGACTATAATAATAGCACTTCATGTTCCTGGTGAATAAGTTTGGTGCATCTCTAATGTTAAGCCACTACCTATTGGATTATTCCAACAGAGATGAAAGAAGGGGTAGTGTGTCTGCATGACCTCTGCTCTATTCAGCAGGTACAAGGGACCCCTGTTCTTGTGATTGGTGAGGGTCCAACCACTGGAACCTACACCAATTATGGTACATACATGATGCTTTTATTTTATATCTATGTAAGCAAAATGTTGGAGAGAACCATCCAAATAACCTGGGTGCTATCCCACCTCGAACAGGTAGTAGTCCCACTCAGTATGCAAGTCAATAGATAGACAAATCAAGGAATCAGACAGCACTCCATAGGTAGTGAGAGAAACATGAGGGTACTTTTTTGACCCATGTCTTTGACCAGGGCCAGTGTCAGCACACGGCATAGGCGGGCAAGTGCCGGGGCCCACAGAGCCTCTGGGGGCCCCCTGGCACTTGCCCGCCCCAGCACTTGCCAGACGGATACACTGAATACATAGGCGATTAAAGCAGGAGCTGTCACAGCTCAGCTCCTGCTTTAACGCTGCGGTCTGGCTTCTGCATTTGTAGGCGCGATGTGATGACGTCACATCGGGCCTACAACTATGTGAGTGGAGTGAGAGCGGAGAGAGGAGCGGCGGGGGAGCGTTGGAAGGTGAGTGTGTTTGTTTTGTGTTAAACATTAAGGTGGAACGGCATGACACTGGGGAAGCTGAAGGGGTGGGAGAATGGCATGACACTGGAGCAGATGCAGGAGGGAGACAGCATGACACTGGGGCAAATGAAGGGGGGAGAACGGCATGACATTGGGGCAGATGAAGGGGGGAGAAGGGCATGACACTGGGCAGATGAAGGGGGGAGATTGGCATGACACTGGGGCAGATGAAGAGGAAGAGAACGACATGACACTGGGGCAGATGACGGGGGGGGGAGAATGGCATGAGACTGGGGCAGATGAAGGGGGGAGAACGGCATGAAACTGGGGACAGAGATGGAGGGGGGACATATAATTTACGGGTGACTGTAGGAGGATTATAATGTGTGGGAGCACATGAAAAATGAATGAGAATAGGCGGAGTCAACATAAAAGTGGGTGGAGCTAAATTTGCCACGATTTTGTCCCTCTTTCTACTCTTCAAAAGTTGGGAGGTATGGCGTAGGTGACGCCGTGCTCCTGTGTGACATCACTTGCTTCGTCCCGCCTCCTCCACAAGGGGGCCCACTGAGGCTCTGTCATCCAAGGGCCCATAAAAACCTGGAGCTGGCCCTATCTTTGACCCATCAGTGCTGCCTGACTTTTTGATCTATCTATCTATCTATCTATCTATCTATCTATCTATCTATCTTTTTATATGTCCATGCCTCTATTTATGTATTATATTTAAAGAGAACCTCTCACCACCTCTACAAGGTCCAGCTTTTGTATCATTTAGTAGGCGCTGCTCCACTGATTCTGGCACAGTTAGATTTTTTCCCCACCGTTCCCCAGCAATAAGTGCTGTTAGTTTTGGTGCCTGATATGATGTTTAGGCTCTATATCATCAGGTGGGCAGTGTCAGGCAGGAGCAGACAAGAACTTTGCTTGGAGTTCTGAATTAAAAATTAACATTACTTATTGCTTGGAGATGGTGTGAGGTGGAGAAAAACTGTGCTGGAATCATTGGAGCGGTAACTATTAAAAGATGAAAAAACATAGATTTGGTGGAGGGGCTGAATGGTCTTCCTATGCCATATATCAATATAGAGTTGTGTTTATGTAATAACAAATAGCTTTAAAAATTTTTATATCTCAGATCATATATACTATATATATATATATATATATATATATATATATATATATATATATATACACGTATTATATGTATTGTTTTTACAAGTTCCACTGTAATTTTACGACTACATTATCTATACTGTTGGCATAACTTTATGAACCAGAACTCTCATTTATTTATCTCCTACCTTCCAAAAACTGCACTGTACAATGTATCTTTGTCACCCCGAGATAGCTAATGTCCTAAAATAGTAGCAATAAATAAGTGACACACGCTTGTGCTCTATGTCACCGTGCACTGTCTTATATTTTTACAAGAGGCAGTAAAACGCTCTGTCCCTTGTCACGTCATTTTGATTTTTTTTTCTGAATAGTCTCCACACAGACATTATTCACCCTCTAGCAGCCTGGAAACACTTTATGAAAGGCGTTTTCTTCCTGGTAAAGCAAGCAAAGAGAACTTTTTTTTTTTCCTTAAAAAAAATCGAAATGATTCATTTTAATTTTCGGCATGAAGTATAGCTAATGTGTAGCAGTAGAGAACTATATAAACAGACAGTCCGCCAGCTAACAAGCCGCTCTGAGGGATTAAAGAAAAAAGAGTGGCTTAACCCTTCACTGGCACCAGGGCGAATAGCGTCACACTACCGGCTGTGCTGCCATATAAGTCTGGGAGTGGGCTTGTATAACACAGCAGCAACTCAGTGAACGTCTTAAAGAAAGTCTGAGGTTTGTTCATGTTCCCTCGTGGTGCAGGGAAAAAAGGTTATGACCAAAGTGGTTTCATTCAGTGAAATAGCATCTCTTTTATGCACATCTGTCTCACTGGGCGGTATTTCTAATGCAGAGACTCAGGCAATTATGATTTACTGGCAAGCCACTCAGTCACTGCAGAGCAAGGGGAGAGGGAAAACTGGGAAAGTCTAGCTTGCTGTGGATGTGTTTAGCAGCCGAGGAGGGAAATCCACACAGGAGTTACAGGCTCTGCACTCGCAAACATGGACTGGCCGCTCACTCTTAACCTGGGGAATAACTTTGTGTTAATGAATCTGTAAAGAAGATATTCAATATTCTTGGCAATGGTAAGTCCCTTTTTTTATCATCATCGACATACTTCTAGCCTCTTATAAAGTGGAAAAGTTTGCCAGATGTTTTTCATTTACAGTAGCAGAAGTTTGTCTTGTGTTATTTTTAATTAAGACCAAGCAAAGAAAGAGTTCTTTTACTATAAGAAGGAGATGAAGTCCTGCTGGGGACTCAGACACCAAATTCATTGCCAGGTACACAATGTGACTTCAAACATGATGTGGAATAAAGCCAGAATACTGGGATTTATATAAAAAGGAGATTAATAAGCTAATATATAAATCGAAAATATAAGGTGGTGTTATACAGAATAGCAAATGCAAGCGTTGGATTTTTAGGAGTTGATGGTACATTGGTCACCAGCAGACCTATGACGGAATAAATCAGTATTGCAAAATTGGATTTGCAGCATACAAACATGACACATAAATAGGGTTGAGCGATCAGGATCGGAAAAGATCGGATTCCGATCGGCGATCGAGCAAATTTCACAATCGCGATCGAAATTCCGATCCCAGTCTTTTCCAGTGGGATCGAGGTCAGAGGTTATCTGAAGATCGGCTCAACCCTAAAAGTGACTTTTCCCATAGAGAAGCATTGACTAGAGTTGAGCGATCGGGATCGGAAAAGATCAGATTCAGATCGGCGATCGAGCAAATTTCGGGATCGGCTGGAAGATGATCGGAAATCGGATTTTAAAATTGATCCTGAAATCTCAAGATTGGCTCAACCCTACACATAAAGTGTAAAGGCATATTAGTTTAGGGATTATAATCCCTGCTGTAAATCATACGTTCATATCAAGTCATACTACAAGCACTTGGCATGTCAGACTTTAACATATGTTTAAATTTATGGTGCAAATAAGAAGGTTTTGTCTTATTATCTCATCCTCTATCTAGGCCCTTGCACCATGTCACACATTTTGACACCATATACTGAATTTCAGCTATTTATTTGTATACCTCTAAGGTAGGCATAAAATAGTCTTGCTCTGCCATTTTCTTTTTTTATGTCATTGGGAATTCAATCTTTTGGTGGTTAAATATATAATGTCATAGCAAGGAGAGGGGGCAACTCAGGCGTGGGTTACAAGTACTGGGTGCCAGGGACACCAACAAGTCACTTTGCCTGGGCCAGAGATTTTACAAAGAAGGTGAGGGCAGTGAATTGAACCTTTGTCTTGAGTGAAGGAACGTCTAGCTACAGTTTTGCTGAATGGCTCCTGTCAGTAACAGCTGTCTGCCATGCCAATGAGGGATGGCCCATCCTTACGGGTTGTCAGACTCTATGCTTTGACAGCTTCATGGTAATCATGGTCATAAGAAAAAGCAGCATTGTGATCACATTGTAGATGGAACTTGGCAGAAGAAGGATTCATATTATTCTATTTATTTGATGTTATATTAGTGACACATGTGATATACATGTACTTGTACCTGGCATAGATATCACATTACTAGCTGCTGCAAACCAAGCGCCTTCTTCACAACCTCGGATAATGACGAAATGTGGCCTATAGTGACATCATTATCAGGAATTCCTGCTGCGTCAGATAGAAATCCTTTATGATGATGGTTTTAGATGGTTCTATGGTGAGCTGTGGTGGTGGTGGTGGTCTTGTGTCATGGTTGTAATATGGACGCTAAATTTTGACTTTGTGACAACCTAAGGGCTCGTTCACACGGCAGGATTCCACACCCGCGTGATAGCCATTGTATTAATGGCCAGGACATGTTTCCATAGTCTTTAATGGATGTATTCACACAACCATTGCTTTATTGTCTGTGTGAACGATCTGAGAGAAAATAGAACATGCTATTTCTTGGGCCATTTTCACCGATTTCTCAATAGACTCATGTCTGAAGTTCTTTTTGATGGATGAGTGCACAGCTCTGTCATGCGAATGAGGACTTAATCCCTATTACTGTGTACCCTATTGGTACTTGTGGTATTTACATGCTATGGTACAGTGCATAATAATGTTGTATATGACATAATCATTTGCTGTTGTATGTGTCTTTATTGAACATACGGAAACAACTACTTTTTAATGAGTAAGATGATGTTGAAATTTGGATTTCGTAATAAAAAAATTTATTTCTTTCTTTTCCAAGAAACTCATTTCCTCAATATAGAACTGCTCCAATTCTTTGATTGTGAGGTTGCTTTAGCTACTTTTGTCATTGCAGAAGATCTTTGATATTTTTAAAGTGGCAATTTCCATATAAATAGAGGACATTTCTATAAACATAAGCTAGAACAGGGGTAGGGAACGTACGGCTCTCCAGCTGTTGCAAAACTACAACTCCCAGCATGCATACTGGCTCTGCTGTTCTGGGGAACTCCCATGGAAGTGAATGGAGCACGCTGGGAGTTGTAGTTTCACAGCAGCTGGAGAGCCAAAGGTTCCCTACCCCTGAGCTAGAAGTTATCACAGAATATGTCTCTGCTACTTTTCTTTGCAATGAATTTTTGCCCATGTCTACCAATTGGATTGACTTCTATTGACAACATAGCAGGAGGGATGTCTACTTCTGTACTCCCTTCATTCAGTTCTCCACTGTGGATGCTAACGGCCAGGCAATTTTGTAAAAAAAATCAAATCTTGATTCTATTTTAACCTTATGGTCAATTTTTGATTTGAATCTCAATTTTCTTATTTATTGAAAAATGCAAAACAATTTATTTCAGTCACCAAATTCCGACACACATAGCTTTTTTGTATCGTTATGTGTCTTTTTTGCAGCACAAAATTTAGTTTTAACTCATACCATTTTGGGGAATTTTTCTTTGAACACCAAATTAAGCAATTTTTTATAGCTTGGCCTTTTTTTGGATGTGTTATGCCTAATGTGTTTATTTTTATATGCATTTCATGGAAAGGGGCAATCTGAAAATTTTGTCTTTTTTATGGGGATCATGGTTATGGATATTCCACAAAAATAGAAGTGAAATTGCTGATTGGTCGAGATCCGATTGAGATAACCACTGATCCTGAGACAGGGGGTTGTTTTAGCCCTCTTGTGAACATAGCTGTGGCGAACACAGACACACTCCTAACTTTGATGGGAATGCTAGAGATGTGTTGTACTTCAGCTTTTTCCAGCACTCCCATTGAAATGAATGGGAGCAAGAGTATACGTTCACAACGGGGGGGGGGGGTATAACACCTCCTGTTCCCCCACATTTTTTTTGTGTGCGTGGCGGGGATTGTTTTCATTTGATTAATTGCACAGTTCTATTGTACGCATTTACAGTTGTCAACTCTGGGTTTCTTAACTTAAATGAACTAGACATCCCAAAACAATGAGTTTTGTATCTTTCATATTCATAATCCAGTTATGGTTTGCTAAATGCTGGATGAAATGATTCAATAATATAAAGTTATATATCAAATCAAATCACTTAAATGCAGAAAATTGAAATTATTTGTAGACAAAGAACCTTCACTCACATGCGAATAGAAACAAGTGGTGGGCAAGTCAAAGATGATTTACACAAGTCATATGTAACAGAATAGGTCATATAAGTCACACATACTATAACAGGAGAAGTATCAGTCACTGAAAATGGGTTACATATATATATATATATATATATATATATATATATATACATATATATTATGATTGAACCATTAAAAACAAAGATTACGTTAACAATAAAGTGTCTGTGAATCATCCTTTATAGAGCCATTGAGCCATGATGTGTAGAAAGATGAGTAGTGTCCCTCAGTAAAATAATTAAAGGGGTTGTCCGAGCTAAAAATATTTATGACCTATCCTAACAAAAGGTTATCAATATCAGATTGGTGGAGTCTGACATCTAGTACTGTATCATCTATTCTCTGCAGCTGGTACACGGAGAATGGAGCAGGAAGCAGACAGGTTTATTCTCTGTGTAGTGGACAAGTAAATGGAAGCTACTACTACATAGATAACAGGGCTGCCTGAGAATTGTCTGCAAAATCCCTTTAGGCTCAGGCCCCACGTTGCAATGCAGCTTTTTATTGCTGCAGATTTTGCTGCAGTTTTTTGAGCCAAAGCCAGGAGTGGATTGAGTAAAATGGAGAAGTATAAGAGTTTCCTTTTTGTAGCCATTCTTGGCATTCAAAGTCTGCGACAAAAAAAGCTGTGTTTCCTCAATGTCGGGCCTTAGCCTTAAAGTATATTAAAGTGGTTAACCACTAGCCAAGAATGAATAGTTCAAGGGTATGATAGAATAGAAGACATATGAGTCTATTTCACATTTTAGTTATAAAGGCAACTCTGCCCCGTTATGTGACAAGACAGACATGAAGATGACTTCACGTGACAAGATGGCATCCCTCTGCCAGTCTCATGGGTTACTTTTTTACATGCCCTACCTCTTATACTAGTAGTAGTGAGACTAGCAGGATTAAATAAGGAAGTACTGCAATGAACCTGAGATTTGATCCTGCCTTTTAATCATGCACTGACTTAGGAAGTAAGGTTTCTAGAAAAGTAACCCTTGTGAATGGCAGGATGTGACTGGAAGTGACACAGACCAGACCTCAAAACCAAATATATAGGTAAGTCATTTCTATCACTTTCACATTTCTTTTTTGATAAACGGACAACCTCTTTAACATGGGACTACAAAGGAACAATGTGTGGAATACTGGGGGAAGGTGGGGGGGAGGGGTGTCACTAATATCTGTTGTTGGACAGATAGAACTAAATTGATAACTTGAAGCTCCCAGCCCTGCGGAAACTGGGTAACAGGGCCCCCAGTGACAATGTATCGCTGGTATGGTAAGGTATTGGAATCCTCACATAGGAGCCATTTCTGTCGCCCTTAAGACTCCAATGTCCTGGTGCAATCACCTACATCATAGTATGAATGCAACTTTATCTACAGTAATACGTTAGTAAATGCCCGGGATAGGAGAGAGACTTGTGCCACTGATACACTAGTAAGTACTGAATGTAAAGTTGATTTTCTGTAGAATTTATGGACCCACGGACACACTTTCAGTGCCAGCATACATCTGTGAAAACAAAAGTGCCCAGGGGGCTATTATCCTTATGGCCCTGCGCTCAAGATCCAGGAACCTCTGCATACATATTAATGAATGCTATAAATAGCTTCTTTAAATGACTGTGCTTAGTATTACCATCAAGTTTAGTATGCCATTACGTATAGCTATTTATATGTGGCTTGTAGTTTACAGTCTTATCCAAGGCTACATCTTAATAAATACATATTATTATTAATCACAGTACTGCTGTTGTTACTATGTCACATTTTAGATCCACTGTAAGAGTAGGGCTAAATGGCAAATTTTGTTATGCCACTGAGGCATTTCCAATAATGCACCGGCTTACACAAGGTCTACCCCTCAAAAGGGTTTTCCCATGAACATACACATTTATAATATTTATAACCAAATTTACATTTGTAGACAATTAAAAGTTGAACATTTTTGCAACTATAATTAATTAAACATTTTAAAATCAATGCTTCGGTCTCGGATACTCACCCTTTCTTCGATAAGGTTTGGATGCCCTGGGTCAACAGGTCTCACATCCTGGCTCTGCCCTATTGTCTATAGCTTTAACTGACACATTGCATTCTCAATTTATCTCACCCCCTTCCTACTTATTTGGGGTAGGTCCCTCTCCACACCAACTCCCTATGTGTTTACATTATGATGCAACAATGCTCCTCTAGCCTCTTACATACAGTACACAAAATATACAAAACAAATACACTGACACCATATGGTAAGGTGAACTTTTTTGTCATCTGTTCACATGGTGCAGTGCTGTGTGGTCTCTGCCATTGTTGTGGTAAGGTGCTAATGGGGCAATATGGCCCAGTGACAGGGGGCTTAGCCTGGCCGCAGGGCTGCTCTCTCGGTATTCTGGTGGTGGCGGTCACTGCTCAGTGCTGCACCTAGTAGAATAGGGACCCACTGTGGAGAGGTCGCTGTGAAGTGACTACTGGGCTTAGACACATTGATCAATATGTATACTAAGAACCTCACATTCACTATTGCAGAATTTTCTGAGAAGCATTAGATCAATATATAAGATTGGGATGTGCAGTCCATTGTTTACAATACTACCAGTGACCAAATGGCACAGTGGGATAGCGGGTCCTACCCACAAGGGCTTACATTCTATGAACCTTTGAAACTAAACATTTTGCAGAGTTTTAAAGACTTTCTCTGTTGTCTGGATCGGTTGTCAGTGGATATAACCATGAATGCAGGAACATTCAGAAGCCCAGCCATACATTGCTTATTGTGGACATCTTATCAGGCAGGGACTCTACATACATGAGAAAATTATCCAGCTGCAATCAGGAAATCATGGCTGGTATTCTGACAAGTTTCAGACCATAGAAAGTTTTTGCATTCATGGTTGTTCATTGGCAGCCTATCAAGACACCTGCGTGTCACCACTAAGATGGTGATGGTTAGTGAAAATCTTTAAAATTCATTCAAATAATTTTTAATTACGTATTAGAGATGAGCGAACAGTAAAATATTCGTTATTCATTTCGAATAGCCGCTCAATTTCGACTATTCGATCGAATATCGAACCCCATTATAGTCTATGAGGAAAAATGCTTCGTTTCAGGGGAACCCACCATTCGACTCAGGAGGGTCACCAAGTCCACTATTACACCTCAACAAATGATGACAACACCTCTGCAATGAAACTGGGAGAGCAGAGGAAGCATGTCTGGGGGCATCTATCAAGCCCAAGTCCCTCTATTACCCCACTATCACAGCCTAACAACTACACACTTTCCACACTCAAAAAAACCTCTATCAAAGTGGGAAAATACCTGGAAACCTTCTTTACTCCCCAATTGTATGGACAGAAACCCAAATCTTACTCTAATGAAACCTTAACAAGCACCCCTTTAAATCACGTTGCCCATGACAACCACAGATGGAATAGGCAATGGGAAATTTAAAAGCCCCCACCCTAACTGCCATTGTTTATGTGTGTGTGTGTGAGATGTGGTAAGACCTTCCAAAGTTAACTTTTATGGCCCTTAACGTGAGCCCTTCAAAATTAAGTTACAGGCCCTTAAGCTGACTACCAGCAGAGATTGAGGCCCTTTAGGTGACTTCAGCCTCTTACCAGCAGAGTTTTAGGACCTTAGAGTGAGTAGAGCCTTGCACCGGCAGTGTTTTTGGCCCTTGGAGTGAGTTGAGCCTCTAACCATCAGAGTTTGGGGGAATCAGGGTGGATTGAGAATCTAATCAGCAGAGTTGGGGGGAATCAGGGTGGATTGAGCCTAGTAGGAGCATAATTGTGCAACGCTGATGGTGCAGGAGGAGGAGGAGGAATTGTAGAGGGTGAGCACACACATGAAACTTCATGTCGGGGTGCTTGACACAGGTGGACATGAAAATGATGGGTCTTCGGAGGCTAGCAGCGGCTACTGGAGACTTGCGAAAGTGGGCGCACAAGCGCCGCACTTTCACCAGTAGCTCAGGTACATTTGGGTACGTTTTTTAAAAAGGTTGCACCACTAAATTGAACACATGGGCCAGGCATGGAACCTGTTGGAGGTTGGCAAGCTCCAGAGCCACTACCAGGTTCCAGCTATTATCAAACACGACCATGCCTGGGCCCAGGTGCAGTGGCGAAAACCATGTTGCCGTCTCATCGAGGAGGGCATCCCTCATCTCAGAGGCAGTGTTTTGTCTGTCCCCCAAGTTGATGAGCTTCAGCACGGCCTGCTGGCGTCTCCCCATGCCAGTGCTGCAGTGTTTCCAGCAGGTAGCTGGGGTCGAGGTGATGGAGGAGGAGGGTGGTGGTTCAGAGCCTCTGTCAGGGATGTTGGGTGGGGAAATGAGGTAGACCGCCCCAGATTGTGACCCGGTCCCAGCCTCAACTACATTCACCCAGTGTGCCGTCACGTATATAGCAAGAAGTAACTGCTGTGGATTCCTGCTATTTTGTGGGGGACACCCCTAATAAAAGCCGGTTTGCACGTATATAGCAAAAAGTAACTGTACTGTATCCCTGTTTTCCACCATTCGTGGAAAGCTGGACTCCTGTCCCTGCAGTATATAGCTCTGACCTCTGAGAAGAGCTGTTGTTGTTCTTCGGTTTTTCCCTGCCTATCTGAAGCTAATGCCTATCTAGCCCTCAGCAGATATGTCTCTCTCCCTATCCCTCACTGCGAAATGACACGAATATGGCGGCGGCCGTTCTTATAAATGGGAGGTCACATGTTTTCGGCAGCCAATGGGTTTTTTAAATTTTTTTCACTGCCTCCGTTGTTGTAGTTCCTTTCCCACCTCCCCTGCACGGTTATTGGTGCAAAAAACTCACCAGGGAAGGTGGGAGGGGATACGAATTTTTACTGCGTATGCCGTGTAGTATTCGATTGGGAACGAATACCTCGAACGGCCTGATATTTGATCGAATACCTATTCGATCGAACGGTGTTCGCTCATCTCTATTACTTATCTTTACAAAAATCTTTAACATTTGGTTGTCTACAAATTTAAATATAACTATGTCTGTGGGAAAACCCAGTTAAGTAACCTCACCAACGCTGTACAACAGACTTTACAAAGAAGAAAAATAAAGAGATTAGTGTCATAAGTCATACTGTGGGGTTAGCTGGTGGGGGACATTAAACTGGGGCAACTGGAGGGTGACATTAAACTTGGAGAAACTAAAGGGGGACATTAAACATTAATGTCCAATTCCAGGTGCCCTCAGATAAATGACTGACTCTAGTTTTCCTAAGTTTGCAATACAACATACAAAGTATGTAACCCCTTGTGGGCCTCTGTTTTGAGTGGTGACAACTCAGTTGGGCCATATACAAGTTCCCCCAACTGTATTGCCAGGTGACCACTGCAGCCAAATACAGTCACCGCTTCATATATGGCACATCAAAACAGTCATGTGCCATTAGTCAAGAGATCACTGCTGAGGCCTGTGATTGATTGCAGAGGTTCCTTCACATCAGCAGGATGTCACCGGTGATGTGAGCCAGGGGACTGTATACAGAGTCTGACAGAGCTGCTGCTGCTCGAAGGTAAGGAGAGATAAGTACTTGTTATATTTGTATCCCCATTATGAGCAGTCTTAATAAAAATGTAAACTGGACAACCCTCTTACATTTATTGCTTTTGTTTTGCTTTCTTATATAGCAGCAACATATTCTGCAGTCTTTATCAGACATTGCTAGTCACTAGAGATGAGCGAACACTAAAATGTTCGAGGTTTGAAATTCGATTCGAACAGCCGCTCACTGTTCGAGTGTTCGAACAGGTTTCGAACCCCATTATAGTCTATGGGGAACATATACTCGTTAAGGGGGAAACCCAAATCCGTGTCTGGAGGGTCACCAAGTCCACTATGACACACCAGGAAATGATACCAACACCCTGGAATGACACTGGGACAGCAGGGGAAGCATGTCTGGGGGCATAAAAGTCACTTTATTTCATGGAAATCCCTGTCAGCTTGCGATTTTCGCAAGCTAACTTTTCCCCATAGGAATGCATTGGCCAGCGCTGATTGGCCAGAGTACGGAATTCGACTAATCAGCGCTGGCTCTGCTGGAGGAGGCGGAGTCTAAGATCGCTCCACACCAGCCTCCATTCAGGTCCGACCTTAGACTCCGCCTCCTCTGGCAGAGCCAGCGCTGATTGGCCGAAGGCTGGCCAATGCATTCCTATTGGTAGCAGTGCTGAGCCAGTTCTGCTCAACTACACCGTGTGCCGGTCAGCCCATCTGATATAGCAGAGCCGAGTGTGCACACTCGGCTCTGCTACATCTGATGTAGCAGAGCCGAGTGTGCATAAGGGTTCTAGGGCACCCTCGGCTCTGCTACATCTGATGTAGCAGAGCTGAGTGTGCACACTCGGCTCTGCTATATCAGATGGGCTGACCGGCACACGGTGTAGTTGAGCAGAACTGGCTCAGCACTGCTAAGTATCTGCATTCCCATAGGAATGCATTGGCCAGCCTTCGGCCAATCAGCGCTGGCTCTGCCGGAGGAGGCGGAGTCTAAGGTCGGACCTGAATGGAGACTGGTGTGGAGCGATCTTAGACTCCGCCTCCTCCAGCAGAGCCAGCGCT
This sequence comes from Leptodactylus fuscus, assembly GCF_031893055.1. Lineage (NCBI taxonomy): Eukaryota > Metazoa > Chordata > Amphibia > Anura > Leptodactylidae > Leptodactylus > Leptodactylus fuscus. The sequence continues at coordinate 69,458,810 of NC_134269.1, forward strand.
GATTGGTCGAATTCTGTACTCTGGCCAATCAGCGCTGGCCAATGCATTCCTATGGATTCCTATATCCACACTCGGCTCTGCTATATCAGATGGGCTGACCGGCACATCAGATGTAGCAGAGCTGAGTGTGCACACTCGGCTCTGCTACATCTGATGTGTCGGTCAGCCCATCTGATATAGCAGAGCCGAGTGTGCACACTCGTCTCTGCTACATCTGATGTAGCAGAGACAAGTGTGCACACTCGGCTCTGCTACATCTGATGTAGGAGAGCCGAGTGTGCACACTCGGCTCTGCTATATCAGATGGGCTGACCGGCACACTCGGCTCTGCTACATCTGATGTAGCAGAGCCGAGTGTGCACACTCGGCTCTGCTATATCAGGTGGGCTGACCGGCACACGGTGTAGTTGAGCAGAACTGGCTCAGCACTGCTACCAATAGGAATGCATTGGCCAGCCTTCGGCCAATCAGCGCTGGCTCTGCCGGAGGAGGCGGAGTCTAAGGTCGGACCTGAATGGAGACTGGTGTGGAGCGATCTTAGACTCCGCCTCCTCCAGCAGAGCCAGCGTTGATTGGTCGAATTCCGTACTCTGGCCAATCAGCGCTGGCCAATGCATACCTATGGGAAAAAGTTTATGTCACAAAAATCACAATTACACACCCGA